>NW_024096837.1:1200000-1543573 GCF_016545835.1 Crotalus tigris
GAATTTCCATCACTAAGTGATACAGTCATAAAACACAACTGCATCACCTACCAATGGTAACCCTTGCAGTTCCAGCTGCTATCATCAACTGAATCCCATGACTGTTAGGCAAAGCAACCTCCTGGAACCAAAGTCAGTGGGGAAGCAGCAGGAGGTTGCAGGTTCCAGACCCACAAGTAGCCAAAGTGGCTGCTGCTGAGTGGGGAATGGAGCATGGCGGTAAGGGAGGGGTATAGAAGAGGATTAGTAAGATGCACAAGAGTGCAAGGGGGTACACAAGTGCTACCCAAACCATGGAGGTGTGTGAGAATGTGAGAGATGTAGTACATAGGTCAGGAATGGTGCTTACATGTGTAAAGGGAAGTGCCACATGGTTTGGGAGGGTGTGTGGGGTGGCACAAGTTGATGAGGGTGCACAAGAGGTGCAGTGTGGGTCATGGAGTGGGTTCAGGGGTGCAATGCATTGTGGGGAAAGTACGCAAGGGTACATGAGAGATATTGGGTGAGTTGGAGAAGGAATGTGTGTGTGTGTGTGTGTGTGTGTGTGTGTGTGTGTGTGCATCCAGATTAACTGTTTTGTGGAAAGAATTCTAGTTACAGAATTATCAGTGTAGCAAATATACTAAGTTAATTGTATATTTAATAGACTATGAGCCAGACACTTTCTTAGAACACAGCTATCGGACGAAACAGGTACCAATATAGTAATAGTAATAGTAGTAAAGTTGGAAGGGACCTTGGAGGTCATCTAGTCCAACCCCCTGCTCGGGCAGGAAACCCTACGCTATTTCGGACAAATGGCTGTCCAGTCTCTTCTTAAAAACTTCCAGTGTTGGAGCATTTACTGCTTCTGGAGGCAAGCTGTTCCACTGATTAATTGTTCTCACTGTCAGGAAGTTTCTCCTTAGTTCTAGGTTGCTTCTCTCCTTGATTAGTTTCCACCCGTTGCTTCTTGTCCTGCCTTCAGGTGCTTTGGAAAATAGCTTAATTCCCTCTTCTTTATGGCAGCCCCTGAGATATTGGAATACTGCTATCATGTCCCCCCTTGTCCTTCTCTTCGTTAGTAGAGGTGTTCTAGCTCAAACTCATTGGAAATATTAGCCTCTGATTCTGGAATTATTTTTTTTCTATTATACTGGCCTAAGACAGCAAAAATGTTGTATATTCCCACATAGATAGGAACTTAAGATACAATGTCTCTTTTTTCTCCCACTTCTGATAATTCTTTCATATTATTTTCAATAAGGACAGTTGATATACCAGGGAACAATATTATTACTCCACACCTACATGCATTGATTTTATGTGAACTCCTTTGATAGAATAAGAGGTGTTTGTCACAATTAACAATAACTAAATAATAATTTAAAATTTGCACCAAATATTCTGCTATAAAAAAGTATTTCTTGATTCAGAGATTAGCCATCTTTTCCTCCAAGCAAGCTAGTCCCCTTCCTCAATATTTTGATTTACTTTTTCATCTTTCACCCTATTTCTATGACCACTGAGAATACCTATTCCTTATTGGCTCTTTTTTGATGATTTCTGGGGAAAGAAATCCAAGAAAAACCTACACTCCCATTCATGTGAAGATTCGTAAAGCATTTTTGGAAATTATGGGATCTCCACGGGGATTGATTCCAGCCATTACGTTTGGACCACATAGCACCATATATACAATTCAGATTGCCTTGTGATGTCTTCTGAAGTTTATACTGCAGTGATTCTATGTGCATTGAGGTGACTACTTCCTGAAGTTTTGGTAGAGAATGTGACCAATAGCCAAGTTGTATTTCATAATGTAAAATGTGCTCTGGTTCTTTGTATCCCTCAGTGAATAACAGCAGGGGTCTTCAAACTTGGCAACTTTAAGACTTGTGGACTTCAACTGGCTGAGGAATTCTGAGAGTTGAAGTCCACAAGTCTTAAAGTTGTCAAGTTTGAAGACCCCGGAGTAACAGACTCATCTGAAAGACTCTGAGGGAATACTTTGTTAATCTTCAGGCCATTAAGTGGCATGCTTTAGTAATATTTGCAGTGTGACTAATTGATTTAATATTAATATCTAGCTCAGATATGATCTCAAATTGATTAAGAACTTAATTTGTAATTTAGAAATTCATCAGAATTGATAGAATTTAATTTAATGGACATCCTCAGTTTTTGCAGTGTTTTTTGCAGTAATTCAAATGAAAAAAAAATAAATAAAAATTAAAAAAGCAAACTGTATGGTCAGCATGTTGCCTGTATTTATTTCCCATTTGATGTTAGGATTATGTGTATATACAAGATAGTTATTCATACAGAATCTTGTTCATAAATCTGTGTGTATGCCTGAAGACAAAACGGTATTTTAAACTTGACTGCTTTTAAAATATGGTGGAATATCCAGAGAATTTTTAGAAGGAGGGTAAAATTTACTCCGCAATTATTTTTGTTAGGTATTGTTACAGATTGTGATACAAAGGAGGTTGTATTGATGTTAAACTTGATCACAGCCGCGAGGCTGTTAATTGGACAATATTGGAAGAAGGAATCTTTGCCTACATTGCAGGAATGGTTTTTTAAAGTAGCTTATCTGGCAGAAATGGCAAAGATTTCGGCTTTCTTAAAGCAACAAACGCAAGAGAAGTTTTTTGCTATCTGGGACAAATGGATAAAATTTATACAATTTAGATTGGGTATACAAAAATATTATATAGCTTTTTCATAAGTTTTATTTTTATATATATTATAGATATCTTTTTTATATATATAAATATAAAGTTTTTAATTTAATTTTTATTTTTATTTTTTTTTTTTTTTATTATTATTTCTTAAGCCTATATTCTGCTCTGGGAAGCTCAGGGGGGGGGGAAGGGAGGGTTTTTGGGAGGGGTGTGGGGTGGGGGTTTTTTTTATATGTATTGTTTAATTTTTTTTTTCTTTTGTATATGTTGTTTTTTGTTCTGTATTGTTCTTGTTTTTTTTTGTAAAATTTATAAAACTTTTAATAAAAAAAAAAAAAAAAAAAAACTTGACTGCTTTTAACTGCGAGAGATCCCATGGGGCAGTCCATAAATCCTGTTAAAAGTATCTCTGCTCAGCAATAACAAGTCACTTGGATGTGAAATCCAGTTGTTTCTGTTCACAGGTCATCTCTTCATGAAAGCAGTGTGTGATAGCACTTTCAGCTGAGCAACATGCTGTTAGTTTGCTTTCAATTTTACACGTTGCTCTTAGAATGTTTGTTGTTGATTCTTGGAGTTATTTTATTATTATGACATTTCACAGATAGCATAGACCTATGATTTAAAGTTTTGAAAGATAAACTCATGTTTCAGAAAGCTATTTATTCTATTATTTGCAAATCTTTCTTATGTATGTTTTTTGGCTTACATAAAGGTTAGATTTGTGAAGCAATTTATTCTCATATGCTGTAAGGCTTTTCATGGAAACATAATTATTGCAATGATTTACTATGATTTTCATCTTGTACTGTTTTTTGCTAGTGGAGATTAGTTGACAAAGTATGGAAGTAGAACCCTAGTAAAATTATTTCTGATATCTATCTATCTATCTATCTATCTATCTATCTATCTATCTATCTATCTATCTATCTATCTATCTATCTATCTATCTATCTATCTATATGCTTATTATGTATATGTATATGCATATGTGTGTGTGTGTGTGTGTTTGTGTGTATTCTTATAATAAGCTTAGAGCTAATACTGAGTGTGCTTATAATATAAGCTTATATAATTTGCACTTATAGTATATGCTTATAATGTGAGTGTGATTAGTCTCTGGAATAGTTCACCAGGCTGACAGTATCACAGTTTTCAACAACAAAGTTGTTTTCCAAATGTCATTCATTCATTCATTCATTCATTCATTCACTCACTCACTCCTCACTCACTCACTCACTCACTCACTCACTCACTCACTCACTCACTCACTCACTCATTCAATTTATATACCTTCCTACCTCATATTCATGACTCTGGGCAGCTTACAATTTAAACATAATACAGTATTAAAATAAAAAACAGTCATATAAACAGTGCAAATGTTAAAAATAATTAAACCCAAACAGTACAAGAACCGTGAGAGCACAGTTCAAGAACATTGCAGCCATTTTATGGGCTCCAATCATTCTCTGATCCTAGGGCAGATGACAAAGCCAGGGCTTCAGGCCATTCCAGAAGGCCATCAAGGTCAGGGCCAATCCGACCTCAGGAGAATGATATTCTATAAACATTATCCATCTATCTGAGATGAAATGAGTTACATTACATCTAACACAGGAACATCTTGAACCCGAGACTCCCCCAAAATCAGTACTAAATAGTCTTAGCACATTTTTAAATTTTATTTATTTATTTAGCATTTGGCATGAAAAACCTGGGTAGCAACAGTAAAGATGTATAGAAATAATATAATAATATGATATACATAACATGGAAATGTGTGGTCAGTTTTGTAAGATATAAGAAATTCAAGAAGTTATATATTAAAATTACAAATTACATTTTGAAAAGCATTGGTTCACACAAACTCTTTGGATCATCTTAGTGATATGTGCAGATTTATAGAAGCTGAGTACACATTTCTGTTTTTCCAACTGCTTTACTTAGCTAAGCCAAAACATTTGCACTAAAATATTCAATCCAATAGAATATTGTGCTGTTAAAAGCAGCAATGCCATCTTGAGGTAAAAATGTGTTCAAGCAGGCTGACTCAATGAGCTTTTTAAAAGACCATAAATATGTGTTTTGATTTCACTGCAACAGGGAAAGATGAAAATAGTGCTGGCTTTGTGACAGTAGTTGCAATCCAATTTGAATACATATTACTGCACTGATACCAGACAAAGAAAAAACTTTTTGAGGCAATCGCCTCTGCAACCTTTTCTAAACTGCAGATAATTACGATCAGTGTGGAAATTTCATCAGAAAAAGTTACATATAGGCAAAACTTCAAATGTGAATAATTTTAAATGGAGTGAAAACATATTCCATACTAAAATAATCTATTTATATTAAAGATAGGCTATTTTTTTAAAGTTTTCTTAAAATGTTTCTGTCTTAATAGTATAACTAGTATCAACATCACAGTATTTTTTTTTCAGACAGAGAAAAGACATGCCATGCTTTTTTCTGTGCTTTCATTTGCATTTTTCCCATATTATTTCATTTCTGATACATTGCTTTCTGTTTTTGAAAAGTTACTGTCTGCATGTATAAAAACTATGGATGCAATACCTTTATAACACGAGATAATTATATACTATAGCCTTCCATTTTCTATCAAATTAATAGGCACCTTGCAGATACCATCTCATTAACCAAGAAGGCTGGGAGAATTTTTTTCAGTCAGCTCTATAATTATGTAATTATTGTCAGCTCCCCATCTCCCATCTTTGTATTTCAACAAAATCACACCATTCAGCTCTATTGATCTTGCCTTTTCTTTACATTCTATCTTTCAAACTTAGCAAAGAATGGGGGACATAAATTACCTAGCCTGTTCCATGCCAATCTATTGATCTATTTTTCCATGTGGTGGTCTCAAGTCATAAGAGAGAAAATTATTGTGCAAATAGATATGACCCTTTATGTGGCTTTTCAGAGGCTATCACAGCAGGCTTAACATGATAACATATTTTACAATATAAAATGATAGCATATTGTGCAATGTAGGAAGAATTACAGGAGGTATGATATAAAATATTTGTAATTTCTCTGACCAGCTTATGTTATTGCTTATAAGAAAAAAACAGTATTCAGGATAATCCCAACACTTTTAATAATACTATTCCTTTTTCTGAATAGTCTTTCTGATCTTCTCCTAGACATATTGGACTTTAGTTTCTACAATTTCTAGTCAATATGGTCTTGATTGGCAAAGATGGCTCTAATATAGTATCATGAATGAAGGCAAATATACGTCTTCCAGAATAATGTTGCAGGACCTGTTGTCTAGGTCATTCACCAGGACCAGAGGTTTAGTCTTCCAAGCTTTTGGACTTGTTCTGGAGCCCATTCTCAGATAACCTCTCTCTCACACATTCTGGTGAGAGAAAAGTTCTCTTAGGATGGGCTCCAGCAGGAGTCCGAAAACTTGGAAGACTAAACCTCTGGTCCCAGTGACCGACACAGATTGGATCCTAATATTCCAAGTAAAATCACTTTGGGCTTGTGCACAATAACTATGCAGACAGTTGAACAGACTGGGGCTCAAGTTTTTCTGATTCATTATCTTCTTTCATGTGTACTATAATTCTTTTCTCATTTCCTATCAATTTCAGAGATAATTAAAACATATATGATCATTGATTTAAAGTGTGTACTAAAATCCATTTTAAAATATTTAATCTTGAACATTAAAGTATGAAAAAGGCAAGAAAAGTAGTATTTTTTTTTTTAAAGGACTGAAGGATCTAGTGAACATATTTCTAATCCTTAAAGAAGTCACCAGATTTCACTGGCCTGGGCCATAATGTCTCCAAGGCCAGTGTTGTTGTTGTTGTTGTTGTTGTTGTTGTTGTTGTTGTTGTTGTTGTTCTTCTTCTTCTTCTTCTTCTTCTTCTTCTTCTTCTTCTTCTTCTTCTTCTTCTTCTTCTTCTTCTTCTTCTTCTTCTTCTTCTTCTTCTTCTGAATTCGATAGAACTTCCACTTTTTCTTGAAAGAAGAAATGGTTTAGTTCAGGGGTCCCCAACCCCCGGTCCATGAACAAACAAGGAAAGCCCCATCCATAGGATGCAGGCAGCACACAAAACCACACCCCCTATGGAAAAACCTCTTTCCACATAACCAGTCCCTGGTGTCCAAAAGGTTGGGCACCTCTGGTTTAATTCTTTGTCATGCACTTGCTTTTTCTTATTGAGGCTGATGGATCTCTTCTTGTTCTCCACTAGGCTAAACTAGATGGTGGCATATTTTTATTACTTATATCTGCAAAAGGTTCTGAGAAGTATTTTAGTTTTATCTTGAAATTTGTTTCTCTTGCCTTAAAATTGCTTTAAAATTTTATGGACCATATGAAGTATTTAGATTATGGTATAAACAAAAAGATCAGTAAAGAAGAATATTTGTAAGCTCAGGGTTAAAATAGGGGTCCTTGATTGTTTTCTTGCAGATGTTTCATTATCCAAATTACATAACATCATCAGTACTAGCACTGATGATGTTGCCTTGTCAGTGTAATAAAACACCTGCAAGAAAATAAAAATATCTTTATTTGATAATAAAAAGGTCATAGAGATGGTGTTGCATTAACTTGGGAAAGCTAGTTCTTTAGTGGAGTCCACAATTCAAAAGTCCTGCATGGAGTTACCTGCCTTACTTCATCCAAAAAGCTAATGTCCAAAGAACATATGGAAATTGTCATCTTTTTGTAGTCGGATAACAACCCTTTTAAAGTTTTTATTTTTTAAAAAAAATGGAGATACAAATAGAAAACATATGCATTGAACATGCCAAAACCGTTCAGCTATTCTTAAGCATTGTAAGAATAGACCTAGCTTTTTAGACTAACTAAAATTCAGAAGAAATCTTTTAAGACTAACTCATTTTTATTTTAAGACATAAGCTTTTAAGAGCTGCATCTCACTTTATCAGATGCAAAGAGTGGCTTGACTGATGTTGGAAGGATGATGTGGGAGAAAGGAAGGATATGATAGGCTACCAATACAGATGAAAGTCCCATGAAAGATAGGTTGCAAGCACCTTATTAATTAACAAATGTTCCACTTATTAATCTAACCTTAAACTTTGTAAAAAGAGATTATTGAAAAATTGACTCACCTCCCCCCCCCCAAGTTTTGGGTTACATGGGACTGAACCTGGAAGTTAATATGTGGTTGATCAGGTGCCTGGTAGGAAGAGTTGTTTGTTTTTATTGTATTTTATTCATTGGTTATGGTAAACTCCCTAGGATTACTGTGCAAGATAAGTGGCCATATAAATTCTTTAAATAATCAATAAAAGTTAGTCTGAGGTGGCAAAAAATCAGGAGAAATCTAGAAGCACTTTTTCCATGGATGATGTTATCCATTCAGCCCTCTCCAACTCTTGGCAATTTTATGGGCCAGTTCTCTCCACGTCTTCCAATCTTGCACTAATTTTTTTTTGAGTTGTTCTATGCTCTGTCTGGTGTCAGCTTCGATGGTGTTTCCAACTAACGTATTTTATTAAAAATAGTTATTTTTTGAGCTGTAGCTTAGGTCATCTAACCTTCATCTAGCTTACTTCATCTAACCTTACTAATGTAGGAGTCTTACTTTGGATCAATTGCAGCTAATGAATACTTTTCAAAGCCTATAGCTACATAATAATATATTTTTTATAAAAAAAAAATTGCATGGCACCCAACTCTGAGTGGTTCACGACAAACAAATTATAGTAAAATCAATAAACCAAAAAATAAAGATAAAAGATGGCAACTGTAATGAACTGAGGTGGCTGGGTAAAGAGAGAGTGAGACATAAATATGATCAGAGATAAAAGTAAAATATGAGATAAAACATTAGTATCATCCACAATTCTAAAACACTTCAAATCTCTGAACTAATCTAAACCTTTTTGAATGATTTTATATAGGAGCTAAAGAATAGAAAATAGAGGTCAGTCAGTAATGTTTCAGCTAAACATTCTGGAAATTGCCAGCCATGGAGAGGTATCGCTGTGTTCAGAATCCACTTAAACTAATGGTACAGGTAATGGGATTGAAAATCCACAAGATGTGGCTGGAAAATCAAAAGGGGAATATTTATTCACCTGCAAAACTTTATTCTCTTGACAAAAGTAACTGATAACTCAGAATCATTGCCTATATTCTATAAGAAAGAAATGGAGAGATTAGGAATGTTTAGAAACTAAACATTGGGTATATGATGACAAATACTTAGTCTATCAAATATTTAAAGTATTTAAAGACAATTTTAGCATTTTCAGCATGCTAAAACATTAATTTTAAAATTGTATAAAATGACTAAAACATTATAAAATACTTACAAAAATTAAATACAGAATTAAATATGTTCATACATATCTTCCCTATTAATTTTAATAAATTATGAAGAACAATGACCAAGTATTCAAGTGATCCAGAGTAGGTAAAGGCAGTAGATAATAAATTCAGCTGCAGTCACATTTTATTCATCAGTTTGGATTTTATCATTCCCTTTATTATAGGAATGCTACTATTGCACAGTCTAAAGCAGTATTTCTTTTAAATCCCATTCATGGAAACTGATTTAGGCATATGTACAGAAGGATTCTAAAAAGTTGGTTATCAGTGGGATTTTGAAATCCAGATGTAAACTATGACTGTTTAACAGGTTTGTATATTTGACCATTTAAAATAGGTAATATAAGAAGATCAAACTAATGACAACAGATAGAACAACCAGCTTTAGAACTACAATGTAGATATTGAAATGGTGGCTAGCTTCTGCCTTTAAAATCAACCATCAATAGTAAAGGACAAGTAATCAAGAAATATGCTGCAGACTAGCACTTGGTAGAGCAGCCATATAGGCCCAGGAAAAGATATTCACATGCTATGATGTGTCTATATTTAAAAAGCACAGCATCATGCAAACCATAGTATAGCCCAGACATGTCAAACACAAGGCCTGGGGGCCAGATGTGGCCTGGGAAGTGGTTTCATGTGACCCGTGAAACAGTGGAAACAGTGAGGGAATGGCCCCCTCTGCCTCGGCCTTGGCCCAGGCCAGCTGGGAGCCAATGTACAATTTTGTGGTGGCCATCTATGCTGAAACGCATTCAGTCTTAGCTCTACAAGGCTGTCTGAAAACAGCGAGGAACCAGCCCCAGTCGGCCCTGCCCCATGGGTGCATGCATTGTGAGGAATGAAGAAATGTACCACCGCCTGGAAGTGGCCAGCAAATGGCTCTTGCCTACTTCACATATCCAGCTTGATGGGCTCCGGAGGAGGGGTTTCGGCAGGCAGTGGGGCGTTCTCCTCACAGCGCTAAGAGGCTGAGCCAGGTGGCACAAAAAGAAGCGTGATGCGGCCCAGTTTCAGCAGGCAGCAAAGTGCAAAGCTGACGAGCTTTGTACCGCCCAGCTCAACCTCTTGGCACTGTGAGGAGAGCGCCCCACTGACTGCCGAGACCGGGCAGGCTGGGGCTGGGCGGCATTGCACAGGAAATGTGGACTCTCACGCTCCTCATGGCATCCCCTCTCCCAGAGCCCACCAAGCCAGATATGTGAAGTAGGTGAGGGCCATGTGCTGGCTACTTCCAGGTGATGGTGCATTTCTTCATTCCTCACGAAGGGTGACACCTCTTCAGCTGCGTTTCTTGCCTGTTTTTCTCCCTCCCTCATCTCAAATATTTTCCCACCACTCTGTACTTAGGAAGGAAGGAAGGAAAGAAGGAAAGAAGGAGAGAGAGGATCTAAGGGAACTCCTGCCTTAGTCCTGCCCTGTTGCCCTTTCACCATCCCCTTGCCCCCTCCTCCTGGCCTATCCTGGGGGTCTCCCATCCTATTGCTAAGGAAGCTTTGGATAGAAAGCCGGGTCTACTCCCATAAAGAGGGCCTCCCTCTGACTTTGCCCTCATACCCATCATGAGCAACCTGGCTAAGGAGAGCAAGCACAGCAGCAGCAGCCTTGAGGAGAAGATAAGTGCAGCTGGGTGCCTCCTTGGGGAAGTGGGGCTGGGCTTGGTGCTGCGGGTGCTCGAGGGCCAGGCTGGACATTTGACCTCTGCTCTCCAGGGCTCTGGGAAGCCCGCACCACCAACCAGCCATCCCTGCATGGCCTTAAAGGAACAGTGAAGCTCCTCCAGTGGACCATGCCTTGGCACTTGCCCTGGTCCCACCCCTTCTTGCCATCCCCAGATCTGTCCCACTTCTGCCCAGGCCCCCACAGGCACCCTTGATGCAAACAATGTAGAGCTGGCCACACCAACTCAGTAGGCCACACCCATACCCATGCCCAACCGGTAGGCTGCACCCACCCTGGCCACACCCACCCAGCCCCCCAAGGGCAACCGCAATGCTGATGCGGCCCTCAATGAAATTGAGTTTGACACCCCTGCTGCAAGACTTTATGGAAGCAAAAGCTGGATTTTAAAGAAACAGGATAGGAAAAGTATTGGTGGTGCCTTTGAACTTGGATGTTGGAGAAGACTCCCAATAGTACTATTGATATCCAAAATAACTAACTGAATGAATGAATGAATGAAAGAATGAATGAATCATTGTACAAATCAACCTAGAGTTTTCATTTGAGGCACAAATGACCAGGCTCAAATGAACCTATTTGGACACATTATGCAAAAACTCAGCACTCTGAAAAAGGTTGGAATGCTGGGAAAGGTAGAAGGAAACAGAATTTGTTCAGTCACAAGATGGATGTACTTAGTTACAGTGGTGCTAAGGACATTATGATTATGATTTGATTATTATTATTTTTAAAAAAGTTGGAAGGGACCTTGGAGGTCATCTAGTCCAACCCCCTGCTCAGGCAGGAAACCCTATACCATTTCGGACAAATGGCTGTCCAGTCTCTTCATAAAAACTTCCAGCATTCACAGCTTCTGGAGGCAGGTTGTTCCACTGGTTAATTGTTCTAACTGTCAGGAAGTTTCTCCTTAGTTCTAGGTTGATTAGTTCCCATCCATTGCTTCTTGTCCTGCCTTCAGGTGCTCTGAAGAATAACTTGACTCCCTCTTCTTTGTGGCAGCCCCTGAGATATTGGAACACTGCTATCATGTCCCCCCTCATCATTCTCTTTGTTAAACTAGACATATATGCTTATATGCTTTAGCCTCCAGATCTCTAATCATCTTTGTTGCTCTTCTCTGCACTCTTTCTAGAGTCTTAATGTCTTTTTTACATCGTGGTGACCAAAACTGGATGCAGTATTCCAAGTGTGGCCTTACCAAGGCATTGTAAAGTGGTATTAATACTTCACATGATCTTGATTCTATCCCTCTGTTAATGCAGCCTAGCACTGTGTTGGCTTTTTTGGCAGCTGCAACACACTGCTGGCTCATATTTAAGTGATTGTCCACTAGGACTTCGAGATCCCTCTCACAGTTACTACTGTTGAGCAAGGTACCCTCTATACTATATTTGGTTTTTCTTGCCTAAATGTAGAACCTTACTTTTTTCACCATTGAATTTCATTTTGTTAGACAGCACCCAATGTTCAAGTCTATCCAGATCGTCCTGTATCTTAAGCCTGTCTTCTGGAATGTTGGCTATTCCTGCCAGCTTGGTGTCATCTGCAAATTTGATCTATCCCCTGTCCAAATCATTGATGAAGATGTTGAAAAGCACTGGGTCCAGAAAAGAGCCCTGGGGTACCCCACTACACACTTCCCTTCATGTAGATGCGGTTCCATTGAGGACCACATGCTGAATACGGCCGGTCAGCCAGCTACGAATCCATCTGGTGGTGATGCTGTCTAACCCACATTTTTCTATCTTATCAAGTAGTGGGTTGTGATCTACTTTATCAAATGTCTTACTGAAGTCCGAATAAATTACATCCACAGCGTTCCTTTGACCCACTTATTTTGTCACTTGGTCAAAGTATGCAGTAAGATTTGTCTGGCATGATCTGTTTTTGACAAATCCATGTTGGCTTTTAGTAATGACTTTGTTTGCCTCTAGGTGTTCACTGATTCATTGTTTGATTATCTTTTCCAGAATCTTCTCAGGTATTGAGGTCAGCCTGATAGATCTGTAATTTCCTGGATTCATTTTTTTCCTTTTTTGAAGATGGGAACTACATCAGTTCTTTTCCAGTCCTCTGGTAGTTCCCAAGTGCCCCAGGATGTTTGGAAAATATAGTTCAGTGGTTCTGAAATCACATCTGCCAGTTCCTTGAGAACATTGTGGTGTAATCCATCTGGTCCTGGTGATCTGAACTCGTCTAGGCTGGACAGGTGCTCACTCATTTTCTTGCCTATCTTAACTTGTGTTTCTATTCTGTTTTTTATGGCACTATTTTTGATAGGTTGGTCTGTTTTTTTCTCTTTGTGTAAAGACAGATGCAAAAAACGAGTTAAATAGTTCTGCTTTCTCCCTGTTGCCTTTAGCATAAGTAATAGTAACTGAAAACTATGAGAAGCCCTGACATCTATTGACAGCGAAATCACACACTGATTTCAACAGAGGCAACATTTTAGCTTATTAAAAGAAAAGCAGCCAATGAGTGCAAAGTTTATGCTTTCAGCTGCTCTTAAAAGAAATTATAAATAATTTCTGTAAAAAACTCTTCTACTTTGTCCACCATGTCCAATCTCAACCTTCTTTCTCCCCAAAATACCATAATCCCTTCCGGAGTCAACCACTGAAAATTTACGTTTTTCCTTGTTAGTTTTGCTGTAAACATTTGATAGGGTTGCCTTAGGTCTCTTACCCTTTTCCGGATTTGTTTGAGCACCATAAGCTGTCTTCCTCATAGCTCTAGTGGATCTTCTCTAGTCCTATGAAGAATCTTATCGCGAATCAATTTTTTAGCAAATCTAATATGCACTTCTCTAGGTAAATTATGTCTACGTGCGTAATTCGTGTGAATTCCATAGATTTCATCCATTTCCTTAATCATTTCTTCCTTCCCAGTTCCTAGAGCTCCTGCCAGTAGCTCCGCCATCATCTCCGGAAGATCTTCATTCTTTCCTTCCCATACATTCTGAAATCGTAGAAAATGGGAAGCCTTGTCTATTTCCAATTGGATTATTGTCTGTTTGAGGTCTCTATTAGCTTGAATTAGTCTTTCTACCATCTCCTACACTTTCCTTTCTTCCCTTCCCATTCTATCTTCCATCTCCTGTAGTTTTTGTTCATTTTTAAAAATTTGTTGCTGAAAGCATTGAAATTTATCATCCATCAATCTCATCTTTTTTTTCATTTCTCCAGTGTCATTCCTTACTTCTCCTATCTCTCGTTTCAAATCCTCATGGTTCTTTAACATAACCTCCTGTATTGTTTGTAACATCTGTTGTAGATCCTTAAATGAGTTTGATCTCTCTCTGTGTGTAAGAGTCCTTCCGTAGATCTTTGCCCTGCTGGATTTGGTTCCATTGTTGTAGTTTGGATTCCTTGCCTCTTTCCTGTACCGATTTTTGTCAAATTAATAATAATAATAATAATAATAATAATAATAATAATAATAATAATAATGATGATGATGATGATGATGATGATGATGATGAAGTTGGAAGGGACCTTGGACCCTATACCATTTTGGACCAGTTTCTTCTTTAAAACTTCCAGTGTGGGAGCATTCACCGCTTCTGGAGGCAGGTTGTTCCACTGGTTGATTGTTCTAACTGTCAGTAAATTTCTCCTTAGTTCTAGGTTGCTTCTCTCCTTGATTAGTTTCCACCCGTTACTTCTTGTCCTGCCTTCAGGCACTTTGGAAAATAGCTTGACTCCCTCTTCTTTGTGGCAGCCCCTGAGATATTGGAACACTGCTATCTTGTCCCCCCTTGTCCTTCTCTTCATTAAACTAGACATATCCAATTCCAGCAACCGTTCCTTAAATTTGGAATGCTTGTCATTTTTAATACCGCTTTAAATTAACTTCTCCACTACAGTTCCACTACAGCTGTTTCATTAAATTTCCCGCATCCAAAATTACTCTTTGAGTTTCCTCAATTTATAAGTCAATTGTTAGCAAGCCATCCGAAATAGGTCTTATTTCTCTTTAAATTTCTTCTTCTTCCTTAAATTGTCACCAGTTTTTCCCTTGGCCATTAGGTGTCTCTTACTCTTTATTATCCAAGTTTACAGTCAATCTTACTTCAACATGTCTGCGTTCTCCGATTAGTCAGCACTTTCACTCCCGAACTAAATTTTCAGCAATAATAGTAGATTTCCTCTTCCTCTTTTCCCTCACACCACCAGTGAAAATTTAAGGCGCTGAAATGGTCTCTTCTTTGCCTCCACTTGCTATTCACTGCTTTACTACAGAGGAAATGATAGTGAGGCTGAATCAGAGGAAAGAGAAAGAAGGGAAGAAGGAGAACCAGGAGAACAGTCATCAAATAGGGGGGAATCCTGAATCAAGGAAAAGAAAATGTTGAAAGAGTGAATGTGGACACTGAAAAAGACAATGATGGTGGACGCAAGGATTGCAAAGAAATTAGACAAACCCTAAGTATAAGTAGAGGTTTTCAAGAGGCATTAGCAATTCTATCATTAAATGTTAATGGGATAAATTCTCCAAGGAAAAGGAAATTTTTTTTTAGTAAATTGTATAAGACAAATGTGGATATAGTAGTGTTGCAAGAGACGCACATAAAACAGCAGCATCAATATTTGTTAAAATATTCCAAGTTAGGAAAGATGTTTATATCTTCATCACAACAGAAGAAAGGGGGAATTGTAATGTACGTAAAAGAGGGCATCTTGGCCAAACAGGTGTATAAAGATGAGGAGGGCAGAATATTGATAATAGAACTAACTGTGGATGGGAAAAAACTGATGTTAGTTGGAATATATGTGCCTAACGAGGGCCAAAAACTATTTTATAAGAAATTGTATAACATGATTAGAGACTTAGAATGTGATAATCTGTGTATAGTTGGGGACCTAATGTGATTGTAGACAGAGAACTAGATTATAGAAATAACAGACAAAATAAAGGTGTTAGAAAGATATTACCTAATTAATTTTTTGAGGATTCAAAATTCATTATAAAGGATTGTTGGATGGAAAGAAATGGAGATAAGAAACAATATACTTATTATTCAGGTAGACATCAATCTTGGTCTCGAATTGATATGGTTTGGGCATCAACAGAGGTGAATTTGGGAATTGAGGAAGTTAATATTGACATAAATTCGTGGGCAAACCATAATCCCATTAAAATTAAATGGAAAGGACAAAAAAAGATAAGGAGATGGACCCTAAAAAGAGCAATTTTGAACCAAAATGAATTTAAATTAAAGATGGATGATCAAATGAGCTTGTTTTTTCAAAGTAACAAGAAAGAAGACACGAATAACCAGAATCTGTGGGACACAGCAAAAGCCTTTATGAGGGGTATTGCAATATCATATATGGCCAAAGACAACAAACAAAAAAGACAACGGCAAAAAAACTTAGAGGAAGAGCTTAGTAAACTGGAAATGGAGTTGCAGGAAGAACCCACAAAACGGGAATTGAAACATCAAATAGATATAATTAAACATAAACTAAATATCATTGAAAAGGAAAATATGGCACAACAAATTAAAAGCATTAAACAAAAAAAATTTGAAAATGCAAATAAGCCGGGAAGATGGCTGGCTTATAGACTAAGGAAACGGAAAAAAAAAGAACCAGATTAGCAAATTATATAATGAAGAAGGAGAGTTAATTTACCAAAATGAGGAAAAGAGGAAGGTGTAGCGTATGAGTTCTTTAAAAACCTTTATGAGGGTAAGGAGAAGGTAGAAGAAGGTAAGATGGTGCAATACCTTCGAAAAACAGACTTGCCCAAAATCTCGGAGGAAAGTAAAATTTTATTAAATAATGAGATAACAGCAAGGGAGATATCTGAGGCAATTAAAAAACAAAAAAGTAACAAAATACCAGGTCCAGGTGGTTTACTTTCAGAAATCTATAAAAACCAACAGAAAATATTAAGCCCACTGCTATTAGAGGTGTGCAATGATGTATTGAATAAAGCCAAGATACCTGAATCGTGGAAAGAAGCAACAATCACATTGATTCCCAAAGAAAATTCTGATTTGACTTATATTAAAAACTATAAGCCGATATCCCTACTAAATTCTGATTATAAAATATTCATGACAATTATGGCAGATAGACTAAAGAAAGTTTTAGAGAATTTTAGCGAAAACGGTTTTCTTCCCGGATGGCATATAAGGAATAACATTAGGATTATTTTGGATACAGTAGAATATTATGAAGCTCATAGCGAAAAACAGATGGCGTTGATATTCATTGATGCGCAAAAAGCATTTGACAATGTCAAATGGGACTTCACACTAGAACAATTAAATTATATGGATTTGGGGGAAAAAATTATAAAGATGTTCCAAACAATTTATTCCAGACAAGAAGCCAGAGTGGTGATAAATGGGGAAACGACAAAGAACTTTTTAATTCAAAAAGGCACTAGACAAGGCTGTTCACTATCTCCACTGCTTTTTATCTTATCATTAGAGGTTTTACTTAGAACAGTGGTTCTCAACCTTTCTAATGCCGCGACCCCATAATACAGTTCCCCATGTTGTGGTGACCCTCATCACTGGGTGCCAGGGGCGTGGCCAAAGAAAAGGGGGAAAAATGGTGGAGAGCCTTGTTTGGCGACCCCCGTGAAATGGTCGTTCGACCCCAAATGGGGTCCCGACCCACAGGTTGAGAACCACTGACTTAGAACAACTCAAGAAGACAAACAAATTAAAGGTTTAAAAGTAAGAAAAGAAAGTTTTAAGGTACAGGCATTTGCGGACAACCTTGTATTTATTATTGAAGAGCCTGTACAATCTGGTCTTAGGCTGATGGAAGTGATGGAGGACTATGGAGAAGTAGCAAGCCTGAAAATAAATAAGGATAAAACAAAAATGATAGTTAAAAATATGACTGAAGCGCAAAAAAAAGAATTGGAGGGAAGGATAAATATGCAGACTACGAAAAAAATAAGATATTTGGGAATCCAATTGACAGCGAGATGCATTACTCTGGAAGAAGACAATTATGATAAATTAATGGTGCAAATTAGGTCTGATTTGGGAAATTGGGGGAAACTATAGTTATCTTTAATGGGTAGGATAGCCACTATTAAAATGAATGTTCTTCCGAAAATTTTGTTTCTATTTCAATGCATACCAATTTGGTTTAAAAATGATTTTTTTTACAAATTTGGATAGACTCATTTCAAAATTCATATGGCAAGGGAAATGACCGAGAATCAGATTAAAACTATTACAAGACGCTAGATAAAGAGGAGGATTTGGCCTACCAGACTGGACAAAGTATTATCAGGCAGTGGCATTGGTCTGGCTAAGTGAGTGAATGCATCTCAAAAATACAAGATTATTAGCACTAGAAGGTCATGACCTAAAGACAGGGTGGCATGCTACTTTGTGGGAAGAAAGACATTTAGTCCAGCAACACTTCTGGAAGCATTATATTAGGAGAGCATTATTGGATATCTGGAAAAAAATTAAAAGAAATAATTATATGAAAATCCCCAACTGGGTGTCTACATTAAAAATGTACACACATCCAAATTTGATAAAACGTGGGTGTGCTGTCACCTATAAAGATATTTTGAATGAGAAAGGAGAATTAAAAGTGAGAAATACCTTAAAGGAAGAAGGAATTGATCTAGAATGGTGGGCATATCTTCAAATTCAATCCAAATTTAACAAAGACAAACAGGAACGGGGCATAAAGCAAGACTCTTCAGAATTAGATAAAATCTTATTTAGTAGGGAAGGCAAGACTATAAGTAAACTATATCCATATTTATTAGAGCAAGATATGATTGAGGAACAGGTGAAAGAAACAATGATAATTTGGTGTAAATATTTTGGACACAATATTGATTTGGATAATTGGCAAAGTTTATGGGAAAAAAATCTAAAAATTACTCTTAGCAACCTCCTATAAGGAAAACCTCTATAAGATCTTTTATAGGTGGCACCTCCCTCCCACAAGATTAGCACAAATGAACAAGGGGAAATCCTTGATATGCTGGAAGTGTGGAGAGACCGTTGGGAATTACTACCAGATGTGGTGGCAATGCGCAAAGTCACAAAAATTTTGGAACATATTAAAGAAATGGCTGGAAGAAATTTTGCTAATAGATTTAGAGGCCAAACTGGAATTTTTTTTATTGGGAAGTATAGAAAGAAAATATAGTAACAGCAGCACGAATAGCCTTCGCTCAAAAGTGGAAAGAGAAAGATACTCCAACCGAAGAGGAAATATCACTGAAAATTTTCAATTGCGCTGAAATGGATAGACTTACATGGGAATTCAAAGATATAAGTGAAACCAAGTACTACAAAATCTGGAAACAATTTTATGATTGGATAGACAATAAGAGGGTATACAAGACAAATGTATAGTGTTAGAATAAAATATAGATTATAGACAAATGTATATTTAAAAGATAAATAGATATACAGAAATAAGGGAAAAGGTGTTAATATTATATTATAAATAGTGAGCAAAGCTCAAGAACTTTATGTCTATATGAGTACTAATACTATTGTAAAATGTTGGAAGATGTATGGAACCAGTGACGTCATATCTATGTCCCATGTGTTTTTAATTTTGTATTATTAATAAAAAAAATTAAAAAAGTAATTATAAATAATTTTACTTTAGCAAATGGGTGAAGTGGTAGTAACAAAAGAACATGTAGCTTTTATCATAGTGAGAATGGAAGATTCCAGGAACTATGAACATAGCCACAGATAAAGAAAGCATATTAGTATTAATGAGCCAAAGAAAAGGGTAGGATTAGAAGAGAGACAAGCACTCGTTATACAATACTGTTGCAGCTAAAAATCCAAAGATGAAGTCAGGGAGCAGATAGAAATGAAAGTGAAACACTAATATGAAATGATTTTTCTCCCAATATTTTTAAAGATTATATTCAGACTGGATGCCATAGATATAATTTATAACACCTATGTTTTATTTCTGATAACCCTTGCTGTGGAATGAGGAGATTTTGGTTATATTTTAAGAGATAATAATAAGTTATTAATATTATTATTAAAACTTACACAATTATGGGACAAAAAAATTAAAAATAAAATGGATTCCAAGCAAATATAATTAATATTAATAACATTATTATCTCTTAAAATATAACCAAAATCTCCTTGTTCCATATCTCACCACAGTTTTTATAAACCCATCTCTAGATCCTCATCTATCCCTATTAAACAGTAAAAACTCAGCAAGAGTTATCAGAAATAAAACATAGGTGTTATAAATTATATCTATGGCATCCAGTCTGAATTTCTTCTCTTCTAAAAATCAATGTTCAATCCCACTAAAAAAAAGAAACTAAATCACTAAAATAAATAACTATTATCATCCAATCCAGATTTTAAAAAGTTAAACATTCTCCAAAATAACAAGCCATTATTTTAACTTTGATCAAATAAACCAATTCTATATTCTTTCTGAAAACAGTCTTTAAAATCCTCAAAAAATAAAGTAACATCTGCCTTACCCTACACTCGTCTTCTCTTCTTCTAAAAGTTCTTGATTTCATCTTTATCAAGCCCACTTTATATTCTCAGTGTAGCAACTCCAGCAAATCCCTTTTGTAAATCCAGTATAAGGAAATAATCCAAATCTCTCATCTGATTTGTTATTTGTATTTCTTTTCCAATTTTTAAGTTATCATTTTTTATTTGTAAGTCTGTTATTTTGATCTTCCTCTTGTAAGCTGTAATTTTTAATTCCACTTGTAAGTCACTTTTAGTTTTATTCAGTGGACTTGTTCTTCTGCAATAACACTGACTGATGCTATGAAAGAGTTAGACGGTAAAACTCCTGTCACCATACATCAAATTTTTCTTCTAAAGTAGCCTTTAGTGTTGTTATTGGTTTCAGGAAACAATACTTGTAAACAAGTATTTTCCTGGGAGTGAGGATCCTTTCAACCAACTTCAAAGCCTTAAATCAAGTCCATCTGAGCCCTTGATCTTTTAAAAACTTTTTAAATTCAACAATAATGATCTTTCTGCTATATACTCAAAAAATGTAAATATTTGAATTTACAGTTAAACTGCATACAGTAGTGGCCAAAATTGTGGAAACCTTTTGGGGAAAATATATTTTTGAGTTTTGATGGCTAATAACACCACTTTTTTGGAATAGTACCATAAAATTATATATCAGTGGAAAGATAATTTAATCAAGAATGTAATGCAACAAAGTTTGTTCAATTACCTGTACTGTATTCTATGAAAAATTATAGCCAAACAACCAGAAAAAGGAAGCATAACTTGCTTAGGTTGATATCAGTAGCTTTCCTTCATCTGATTGTGGCCAATGAGCATGAGTGTTTAGAGAGCCAATCAGGTGTCATCTTGTTTTGGAAATGAGCCAATCAGATCAGAGTAGGATTCAGTTATTGATGTCATGCATTGAAACTGAGAGGAGGACATTTGTCAGTGTGTTATGTGATCGCTATCAAGTTGGTTGGGTTTTTTTTGTGTTCTTTCATTTAGTGAGCTTGTAAAACATAATAAAATTAAAGTAATAGTGGAAAGAGTTGACTGGTTGCCCAGAAAGTGATGTAAAATAGTATTATTAAGTGAACAAGGTTACAGTTATAAAGAAATTAGAAGAAAAATTGTTGGAAACTTAACCAAAGGTAGCATTTCTACTGTACACTTTTCCCAAAAGGTTTCCACAATTTTGACCACTACTGTATTTAAAGGAATTGAAGGCACCTCACTTTCTCATTTCAGTAAAACTTGCTAGTCTGAAAGTTCTCAATCTTTAAAGAAAGCTTAAGGGAGAGAAAAATAAACTCCCAATGATTAAAATATGAGCCCAGTCAAACTTAGAGTCCTTGTACGTGATATTAATAGTTATAAGCACAATAGAATTTCATGACTCACAGCCAATCACAAGCCAAGTGCAAAAATAGAATTCCTGCTATTTTCTCACAAGAAAATGTGCTGTGCAGTGTATATTTGGATTATCTGATTATCTTGCTTTTATCCCAGAGAGATTAAAGCAGTTTGATTCCTGCAATCAAGCACAGTTTTGGCCATGGTATATGATCCTCTCTTTTAGAGAAATGTCAGCTCGTCATTATAGCTTACTCAAAGTATGATAAATAAGATAAATGATTGAAAGCCTGCCCTCCCAATCTGTGATTTACTCATAAAATACTAATAATTATCATATGATTCATCTTCTACTACAGTATAATACTGCCAATTTTCTCAAAGAGTACTCTCAATGTGAAAGAGAATGGTATAATTGCAATGACTGGATCTGTCAAAAGACAGCACTTGAAAATTGTAATCATGGCTACCTCTTCATAATTTGATAGGCTACATTATTGTATTGGTCTCTGTCGATTTGGCTCTTTAAACATGGGAAACAAACTCATTGTGTGCACTTTTATCAAAAATAAAACTACATGAGTATCTCAGGAACCATTAGTTTTATGTGGTCCTTCACTTTATTAACTGAATACCAGGGAATTTTTCTGGATGCATAATTTATTTAAAAAGATGATTGACTCCAGAAGATGGTAGAGGACAGGAAGGCCTGGAGGAATGTTGTCCATGGTCGCGATGGGTCAGACACGACTTCGCAACTAACAACAAACTTTTAGTTAATAATTTTCAAGATAAGAAACTTTAATTGAAATATTATGAAGCAGACAGAAAGCATAGAAAGGTAATTAAATAGTTTGATATTTGGCTAGCTTAGTTAGTGTTTGAATAGATAAGACAAGAAGATTTCTCTTTCTATCACCATACTCCAACCTGTGGCCAATGTTCAAAATATTATTTTGGTATTTGCAAGTCTATGAGATAAATCAATAATATTTTTCTATTAAAATTACTAGAGCCAGCACCCAGTAATTTGTCCATGTATCAATTGTTTGATGCAGTGTGGATCACTGGTCCCCACTAGTAATGAGGAAAGACTTCTAAAACCTTGAATAACACGTGATCTTCTTACCAGATATTCATAATGAGAAATAAACCAGAGTTTAAATGGATCATTTGCTGTTTATCTGATTCCTGTGCTTCCACTTCAGATGGAAAAAGAGCAAAACATTTAAACAACCTTAATGTTCTATTGCAATAAAGAAGTACTCTAGCTAATGTAAAATATGAAAACACACATGTGATAGGCTATTGATCAGCATTGAAAATTGCATTCTGAACATATGGAATGTTTCAAGGGTATTTTCTGTTAACACGCTTTCCATGTGTAGCCAGATGGTAAGCAAAATGCTTTAATCATTTAGCAGTGATGTTATTGGTAACAATTTTAGCATACTAAATAACAGAAAGCCTGTGGACAGTGAATATTTAGTTATAATTTTAAAATCTTAACTTATCTTTCAGCATACTAAAGTCACTCAGAATAGTAACAATACCTCCCTGGAAGTCCATAACAGTACATTATATTTAAGATATATTAAATAATTGAATCTAAATTTCAGTTGGAAAAGACTGTGTATCTAGAATTTCAAACTAGCCCTAATAAAAAAATATTGGAAAAATATTTGTTAAACACAAGTTTTCATATGCGAACATGTAGTAAGTTTTAATATGTATGGCTGTTGTTTTTGCTTTGTTTTTTCTTGACCTAAATGAGATTTTAACCCCAAGAAAAGAAAAGAAAAGAAAAGCTCTTTTTAATTTATTTACTGCACAATTTGTGCCCCATGGGCCATTGTTTCAGAGATATTTCCTTACCTAAACAGAGAAACAGAATGACTACAGGAAGGAAATATGCAGGGGAAACAGGAGCAACTTCTATTTCCTGCCAGCTTTTGCACTGAGTTTTTTTGTGGGAATCTGGCAGGGAGCATCAGAATTTTTCCCTTCCCTTCCCTTCTTCCTTCCTTCCCCCTTCCCTTTCCAGCAGGCAAGATAGTGGCTACTGCTGGGTGGGGGAGGGAGCGAGGGGTTATGAAGTTGTCTGTG
The DNA here is from genome assembly GCF_016545835.1 of Crotalus tigris. Classification (NCBI taxonomy): domain Eukaryota; kingdom Metazoa; phylum Chordata; class Lepidosauria; order Squamata; family Viperidae; genus Crotalus; species Crotalus tigris. The sequence goes on from NW_024096837.1 coordinate 1,223,639, forward strand.
AACATGAGTTCTAGTCACCCTTAGCCATGAAAGCCAGCTGGGTGATTTTGGGCCAGTCACTCTCTCTCGGCTCACCTCATAGGGTTGTTGTTGGGGGTAAAATAGGAGGAGAAAGCAACATTAGGCATGTTCACCACCGTGAGTTATATATAAATATAATAAAGATGGGATAAAAATCAAATAAATAAATAAAAATAATCCTATGAAGTAGATTGGGTTGAGAGAGAGTGACTGGCCCAAAATTGTCCACCTGATTTTCATGCCTAGGATGAGACTACAATTCACAGTCAGCTGGTGACTAACCTGGTAACTTAGCCACTAGACCAAATTGGAGAACCATAATTATTTAAAAGTTCAAATGTCATACTGTCCATACAAAATTTATTTTAATCAAAAAATAATCCCTAAATCAATTCCCAAAATCAAAACTGAAATTGGTGACTGATATTCACCAATACAGAGAATACAGAGAATATAAATACAGAGAATATAAATATTCAAATGATATATCATGATGGTCATGGAAGGATTGAGTTGGCTGAGTGTAAGGCTATAGGATATATCTGTAAAGAGATAAAACTCATTTTATATTTGTTAGCTTTATCTAAATCCTTTCTTTATTTGAATTCTTAAAAAAACTGAGCAAGTACACTTGTATTAATGTGTTTAAACATAAGTGCATAAGTTGGTAGACTTTGTGATTTTTTTCCCCTCAGGAACCTTTTGCTTTGGTAAGCAGAAAAAGGAATGCTGAGGAAAAATATTTTCTTTAGATGCAATAGTGGACTGTTTTAAATACATGTAAAACTATATTTTAAAAAGCAATAGCAATAGCACTTAGACTTATATACCGCTTCACAGTGCTTCACAGCCTTCTCTAAGCAGTTTAAAGACTCAACGTATTGCCTCCAACAATCTGTATCCTCATTTTACCAATCTCAGAAGTATGGAAGGCTGAGACTCGAACTGCCAAACTGCAGGCAGTCAGCAGAATTAGCCTGCAATACTGCATTCTAACCACTGCATCAACACGGCTCTTCTTCAACTGTATATTTTTCATGATATAACTCCTATTATTTTTTTACAATTAAAAGGAATTTTAAACCAGCATAGTTTTGTGAATATAAATGCCTTTAAATGTGATCTGAATTTTCTATCTTTGATTGACTACTCCTAAACTGAATTATGGAAGAAATAATTAAGAAGCAATTGAATTACCGAGAGGCTTAAGTATGTTGTAAATATGGTAAAAGCATTTATTTTTTGAATAAGTCACTTGGCTGGACTAAATCTCTGTCAGGATACTTTGGTCAATACTACAATTGCATTTTATGGTTAGGAAATGGGTAAGCTTGGCAAGAATCTGTTACAATAATAAACAAATTCTAAAAAAGTATGGCATGGTGTGGCATGTCACATGGCCTTGGGATATTCAGACTGCTTGTTTTTCTCTGCATACTTATGTAAGCCAAGTGTGCCAGTAGTTTGGTAATACTGGATTTAAAGAATTCACATTTGTTTTGTTGTGTGCTAAAGCCATAGTCCACCAATTCCTGCAACATTGCCTGAAGGTTTTGCAGATTTATATCCTTGTTTTTTATATGGGTCCAACAATGTAGTCTTAGTAGCACTAGTCTCTGAACATCTTTAAGCCTTTGATCTATGACTCTCTGCAGATGCTACTTAGAAACCAGTTTGTTAACGTGATATAACTCCTTATGCATTGTTATGTTGAGAAATGCACTGGAATTATGACTTTCCTTGTGTAAATAAGTCTCAGATGGGTCTACTATGCTAAAATTTTGCCCCAAAATGTCATCAATTTTAGGCATTCTCAGATGATAATATTAGATTAATAATAATTTTAAAATTGCAGTTCCTGAGACTTTTATCCTCTTAGCTACAGAAAGCACACAGACTTTAGTCACATTTTGGAAGTATTCCCCTCGATTCATCTCAATTTATATTCTACATGAATCAGGCCTCCATGTATCTGATGAAATGAGCTGCAGCTCACAAAAACATATGCTTTTTAATTTGAAAAAAGAAAAATAAAGGGTGCTACCATAGATTAACATGATTATCTCTCTATTATATTCTTGGAAGCAGTTTTAATTGAGTTCAGTATTATCAAGAATGGTTTTTTGGGGAAAATGGACATTGAAGAAAAGGAAAGTAGTAAATAGAACTAAAACAACCAGGGAAAAGCAGTATGTCTTCATTTTGGTTCCCTTCACCTCCCAAAAGTACAAAGCTAGCAGGCAATTTCCCCCTTGATAATCTAAGCCAGGCTTACTCAGGTTAAAGCAGTATATGGGCTGTTATAGGGAATGAATGTTAGACCTCCACAACTACACATGTCTAAGAGCTTGCTTACTAATTAAAAGTTGCATGTTGCAAGAAAAAGACAAATATAAATTGAAATAGGGGGAATGGGATACTATAGAAGTGTATGGTGAAACCAAAAGAATTCAGGTCAGGTATCAATGATGAATGAATCTAAATTGAATACAAAAGTGTGTGATTTGTAGGTAATATACGCATTAAGGTGATTTGGCATATAGAATGAATAATGATTAAATAGCAATATATATTAGTGGGCTGAGAGGGAGGCAAGCCATGAAACGGTGTGGTTAGATGGAGTTGATGAGATATTGAAAAAAGGAAGAATTGAGCAACAAGCATGATTAGGGGACTGGAGGCTAAATTGTACAATGAATGGTTGTGAAAACTGGGAACATCTAGTCTAATGAAGAGAAGGACTAGGTGTAATATAATAACAACCTTCCAATACTTGAGGGCTGTCACAGAAAGGAGAGGGGTCAACCTGTTCTCCAAAGCACTTGAAGCCAAGACAAGAAACAATGGGTGGAAGCTTATCAAGAGAGATCCAACCTAGAATTAAGCAGAAAATTGCTATCAGTAAGAACAATTAATCAGTGGAATAGCTTGCTCCAGAAACTATGGAGATTTTTAAGAAAAGATTGAACTATCCATTTTTCCAGAATGGTATATATATATACTTGAACAGAGGATTGGACTCGATGGCCTCCAAGGTCCCTTCCAATTCTGTTATTCTGTTATTTTCAATTGAGTTTTTTTGTTTTGTTTATTTGCTCCTCTCTTGTTGATCCCTCATTTTATGTTCTTTTCTTCCATATCCAATTCTATTATTTCCTTCTCTCATTTTTTTCTCTTCTCACCATATGCAGTGATGATAATAATAATAATGATGATGATGATGATAAAGTTGGAAGGGACCTTGGAGGTCATCTAGTCCAACCCCCTGCTCAGGCAGGAAACCCTATACCATTTCGGACAAATGGCTGTCCAGTCTCTTCTTAAAAACTTCCAGTGTTGGCGTATTCACCGCTTCTGGAGGCAGGTTGTTCCACTGGTTAATTGTTCTAACTGTCAGGAAGTTTCTCCTTAGTTCTAGGTTGCTTCTCTCTTTGGTTAGCTTCCACCCATTGCTCCTTGTTCTGCCTTCAGGCGCTTTGGAAAATAGCTTGACTCCCTCTTCTTTGTGATTCTGGTGCTCCTTTTGTTTTGATAAAATTATGAATTGAAAAATGGGACTGATGTTTTATTTTAATAGTTAAATAGATCTAACAAATTAATGCAACATGATTTGCAAAAGGAGATGAATATCATGAATGAAAGCAAATATAAATGTCCCAGGACAATGTTGCAGGATTCATTCTGGGTTGATCACCAGAATGACAAATTTCCTTTGTGAGCACTTAATAACATTTTTTGTAATTAATTGCTCAGTTTGTTTACAATTCTGCTACATACTCTATAGCAGGGGTGTCAAACTCACAATGTCACATGATGTTTCATGACATATCGTGACTTTTTTGCCATTGCCGGCAATGGGGCGGGCACGGTTTCGCTATGATGCATCCAGCCCATCCAGCCTCTGCTCTATAGTCTAGGATCTGTGTCAATGTTATAGCCTTTTAACCATGATCATCCCTTAAGCGTGTCTCTGTGTGTGTATATATGTGTGTGATAAACAAGGTGAGTGATACATTGGCTATATAATATTTTTGCTATGCTTCTGGTACTCTTTTAAATTTTTATCAGGCAGACAGAACATTCTTATTAAGGTCACTTGCCTGTCAAAATAGATCAGTGACTCTAGAGCTAATCCAGTTTCAGATTTGTTTTCCCCAGAGGAATAATTCAGATTGTTTTTATGATCTAAAATGAATCTTTGGTTTTGAAGGTTTGGAGGAAGTATAGGAAAAAAAATCAGTACATACTACAAACTGTTCAAATTGTAAGTATATGGTAAACCTGCTGCTCTGGTTCGGTGGGTAGGGGAAGGAGACATTGTTGACATGTACCTGTCTACCCATCCTTTTATCTCTATTCCTAGTACCATTACTGACAACAGTTACATAGCAATGCCTCCATATTGCTGAAACATGATGAGAGATTAGACACTAAAGTCTTTTTTCATGAGCTCTTTTTACACGAAACAGCTATGTCCTTGTTGATGCAAGTTCATAAGAATCCTTGCAGGCAGAAGTTTAATTTACACAGATGAATGAGGAAAGGATCAACCAATGATCCACTTTCAGTATCCCATTTCTCTACTGTCATACAATTTATTTTTGCTAAAATCTCATAGTTAAATAGTCCTTCTGTCCAAACTACTACGGGGATATTCAGCAACCTTTTGTTTACCACCTGGATGGCCAGCATGTGTCTTTATAGGTCTAATTGGCCTTCAGCTTTCATCATTTCTCAAACTGATGACAAGATGATCTGCAACTACCAGAAAGGGCTGACAAAGGACTCATAACCTATTATGAATTATGTGAAGTTTTATGGTAATCTTCATAATCTTTCTAAGTAATGAGGCAAACATGAACATTAAACTAAAGAAGTTAATTTATAACTTAGAAACTAATTTTATACCATTGTTTCAATCTTATTATTAGGATTTCTAAATATTTATTACATACTGTATGCTCCCTCCCTCGTTCTTATATCTGAGGTTTTCTTAAGATCAACAGCCATAACTTTGTTTGAGGCTATGGGGATGTGCTGTAAGAATTTATAGACAATTTTCCTTGTGTTTTGTCTTTTCGCATTATTCTGATTTAATGTAGCCTAACTCAAAAACAAAGCAGCAAATAAAAAAGAATGTGCAGATTGTGTAAGATTTGTCATTGACAATGAACACTAGGAAAGGTTATTTTTATCAAGAGAAAATAAGATGCTTATGAGTTACAATAAGGCTTTTCTACACTGACAGCTGTATTATTGTTTTGCTGCCTTTGAGTCAGTCTTGACTCTTGGCAACTAGTCCCAGCAATTTTCTTGGTAAGGTTTCAGAAGTGGTTTGTTATTGCCTGCTTCTTAGGACTGAGACTGATTGTCAAAACATCATCCGGGTGGCATTGTGCCTAAGGCAGGACTAGAATATCCTGGTTTCTAGCCTGATGCCTTAACCACTATTCTAAATTGGCTGTCTACGCTGACCACAAGCCTATAGAAATCAGTCAATTTCTTAGATTCCCTTGATTCCAAATCTAATACTCGTTACTTCTGGTTACAAGCATATTTATGTGACATTGTTTTCAAATAATTGTATTTAAGAAATCATCAAATATGTTCTTTCATCACAGGGCAAGATCTTGTTTTACTTAGGGTACTTAGATGAAAATGATTGTCTAGTTTGGAGATGAACTATAGGGCAACCATCTTTTTATTCACATTATTTGATATTGACTGACTATCAAACAGGCTAAAATGGACTGGAGCTAGAGAGAAGCAATATGATGGAACTTCTTCACATGGAATGTCACACCATTCTGATTCTATCGTATACTTCTTAAAAATTCAGGGAGATATTCAGAGATGTATCTGTCTTGAAAATAGCCCATGTTGAATTCTGTAGCACAGTCAAATATCAGAAGTGCTTATGATACTTTGTATTATGTCATAAAATGCTTCATAATAATTTTTAAGTCATAAAATGTTTTGTAAAATTTGCCAAATTTCAATTATACAAGTCATGGATTCTGGAAATTTGCACATTCTCAGTCCCGTGGTTGAAAAGGTTTTGTTCTATGGTGCACAATTTTTTCCAATTAAAGATTGTGGGAATGAGAGTATTAACAATATACAGATAACTAAGCTATACCAGACTGAAACTTCCAAACAATCGTAGATTGGTTTTCTCCTAATTTCTCTGTAAAACAGTGGTTTTCATGAAAAAAATATCAGAATTATCAATATTTATTCTCAGTACAGCATAAGGTAAGCCCAAAACTGTTGGGAACTAAATTTGCAAATAAAGGTCAACTAACTTATTCATGAATAAAGGAAAGGGGAAAATGTATGTAAAATATTTCCCAAAATAAGAAGCACCTGTTGCTTTGGTAGCTGACTTTCTACATTGGTTGGCACCACGGAAACATGATACAAGTGTGGCTTTTCTTCAAGAATTGTTTTGCTTCATTTAAGCTAGAAGTTGGTTTCTACTCAACATGCCTGGACAAATTACCATTTCAATGTGTGTAAAGTATTCTAAGCTGTGGTGCTTATTTCTGGAGGCAGCAACGAATCAACAACAACAACAAAACTTGAGTACTTAGGTCCTTTTCTCCCTTTCCCATAATGAATGTGCTCCATTCATTGCTCTCTGTAAGTAACATTAGCAGAAGGTAGGAGAGGAACTGCTTAGCAACTCATAGAAATCCCAAAGAGAGGTGGAAAGGAAGTGATTTTCATGTAATTATTCACTGCCACAAAAGCTGTTGTCAGGTAGACACTAGAAACATAGCTGTTTTATTCTTTCCCTAACCTACTTTTAATCTTTTGAGAATCACTTCTGTTAAAAAAAGGGAAAAGAAAAGGCCTAATTCAGCCATTTTTGCCTAACTATTTAAGTTCTGCTTTCTCCACTAATGAACCTCTCTGCTTACAGAAGTTGTGCCATTGAATACCGCAGGGCCCCCTCCTGTAATACAATCCCAGAAACAAGACTGAATCTTGTATCCAAATACAGCACATTTCCAGCTATTTATCTAGACAGCATAGAGTTCATACTTTGTTTTACTTTATTTTTCTGTTTAATTACAACTGTTAATAGCATGGCAAATGAAAGGCAAAACAAGATTATATGTACACATTGTAATGAAAGGCTTGGGTTACTGTGGTGGAAGGTTAAACACATTTATATCTGATTATGCTGCAGCTCTTTCAAACATACCACTACAAGGCAATCAGTGTTTTACTTTTGACAGTATTTTATGCATAACATACATTGTTGGCTTTGGCTTTAATTTTGTACTGAGATTTCATGCTTATATTGGGGTTCTGTTGGCATATTCTGCAGTGGCAAAATAGTCTCCCAAATGGATCCTTTTCTATTCTGAATGTGAATTCAGTATATCTCCTAATAATGGGAGATAAATTTTCTATTTGTCCTAATTTTATACAACTCAAAGTGAAAGGTAAAGTCTGCCACCTATTGATATCAACTTTTCCTAAGTTCATGGTGAGGTCCATATTGTTTTGTTGGCAACAGTAGAGAAGTGGTTTGCCATTTCTTTCTTCCATTTGTTTCAACTCTCCCATTTTTATACAGCCCTGGAATTTTTGGTGGGATCTCCCATTTAATTAATGAAGCTTAAATCTGCTGTTCTTTTCTTGAGATAAACTCTGTGTTGCCATCTGTTGAGACAAGTAATCTGACACAAATCAACTAAGTAGCAAGCTTCATTTTTCTTTGTGCAAAAATTGAGTATTCAACATTTTAAGCTTCAGGGGCTGGGCATTTCAAGCTGGGAACTTAAAAACTGAGGATTTTGGGCCAAGAGGCAAAATGATGAAATACGCATCTCAACATCATATATGCAAAGCCACAGTACAAATGCAAATGGGCGGCACTAGCATTCTGATTTCACAACACACAGTTTGTCATTTTGGTGCTATCAATTCATACCTATGAATTACCCCTTTCTTGGAGAGATTTACATTAAAATACTATGCTATATTTACTGAAGACATTTCTTTTTGTAGGGAAAAATGCTAAATTATGCTGTATTGTTCAGTGATTTTTCTACCAAAGTTTTGTAGATTCTTCAGAAAGGGGGTACACAAAAGAATCTACCATGCACTCTGGATTAGGTCTTCCAAATTTACTATCTCCAAGAGACTGAAGGTCTGAATTATGCTGAATTATGCTGGCCTTCCTGATAATTGGGAAGCAACCCTCTGAGTTGGTCATTCTGTAGTTCAGGAGGGTTTGGCCTTTTCAAGGGCAGTTTTCCTTTTAGCAGTTTTGATAGAAATCAAAAAATATTCTTTCAAAGTCTTTATTCGTGGAGCCTTCATCAGGCTCGTAGGGTGGACTTGTGAAAGTCTTCATTTTCATAAAGGTGTTATGACATTACCTGCTGTTGCATGTGCTAGAGGTAGCTAACTTAAAGCTTTCTCCAGACCTATTCAGAGGGCCTTTTGAGAGAAATCAAAGATATGGAAAAGTTCTTTTCATGCCTCTGGACTTCCCTAAATGCTGGTGACCTGGTGATGGTTGAAAATGCCCAGCATGAAAAGAATGTCATTTCATACTGATGGCCTTCTCTGGATTGCTGGATGAAAGAAATGAATGGTGTGGAAAAGCTCTTTTGGAACTGATTGCCTTCTCTGGACTATTGGCTAGTAGGTGAAGGTGGGAAATCCCTCTTGTTGCCGAGCTATCCCAATCATGAGAAGTGATTGAGAGAGTCAAAGGAGAACCACTAGTTTTTTGTCTATTGATGAAGAACCTTTGAAAGCATAGGATATGGTACTGATGGCACAATAGGTACAGGAAAATAATAATTGGATACTTTGCATTGGAAAAGCAAAAGTATTTTCTGTTAACTACCCTCTGCAATAAGTAGGTAATCTGCAGTATTCTATAAATAAAAGTACATCAAAATACTGAATCGAACCAAAGCTCTCTCTAAGCCAACATTATATTTTTCTAGCAGCTCTCCCCATGCCGTGCAAATAAAAAACTTTCAAACAGCATGGGAATTCAGCATAAAGCTCAGAAGTAATAGAAATGAAGCAATTGAGCAAATAGCCACTGATACACTGATAGCCATGAGTTGAAAAAGTCTCTTTTGATGTTATTAATACTGATGATCACTGTATTTTCTGGTGAAAAATACATGTAATTTAGTTATGTTCTTTATGAAGCCATACTTCTTTTATCTTGGTCAGTGCTGCTTTATACTCTATATCACCTATTTATATATAGTAGTAAACTGAAAATTGAAAGCTGTCAGCTTTCAAAAATAGTCTATCAGAGAAATAAAATTGGAGAATCCAGTGTACCACACTATGTATTTCCATTACATTTCATATGATATAATCCTATGGAATTAATTTTGGACACATGTTGAAATAATAATTCCAAATAATACTTTCTGCATATATGTATCTAAAATATTTACAGTATAGAGCTGTCCAAATTGAACTATGCTAGTGTGGTCTGTGTACAATACACAGAACATTAATATATTTTAAAAAAAGCAATATCAGCTTTTTAGGGAAGAATTATTAATTGGAGATCAGGGACTCAAATTTGTTGCAGAACTCAAATTATCCTGGTTGAAGCATCTGTGTTTCAAGCAAGGTTTTTACTGAGTTTATAAACAGTAGAAGGACAATAGGGTTGGGCCAACTGTATGTAGGCAATTGATTTTTTTCAGAGGACAGACACTTCAGTGGAAAAGGCGCACCTCCAGGTTTTCAAGGTGACATTGTTTCAAGTGAAGAAAGGAAAGCATGCCCATCATGAGAGTATTTAGAAGTGGTAGAACTGTCTCCTCTGCCAGGGAAGCATTTGCCATATGGAGATGAACCTACCCTCTCTGAAAGCCTTGTCCAACCAGATCTAGAACACAGGGGGTTACACCCACATGGCCAAGTATCTTGTCAGCTACTTCAGGACTAACAGGATTGAATTCCTCCCAAATAGCAACCCAAGACTATTGAAGACAATTCCATAAGACCTGCACAACTGGACTTCAACTCAGCATGAATCCAAGTGATTTTATCCACCAAATAGTCCTCTCAGCAGCCCTGCAGATATTTCCCTAACCAAGAAGGGGTCTAAACATGGCAGCAGCCAGCACTCAAAAGGTGCAATAAGAGCACAAAAATATAGAAATACAGGAATACAGTAAGCACAAGAGAGCCAGTCTGGTGTAGTGTTCAAGGCTCCGGATTAGAAATCAAGAGTTTGGTTCTGCCTTGGTCTAGAAACTGTAGAATGTCTTACAAGAAAAGTTTGGAATATCTTGATATTTTTAATTTAGAAAAAAAAAATCATATTAAAGGGGAGATTTAATTTATTTTAAATTCTTGTATGGCTATTCATCTTAATATCAGAACTCTGGATGACTCACAACGATAATACAGGCAGTCCTCAACTTATGACCACAATTGAGTTCAAAATTTCTGTTGCTAAGTGAGACATTTATTAAGTATATTTTGCCCTCTTTTATAATCTTTCTTGCCACAGTTGTTAAGTGAATCATTGCAATTGTTAAGTTACTAACATGGTTAAGTGAATCTGGCTTCCCCATTGACTTTGCTTGTCAGAGGATTGCAACAGGTGATCACATGACCCCAGGACACTGAAATCATCAAAAGTATGAATCAGTTGCCAAGCGTCTGACTTTTGATCATATGACCATGGGATACTGGTATGGTCGTAAATGTGAAAAATGGTTATAAGGCACTTTTTCAGTGCCATTTTAATTTTGAATTGTCACTAAATGAAATGTTGTAAGTTGAGGATTACCTGTAGAAAAATAATATCATGAATATTGTTGTTGTTGTTGCTACCTGCATCTTTCTCTTTCCCATATATTAAAAATAGTGGATGGTGCTACTCTAACTTATTGAATTAAACAAGGTAAAAATTGTGATTTTCCAGGAAAGCTGATTGATTCAAAACAAACAAGAGAAATAACTACTTTTCATACATTGAATAATTGTTATATACATAATTTGCTGCCACAGATTATTTCATTAGTCCCTAACTAGGAACTAAAGGAGAATCTTCTAGGAAAAGAACAATTGCGTATCAAGTTCAACATTTTGTGATCAGCCAGATGCATCTGAGAACTCAGAAGCGGGATAAAATAGCAATAGGACTTTTCTATTGTTGTTTCCTAGCAAGTGGTATGAAAGTGTGCATGGTTCTTTTATAATCATTATTCTGAAGGCAGTGTACCTTTCAGAAGTCCAAAAGCCATAAATAGCTCTTCGCAAATTTGTCTTCAATGCCTTTAACCATGTCTAAACTGATCTCCATCACAACATCTAAAGCCGCAAGAAAAAATGAATACATTTTTTCAAAGAATTTTCTGAAAGAAATAGATGATTGACTGTAGCTGACAGAGTCATAAGGATGTAATAGAATGAGAAAAACATGAGAGCTGCCTTGATCATCTAAGAGAAGGGCAAGTTGTAAATATAAATAATGAAATATATAGAATGTAGCATAGACAAATCGCTTCTCATGTGCACTTAAGCTTAAAAGTCAAAGTAGGGGTTGTCAGATTTATTTTTTCCTTATCATCTCTTTTTTTTTGCCTGTTCACTCAGTTTGAGAATTCAGAAAAAATAACTATGTATAAAATTAACAACTGTGATTGAGGTTCTTCTGAGAAATACTGTAGGATAGAATAGAGCTGGAAGGGACCTCAGAGGTCTTCTAGTCCAGCCCCTGTTCAAACAGGAGAACCTATACCATCTCAGACAAATGACTGTCCAGTCTCTTCTTAAAAACCTCCAGGAATGGAGTGTCCATGATTCTGAAGGCAAGTTGTTCCACTGGTTAATTGACCTCACTGTTAGGAAGTTTCTTCTTAATTCCATGTTGCTTTCCTCTTTGATCAGTTTCCAGCCATTGTTTCTTGTCCTGCCCTCTGGTGCTTTGGAGAATAGTCTGACCCCCTCTTCTTTGTGGCACCACCTCAAATACTGGAATACTGCTATTATGTCACCCCTATTATTTCTTTTCTTTAGACTAGTCAAACCCAAATCCTGCAGCTGTTCTTCATATGTTTTAATCTCCAGGCCTTTGATCATCTTAGCTGTTCTTCTATGAACTTTTTCCAAGGTCTCAACATCTTTTTTGTAATATGGTGACCAAAATTAGTTGCAGTATTCCAGGTGTGGTCTCACTAAGGTTTTATAAAATGGTACTAATACTTCATGTGATCTTGCCTCTGTTTATACAACCCAGGATTGTACTAGTTTGTTTGGCTGCTGCTGCACACTGCTGGCTCATAGTCATAATCCTTTTTTGCTGGATATCAGTTCCTATACAAATCCACCTTACTTCAATTGGAATTATGGATTACATTAGCCTTCTTTAACTTGCTGTCTAGGTGTAGATGTAGTATGCTATAACTTTCATTTTCTCCAGTCCACATTGCCTAAATCTCTGGACTGTAGTTTAAAAAAAACATTTTTCTTAATGTACTTAATTCTACAAACAGTAGAAATACAATGATGCAATGTTTGCAGATGTACTTTGCTTGATACAGTGCTCTCTATGACTATCTTACTGTAGATACTTGGCCTCTAATATCAATTTTATACCACAGTAAAATCATACAGTTATAATAGATGCTTTCTGTCAATAAAACAGGAGTCTCCTCCCCAAATAATTTCTTTTATGTTTGCTGAAAAATAATCCTTGATATTATAAATAGATAATACTTCACTGGAATAAAACAAATCACAAGTAATGGGATGAAAAGGAATACCAAGAAAAACAACCGAAACACAACATTTATTTTTTAATCACATAATGATCTTTGGATTTTTAAACTGGTTATCCAGCAAAAAATATGGCAACAAGGCATTTTGGTAATAATTTATATATATGAATTATTGTATATGGTTCTGAAACAGAAAATATTTCTTTTTTCCTAAATTGTTTTTGCATTTTTATGTTTGCAGGTCTGGATAGATGCTGGAACACAGATATTTTTCTCCTATGCTATCTGCCTGGGATGCTTGACAGCCCTAGGAAGCTACAATAGCTACAATAATAATTGTTATAGGTAATACACAATTGTGTCATTATATGTTTTTTTCTGTTTAGGTTTTAGTTTAATCTATTTATAAATCTAGGTATATATTTAAGGTAATTATTTGGTGATGTGTATGCAAGACTAATTAAAACACAAAAACACATACATGCATACATACTGCATATACTAATAAACACTATGCATTATTTAAATGGTATGGACCCTGTTTGATTGGTGAGATGCCTGCATGTTCACCTCTAAAGTAAAATCCTATCTTGGATAAAATAGTGTGAATATGTTTGAAGTAAAAGTGGGTGTTGGTTAGGCTTAGGGCCTGCACATGCCAATTAATGCCAGCTGATTGGTACTGATCTTACCAGAAGCAGGAAAAGCTATATATGGCATCTTATTATCATTGTAGCACAAATATGCTCTATTGGCTCCTTATCTGAGACAGTTCAGTTTAAATTACTGGTGCTTGTGATTACAGCCTTCTAGCCACAACCCCACCAATATCTGTCACTCCTATTTTTCTTACAATTATGTACACTCCATATCACCTTCTTTCTGTTCTTCTCAGGTTTATAGGACAAAAATGATTTTGTTAGGTGACATGACTGGATAGGTGGGAATGAAAGAAAACAATGCAGAAAAAGTGACTGGTCCAATCAAGGACCAAAAAAAATAAAGAAAAATGGCAACTAGGAAATATTTAGTTAGAAAAAAAATGTGTTTAAAAAAAGTAATCTAAGCAGTGGTGGGATTCACATATGAGAACAACCGGTTCTCTGTGTGGATGCTGCTTCTGGAAGTCCATTCTGAGCCTGGGCAACAAAAAATTTGCTACTGGTTCTGCCGAACTGGTGCGAACTGGCTGAATCCCACTATTGGATCTAAGCAAAATAACTGTTTATCTGTATCCATAACAAAAGAAAGGATATAGATCTTAAATTGTGATTAATTCACTTGTTTCTGATAAAAGTGATAGAATTAGAGTAGTAAAGAGAGATTCTGAAAGTGAGATGGCTATTATTGGATACTGTTAAAAATGGAAAATGAATATGAAAGAAAAAGAAAGAAATGGAAGACGCTCTAGAGTGAAAATAGAATTACTGCTGGAAGTTAAGAGATAAAAAAATTCCATTGAAAACACAAGACAGTTTCAAAGATTGCAATAAATAATTAAGATTAAGATTAGAAGAAACAGGGAAACAGCCATTAAATTTTGACTAAAATGAAAATTAGTTTTGGAAACAGGTAAAATGCCTAAATCAATGTTTCTCAATCTTGGCCATTTTCAGTCTAGACCAGGCTGGGGAATTCTGGGAGTTGAAATCCACACATCTTAATATGAGCAACATCACAAAACACGATCTTCCAGAAAATAAAAATAAAAGTGATAAAATGATCTGGGATAGATCATTTCTGAAAGATAAAATCACTGAATCCTGGAATGAGTATTTTTGACAGACATAGGAATATATATGCTAGTGATATGTCAAAAGGTGAAATTGAAATAAAGCCTTCAAGAATAAATACATGAAAGAAAGTCATGAATGATGTGACGATATTGAAAATGATAAAATTTCAGATGTAGATAGAGAAACAATGTAGGCAGAATAAGTGAAGAAAGGTTGACAATATAACATACTATGCAACTTTTTAGTATTTGATGAGATATTATATTAATTATCTGTTGTTTTTCTCATTTTTGTTATTTCTTACACACTTGTATTTACTTTTTCATAAGATTATTTTGTAGAATTAAATAATTTATCACAATCATAGATAGATAGATAGATAGATAGATAGATAGATAGATAGATAGACAGACAGACAGACAGACAGACAGACAGACAGACAGATTGCAGATTGCAGATTTTGCCTTAGGGCTTCACCTTTTTTTTCTCTTCTATGTCTTGGAAGCTAACAAAAATCAATGTTAAGAGTCTGAGACTGATATGAACTGAAAGCAAAGGTAGAACCAATAGGAACTGGGTCCTATCATCCCAAAACAACTGAAGTATCACTTGAACATCATTGGCATTGACAAAATCAATCAGTCAGTTGCAAAAAACATTTTTATTTGGAACAGGTTATATGTTGTAATGATACCTTTAAACACTATCAAGTATTGCCTAGCCTGAATGCCAAATACAATCTGAACATCTGTCTAACTATGCATTGAACCATAATAATATTAATATTATTGATAACTATCAAGATTATTTAATAATACTATATTGACCATAAAATAAATGAGTAATATTCATCATGAATGTAATTTTTATGAATTTTAATTACAGTAATAAAAACTAATACAAATTAAACTTAGGGAAAGAATAGAAAGAGAAGGAAACAGTAAAAACTGCAGAAGAGAAAAAATATAAAAAAGAGGAAAAGAAATATATAAAGAAGTGTATTCCAATCTTCATTATCTCAAATTTAATAATTCTTAATTCCCTATAAGATTAAACATGTATCTCTTCAGCCCTTTTCTAGAAGCAAATAGATAAAACACCAATTTTTCAATTCTGGTGTCAGCACAAAGTCCATAAAAAGTTGCCAGAACATTGCAAAAACAAAATGTTTTACTTTAACCTTGATCAAATAAATCAACTTTATATTCCTTCCTTTAATTCAATCAAATATTGTTGTAGGATTTGATTTCTCTTTGATTCTTCTATATACCATCACATAGATTCCCCCCGCTTCATGGTCCCTTCAAGGCTTTAGCAAACCTCAATTGTAATTAAAAAAAAATTTCAAGGTCATTGTTTGTTTATCATTTGTACTTTCCTTTTATTTTTTAATTGACCAATTTGTTTTATAGATCCAGTAAAACATCCTTTTAGGAATCATTCTCCACATTCTGTATTTTGTCTGTCTTGTCAGATAAAAATACTGAATCTTTGTCAAAGTATTTGAGATAAGTCCTTGTGGAATATAAATCTTCAAAGTACATTTAAAACTGACAAACGTGTCATCTTTAAGGTGCCACAAGAGTTTATATTTCTTAACACAAACTTTTCTCTTTTCAAACGGATTGACAACCATGAATTTAAATATTGTAGGTATTTACCGACACAAACTGATATCATTTCCTGAAGAAAGTAGAAAACAGAAACTATTTATTAGTACTTACAGTAATCACGTTATTTGAATATGAAATTGTATCATTTAGCATAATGCTATATTTCAGATTTCTCTGGTTATGCATTTCTCCTTAAAGCCTTGCAAGAAGAACTTACATGTGAATGTTAACTGTGCATTTGCAACATAATGTAGGTAGTCATATAATATGGAAATTCCATAAAGCCAGTAATTATATTCCAAGTGAGACAGCTTGTTGAAGTTTTCTTTCCATATTCTGAGAAGACATTGAATTAGAAAAATGAAAACTTATATTTCTAAAGGCTACCAATGAATAGTCAAATAATTTATTGCTGTATTTTTGGCATCAAGTAGAAAAAAGAGGTATCATTAAAATTCTGACTAAATCTCTGATGATATCTCTGAGATCTAGAACAGTAGAATTTGGTGATACTAACTGTGACAAAAATGTACTATAATCCATTTGATTATATTAATGCATTAGAAGTATAGCCAACAAGCTACATGGAAAGTTCCTGGAAGTTAATGCTTCTGTCTTTCTGATTTTTTTTCCCCAGAACTGTGATATAAAGTCAAGCACTTAAAATTAAACAATGATTTTGCTCTTTATTTGATAGAGACTGCATTATGCTCTGTTGCCTGAACAGTGGTACAAGCTTTGTGGCTGGTTTTGCCATCTTTTCTGTTCTTGGCTTTATGGCTTATGAACAGGGGGTTCCCATAGCAGAGGTTGCAGAATCAGGTAAGTTCTACAAATATATTTGATGGTCTTCTTGAATATGGGATTTGAATATAAGTTAATTGTGCAGAAAAGAAGTTGGACATTTTCTATAAAGAGATATGATCCATAGTAATAGACATCCCATGCCATCAATTATATACCTATACGGACTATCCATAATGTGATCAGTACATGAACAAGTCCTCATTTATGTATCTAATTCCTTTTATTTTACTTTCAGGACCTGGACTTGCTTTCATTGCATATCCAAAAGCCGTAACAATGATGCCTCTTTCTCCATTGTGGGCAACTTTGTTTTTCATGATGCTTATATTCCTTGGATTAGATAGTCAGGTAAAATCAGAGTTACTATAAAACTGTTATAAACATTGCAAACTAATTTCTGTGAAGGTCTTTAAAACGTAGAATTGTTACATAGTAAGAGATATTCTTTATGAGTATAAACATATATGACTAGTTAATATATGCAAACTGTTATTGCTTGTGTGATGAAATAAGAGAAAACGGGCAGGCAAGTGTATAATAACATGAGTTGAAAATAATGGGCTTTAATCACAGGCTAAACTTGAGAAATTTAAAAGGCTGCAACTTGATAGAGAAAAGGCAATGAAGCCAGCTTTCCCATTGGAACCACGGGTTCATTGGAAAATAGCTGTTCTAAAAGAATGGAAGTGTGTACCATCCACTAAAGTAGGGTTGAGAGATGTACTTAGTGACTTTAGGAAAGTGAACTAAGGAATTTAAAAATGGTGTTTAATAACCTTGAAGGATTAGATTTCAAGAACATATAATCGGTACTGTTGAGTTTGAAGATGGGAATATAAAATGAAGCACTGTCCTCAGCCCATAATAACTCTTAAATGCTGAATAATTTCCCTAATTTTTCACAGCACTGAGTCAAGAAATAATACAGAGTATAGTGCTTTATTTTGTGCTAAGAAAACTTAAAAACTTGTCCCTTGTCTCTTTTGAAGAATAATAGGGATAGTCTGATTCCACTAATGCTAATCCCCAAACCTGCAATATACTTAATCAGAATCACAATTTGCCTCACCTGCGATATAGTTTGAATAAAGCTCCTTACAGCACTGGGCTGTGAATGCTGCAAAACATTTCATGCACTGATTACTGATATAGAAATGGGAATGTATTTGTTTACCTTGTTTCTGTTTCTTTTATCCAGTTTGTGTGTGTTGAGAGTCTTGTGACAGCAGTGGTGGATATGTACCCCAAGGTTTTCCGGAGAGGATATAGAAGAGAAATGTTGATCCTAGCTCTTTCAATTGTGTCTTACTTTCTTGGTTTAATTATGTTAACAGAGGTAAGTTACATTTAATAACATTCGCAATTATTAATTCACAGCTCTCATTTTTAGAGTTGGGAATTCTATGAAGCATATTGGATGACTCATAAATTATTGGAACTGCAAATATTTATAAAAATAGGTTTGGGATTAATTACCAATCATTTAGAAATATTAGATCTTGTCAAATGTATTTTAGCATTCTATAAAATGCTGGTCTTGATTTGAAAAGTCATTTAGGGATTAGGATCAGATTATCCCTTTCAATGGACCCTTCCCATTCACCAGGGTGAATCAAAATTTTGTATGTACAAAACCTCTCCAATCATCACTGATTGATTGTGCTTTACTACAAACTGTTGTTAGCTGCCCAGAATCATCTAGATCTGATGGTTAGGGAAGGGGATAGATAACGACATACAAATCGAATAAACTGAATTAATAAGAATTGTAATCATAATCATAATCAACTATTGAATTGCCATGAATTGTAATTTTGTATGACAGAGGCAAAAAGTACCATATGCATAGGAGAGTAAATGCTAATTATATTTTATTCATAACATTAAATTGAACTTAGTTTTATTGCCTAAAGAAGATACCCATTCTAAATTCCAGACTGGAATAGGGTAAAATCTTAATCACCAATAGATGACCTCTACCAAGAGACATGAAACTCTAATTTGAACCCTCGGTTGCCTTTGATATTGTTAATCAAAATGATGATATTTTGCTTCATTAGCTTCACAGAATGGATGAATCATAAACAATCATAAAGAACAATTACATCCTCCCCTCCAAGATATATAATCTTAAGAAGAGATGCTAGTCTCTGCGCTACAGTTTGTGATACTGCTGATTACATGATTGATATCCCATTTATGGAAACTATCATGAACTGAACAGGGAATTGTATTCAGCAGACTAAATTATTTCTTCCAACACTGATTTTATGACACTACCATAAAAATCAATATTGGAAGTAATAATTTAGTCCGCTGAGTCCAGCCATTAAATTGTCCCTGGTTTTTCCAGATATATTGTTTTTAACTTTTTTTCCTACTATTTTGAATTGATTTTGTGGCTACTGTAAAGCAGCTGGGGATTTTCTGTGATGTATAGGAAATATAATGTATATTATAAATATTTATATAAACTAAGGTATAGAAATACTTTAAATAAACAAAAGAATTAACCTTTTAAAATATTTCTAATTGCAGAAGAGATATGTGGCTAGTGTCAGATTTTGGTGGGAGAGGTGGTCTAGAAGACTCTTTCAGTGGAAAATATGCATGCAACCCTATTGGAGACATGTGTTAAGCCCTACTTCACACAAGGCCAAAACCTTACTCAGAGTGTTCAGCTCCATGCTACTGGAAAAGCATAAATATAATATGAGAGTTATATCACTATTATCACTCTCCAGAAAATCGTGTTTAGAGGCATATCAGTTCATGAGGCAAACCCAGATTATTTATTACTGCAGCTGTTTACCCAACTGTTTTGAATAGAATTTAGCAAAAGGAGAAAATATTTTTTTCAAAGCACACTGTTTCTATGCCTTTTGTTTCAAAGAGTAGAACGTTGTACATTCTAGAATATGTTACTTGCAGTATACAATCAAGTTGCAATATGTATCATGGTCCACCAAATGGCACTGTTGCATCATTTACTATCATCTAAGGTTTTTCATTACACCCCCCCCCCCAAAAAAAACCCCAAAACATTCAATGAGTTAAATTTAAGGGGAAAATGCATTGCTGTTGAAAATAACTGCAATATCCACTCCAGTGCTATGTAATTTCTGAGGAACATTTTAAATGCTGTGCAAATTTTCTTGTCGATTGAATTTTACTTTGAGCTGTATGGCTTAGGGTGAACAGCTAGCATTTTATTAGGTATTTCTTACCTAAATTTACTGATAAAGGCTAGCTTTTAACTACTATAAAGTAAATCCTTGCTGTGAGGCTAATATTACTATACCAATGGAGGTGTCCCACAATGAAAATAATGCCTTTGAAGGAATAATTTTCCTCTTGACTTGGGCAAAGGAGAAGAATGTTGCATTTTCCTCCTTTCCAGTTATAATTTGAAAAATTACATGGTATCCTCCAGTGAATGCTATCTGAAAATAATCCTCATTTTAAAACTAAAATGTCACAAACCCACAACCTTCTTAATTTTTAATTTTCTTTTTCAGGGCGGAATGTATATTTTCCAGCTATTTGATTCTTATGCTGCTAGTGGAATGTGTCTTCTTTTTGTTGCTATATTTGAGTGTGTCTGCATTGGGTGGTTTTATGGTGAGTCAATGATTGATGTTATTGCCTGAAATTACACAATACTTTTCCAGATAATTTGAATAATGTATTTTTATGTCAATTATTTATATCCTGTTTCTCATTATACAAATATGTCTCAAACATGTTAAATGTACACTAGATATACATAGTCATCAGTATCTTTTTCAGGGACCAGCTGGGGAAATATGTCTGGCCTTGTGCAGAGAAAGGATCATGAGGGGCAACAAAATAAAATATATAGTGTTATCTTTCTTTGCCTCCATCTTTCTTACCTCTACAGAAATTTTTTCCATAATTTACCTTGCCAGATTAAAAATGTTTGAACTGAGGCAAAATTTAAGATTAGAATTGTCAAAGCATGGTTTATAAATCTCCCCTTCTGATAAATATTGTTTCCCATATAGCTATCCTTGGAGTGGTTCCCAGAACAATTCACGTTGTTGTCTCTTAGAGGTTAGAAGTTAAATACAGACTGTAGATTTAATGCCTTGATTCTTTTGTGAATACTTAATTAATTCGATAATTCTATAATTTAGTTTATTTATTAAATTTATATACTGCCTATCACTCTATCCAAGGAGACTTCATGTGGCTGTGCTGTCCTGCTCACTCACACAGACACATAATGGTGGTTTAGTGGGTTTATTAATATTTCACAGCAATTCCCTTCACCAAAAACCCAGAACTATCCCAATTAACTTCTGCCAAAAGCAGACCAATGCTAATTCACAGAGCAAGGGCCATTGAGTCAACAAGGCACTTGAAAGTTTCCCAAATGAGATAAACCCACCAGGCAAAGTTAAATCCACAATACAAGATAATTCGCAGGGCAAGAAAAGTCCAGATTTCACAAGGCATGATCCAAGTCAGGGCCTACTATCAATCAAAGCAAGGCATGAATCACAACAACCAGGAAAAAACACAGCTAGGAAATGAACATGTTGTTCCCAGCATTGCCTCCATCTGTCTGCTGTGCTAAATTAAAAAGAGCAAGGCTGCCTCCTCACAAGTAATCAGGCTGACCTTCGCTGTTCTGCCTTTTCTCTGCTCTTCGTATTGTGTTCTCAGATCACGTGTAGAAGGCAGTTTCTCTTCCTCATCACTGATTGGCTGCAGCTATGTTGAAGTAAGAATGTAAGTGTTGTGTCCTGAGCCTGCTGAAGCATTCAGCAGGCTCAGAAATGTTGCAAAGCTGCCTGGACCAGACTGGCTGTCGCCAGCCTTGTGCACATGTGCAAGGCGCAAAAACAGCCAGCTTCTTATTGGCTGACACTTTCTGGGTTCAGGACTCTATAAAAGGCCTGCGGGCCTTTTGGTTCTTGCTTGGTTGTAAGGAGAAGATCAATAAAGAGATTACTTGTTCATTATGTGCCTTTGTCAATTGTCTAAGAACCGAATACATAAAACTGGTGATGAAGGTGGGATCCCTGCAAGCAAAAGAAACAAATAGGACTCACCAAGAAGGTCCAAAGACTGGGAAGACAGCATCCTGCATTCGCGACTCAGCCTGCCAGTATAGCATCTCTGGAGGTGAGTCGGCAAAAGGACCTTTTCCCCAAATACTAGCTTGCAGGGAGGCAATTAGGCCATAAAGGTTTACAATGTCGAAAATTGGCCGCTTGACAGACTTTGATGTCTCCCACCCAGAGAGATGGAATTTGTATGTAGCAAGGGTGGAGAACTACTTTAGAGTGAATCAAATCAGGGAAGATGGCCTGAAAGCGGCAACTCTTCTGTGCGTCTGTGGCCAGAAAGCATCCGACATTGCTGAAAATCTGGTGGCCCCTGCACTTCAAATATGCTGACTTGAAGAAGATGCTGAAGGAACATTTCCAGTCTAAATTGTCTGTCATCGCTTGGAGGCATGCATTTGAGCAGAGAGACCAGAGGCCGGGTGAATCTGCTGTGGACTTCATCACTGCCTTAAGACAAGAGGCCAGGCCTTGTGAGTTCAAGGACCTGGAAGAGAGGCTGTGAGATCTTTTCGTGTGTGGCCTACAAAGTAGAGAATTGCAACAGAATATCTTCGCGAAAGAAGAAGTATCGTTTCAAGATGCCTTAAGAGAGGTTGCAGCTGAGGAAGCAGCAGGCGGTGCTGTGAAGGCTTTACAGCTCGCCAGGAACCCTCCAGCCATCGTGACCGTCTATCAAGAGGACGCTTGAGAAGATTCAGAAGTGGATCCTGAAAAGGAGGTGGACAAACTTCACCAGCCAGCAGATAGAAGGCCGAAGGGGCTTCCAGACAAGGCCCCAGCATCTCCTCAGTGCTTCGGGTGAGGAAGACGCCACAAGCAAGCTAACTGCAGATTCCGCTCCACCATTTGCCGGGCATGTGGCAGGCAAGGCCACATTGCCTCTGTCTGTTTGGGTCCCAGAAGGTCCAACCTCAGGAAGAATTGCTTCAGAAAGGTACCAGGATCCCCAGCCAGCACAGGGTGGGTTTCTGCGCATTGCGCAGGAGTATTCTAAGGACAGGGACACACAAGCCCCTTAAGAAAAAACTTCGCATTGATGTGAAATTGCAAGGGGTTCCCTTATCGATGGAGTTGGACACAGGGTCTGCTATATCAATTATTTCATTTGACACCTTCAAAAGAATTTGCAGCACTAGTGGCCTTCGAGTCAAACTCAGACCATCGAATTTAATCCTCACTGACTTCCAGAATTCCAAAGTCAGTGTGAAAGGGGAGGCTACTCTCAAAGTGCAGCATAAGGATTTTGAGGGCTTCCTAGATGTGGTGATAGTTGGGGGTGAATGCACAAGTCTTATTGGACTTGATTGGTTCGAGGCCCTTGGAATCCAAGTGACAATCCAGGCTTCACAGCTCGCAAACATTGGGCCTTGCAGAAATCTGCAAGGAGTTTGCTGATGTGTTTAGCTCAGAGCTTGGCTTTTACAAGGGGCCTCCCATTGCATTACATTTAGACCCAACTATCACGCCCATCAGGATCAAGCCTAGAAGGGTGCCTTTTGCCCTCAAAAGCAAGATAGATGCAGAGCTGGACAAGCTGCTCCAGCAGGGCATCTTAGAACCTGTGGACTCTAGTCCATGGGAAACCCCCATTGTAACGCCTTTAAAGGCTAATGGAGAAGGCCCTATATGTGCAGACTACAAGTGCACACTGAATAAAACGTTGCAACAGCATGCATATCTCGTGCCTGTGGTAAGCCACATTCTGGCATCCCTCAAAGGGGGGCACCTTTTTGCAAAACTTGATTTGGCACAGGCCTATCAGCAGCTACCTGTTGATGAGGTAACTGCAGAGGCCCAAATGTTTGTAACACATAGAGGGGCCTTTAAGGTTAAAAGACTGCAGTTTGGGGTAAATGTAGCCCCTGGCATATTTCAAAGTGTCATGGAACACACACTTCGTGGTATTCCTGGGGTCTATCCCTACTTCGATGACATCCTCATTGCTGGGGAGTTATCTCAAAATTTAGCAGAAAGATTAAGGGCTGTTTTGCTTCGTTTCCGCCAAGCAGGCCTTAAATTGAAGCAAGACAAATGCAAAATAGGAGTCACTTCCACTGACTTCTTAGGCTTCAGGATTGATGCTCAAGGCATCCACCCTGTTGAATCCAAGCTTCAAGTGATTCAGCAGACCCCAGGCCCCAAGCCCAAGAGTGAGCTGCAAGCTGTCTTGGGGCTCTTAAATTTCTATCACGCATTTCTCCCACATAACACTGCAGTGGCAGAGCCGTTACACTGGTTCTTAGACAAGCAGGCTCCATGGCAGTGGACTCAAGTCCATGAAAGGAGTTTTAATGAGGTTAAGGCCTTGCTCTCTTCAAATGCTGTATTAGCACATTTCAATGAGCAACTGCCTGTGTGCATCGCATGCGATGCATCTCCTTATGAGGTGAGAGCAGTACTTAGTCACCTGAAGCTGATGGGACACAAGTCCCTGTAGCTTACTATTCAAGGACTCTGTCATCTGCAGAGTGGAATTACGCTCAGATTGACAGAGAAGCCTTGGCCATAGTGGCTGCCATAAAGAAATTTCATGATTTCTTATATGGTTGCCACTTCATGGTCTATACAGACCATAAGCCTCTGCTGAGTTTGTTTACAACCAACAAACAGACACCACACATTATTTCTCCACATATGCTGAGATGGTCAATTTTCCTGTCAGCATATGATTATACACTCATTCCCAAACATGGAAAAGAGATGGGCCATGTAGACGGCCTCAGCAGATTACCTCTCAAACAGAGGCAGATCCTGCTCCTGCTATTAACATTCTTTCCATTCAGGAGTTGCCTGAATCTCACCTCAATGCTAGGGACGTGGCTGCAGAAACTGCGACTGATCACACACTCACATGTGTACTGACATGGGTCTTGTCAGGATGGCCTGACACGTGTCCAAATACGGAGTTTCAAAGCTTCTGGCAAAGGAAGCACAAGCTTTCTATGTTCAAAGGATGCCTGTTATGGGATATTAGGGTAGTCATCTCAGCTAATTGAGCTCTAGAGTCTTGCTCTCTCTGCATGAGGGACATCCAGGAATAGTAAGGATGAAGGCGCTTGCGCGCAGCCATATCTGATGGCCTGGGCTTGATAAAGACATCAAGGCCCAGGATCATGGGTGCCAGCTGTGCCAACAGTCATGGCATTTCAGGCCCCAGAACATAGGTGGGAAGAAACTCAAACCCCATGGTTTAAGGTGCATATAGATTATGCTGGGCCCTTTCAGGGGCAATTCTTCCTGGTTGTTGTTGATAGCCATTCCAAGTGGCTAGAGGTTGTTCCTGTTTCCTCCACTACTACTGCCAGGACCATCCAGGTGTTGAGAGGAATTTTTGCCTCACATGGAGTCCCAGATGTCCTGGTTTCAGATAATGGCCCCCAATTTACATCTTTTGATTCCAGGCTTTTCTTCCAGCCAACTTGATCCAGCATGCGATGTCTGCTCCCTTCCACCCATCTTCCAATGGCCAAGCAGAGAGCATGGTGCGCACTACCAAAGATGCTCTCAAGAAACTGACTTATGGTAACTGGCATCACAGGTTAGCAGATTTCCTTCTTGCACACCGCACCACACCTTGCACAGCCACAGGGAAGAGCCCAGCAGAACTCCACTGGGTTGCTGCCTCATCACCAAACTGGACAGGTTGCACCCAGACTGGGTGGCTTCACAGGTGTCACAGCTGCGGGCACCTAGGAGACTTCAGGTGGCGATCCGGTCTGGGCAAGGAACTATAGGCCTGGTCATCCCTGGGTCACAGCAGTGGTACGCAAGGTCTCTGGGCCGCTGTCATACAAAATGGACTTGGATGATGGACATGTCATTCGCAGACACATCAATCAACTGCGCTGGAAGCTTAACAGCCACGTTTCCGCTCTTGGCTCTGCTCTGGGGGGGAGGAGGACCATAATCTGCATTCTGGTTCACAGTTTCCCAATTCTAGCAGTGTCTCACAAGCTGCTGAGACTGCCGCTGAGGCTGTTCAGGGGTCATCTCAAGGTTCCACAAGTGCTCCGAACAGGAATTCCCTGAAAAGGGGGTCCCCCGCACATCAGTCATTGCTCCAGACAGGGAGTTGCACTGGGGGTATCCACATAATCCAAATACTTCAGTTAGTGCTCCATACATGGAGTCACACCGGGGGTATCCACATAATTCAAACACAGCCCCAGACTGGGAATTTCACCAATGGCACTCACACAGTTCAGCTATTGCTCCAAAAAGGAAGTCCTTAGAAAGGGGGTTTGCCATGGAGGCAGCTCCTGACTCTGGCATCTCCAGCACATACACAGGGGTTATGGAATACTGGGGGACTTCTGCCCCCAGGCCACTCCAGCTGCTGGCCTTGTGCTCAAGGGACAGTGTTCCCAAGAGGAGTCCATTGTGGACTTGGGGACTTCCACCCCTCCAAGGAACCCTGGCTTGGACTTGGAGGGTCTAGCAAGTCAGCAGCTGGGTGGGTCACCTGGGTCTTTGGGGGATCAAAGTCCTGGTCTGCCTAGCCTGGCAGGCGAGCTGGCAGGCCAGGTATACTCACCGGCCCTCAGAAGGTCACAGCGGGCTAAGGGCCCACCTAAACATCTTGAGGACTATGTGAGGTTTCTGTCAATTCTAAGGGAACCTTACTGGTCCTTAAACAAGATGTGAAGTAAGCACTCAGTGGAGGAGTGTTACTTTCAATTTATTATTTGTTGTATTTCTTTTATAAGAAGTAGTAATGTAAGAGTGTTCTGCCTGTGTGCAGACTATTGTGATTTTCACCAACCCCCAGTCCCTTGAATTCATGTACCTGTGCTGTTACATCATAAGGTATATTGTTTTATCTAGGGGGGAGGGGTGTTGTGTCCTGAGCCTGCTGAAGCATTCAGCAGGCTCAGAAAAGTTGAAATGGTCCTGGGCAGACCAAAAGCTGCCTGGGACCAGACTGGCTGTCGCCAACCTTGTGTGCATGCGCAAGGTGCGAAAACAGTCAGCTTCTTATTGGCTGACACTGTCCGGATTCAGGACTCTATAAAAGGCCTGCGTGCCTTTTGGTTCTTGCTTGGTTGTAAGGAGAAGATCAATAAAGAGATTACTTGTTCATCATGTGTCTTCGTCAATTGCCTAAGAACCGAATACATAAAATTAAGCATAGTTGAACTTCCACTTAGTGATTGCTTCACCATATTCTTGGTCCTAATTTTATTCCCCAAACCCTAAGCCACTCAGTCTTGCCAGGATTTAACTAAAGCCTGTTTTCCCCATTCAAACTCCTACAACTTCCAAGGACCAAGACAGGACATCAGTATTATTGCTTACTTCATCAGAGGCAGAAATATACATCTGGCATCATCAGCATACTGATGATATTTCATCCCATGGCTACAGATGACCTCCTCCAATGGCTTCTTGTAGATGTTAAACATTTAATAAAATGATGTTTTTGCTATTCTCTTTCCCTCTGACTTTTCCTGCTGATAATGAAATAATGGATGCTGACCTAATGTGCTTTTCCTTGGAGCGCCTCCTTATCTTTGGCAATAGGTTCCATCTGCTTTTTTGTGTTATACTTGGAAGGTGGTGGCATCAGGAAGCTTGAGGCTCTTCCCTACTCTTGCAATGGCATAACCTCATGAGACAGCATCATTCTCAGGTGGCTCCAAAAGAAAATAAAAGTGACAGCCTTGTACATCCTTCCTCAGATGTGTAGTGAGACAATGGACATCATATCAAGAACACTTTCGAGGGCCTAAGCCAGCAGTGGAAAGGACTGTGTAGTTACAGCTACACCAGACCCAGTAAATAATGGGCAATGTCTCTTTCCAGCAACAGCCTCAGTTTTAGCAGCTGCCTTTGCCTTCCTTTTTGGGCATTAATTGACAATCACAGAGAAAGGGTCAATCTCAGAAATAGTGTATAAAGGTTTGTGTTACTACAGAATTCCAGATGCACATTCACTCTTTGCTCTTTTATTTTGGATAGGAAGCAATCGGTTTTATGACAACATTGAAGATATGATTGGGTACAGACCACTGATAATGTTTAAATGGTGTTGGATGTTGATTACTCCTGGCATTTGTGCAGTAAGTAATAAAACATGTGATTAGTATGAGAACACAATTTGTAAGGCTCTGGCAAGGTTTTCATCCAGATGTCTTGTTCAAATTATTTCGTAGAAGTAGATTATACAAGGAAAATGAAACAAATCTCTAGTGATTAAGTGAAAAAAATCTTATGAAATATCCTTCCATTTACTTAGCTATTTTTTTTTTACTGATTGCGTTATATTAAGATTTTTTTCCTAATACGCCCAGATTCAGGCAAGCCATTGTTACATGCTATCTTCACTTTGTGTCTTTGTGTGTGTGCATGCACACACACATACCTTTGAGTCAGTGTTTACTCCTGACAACTGCCTAGACATGTCAATGAGTTTTTTGGCAACATTTCAAAAGTAGCTTGTCATTGCCTCCTTCCTAGGGCTCAGAGTCAGCGCCTGGCTAAATGACAGTGACTTGCCTAAGGACAAGAACTCAGGGACTCCCACTTTCTAGGCTGATGCCTTAACCACACTGTTTCTTTGTACATTAATTCATATTGTAATGATAGAACGTATAACACATCTAAATACATGCATTTCCTACATGGCATAGGATTTACTAATCTGCCTATAATGGGCACTTGAACAAAGATGTGGTGGACTGAATCCTAACTGATTCATATAACTCTTGCTGTACCCCTCCCTTCAATTCCTGGGAAAAACTAACTTGGTTTGCTGGCACTAACCATTTCACTCAGTATCACTGATATACCAGATAATATTGGTGGACTTATATGTACATACATACAAATATGTGCAGGTGGGTTGGTATGCACACAGGTATGCACATAAACCAGACATGTCAAACACAAGGCCTGGGGGCTGGATGCGGCCCGCAAAGTGGTTTCATGTGGCCCACAAAGCAATCCGAGAAACAGTGAGGGAACGGCCCCCACTGCCTTGGCCCAGGTTGGCCGGGAACCAAGGTACAATTTTGTGGTGGCCATATATACTGAAATGCATTCAGTTTTAGCTCCATAAGGCCATCTGGAAACAGCAAGGAACCAGCCCCTGCCGCGTCAGCTCTGCCCCCTGGGTGCATGCTGGGGAGGTGTCACCTGTTGTGAGGAATGAAGAAATGTACCATTGCCTGGAAGTGGCCAGCAAATGGCTCTTCACATATCCAGCTTGATGGGGTCCGGCGGAGAGGTTTCAGCAGTGGACCATGCCTTGGCACTTGCCCCGGTCCCACCCCGTTCTGCCAGAGACCCTCAGATCTGTCCCATTCCTGCCCAGGCTTCCACAGGCACTCTTAAATCGAACGATGTAGAGCTGCCTATGCCCATCCAATAGGCCACATCTACTCCATCCACATCCACCCAATAGGCCACACCCACCCACCCCCTGAGGGCAACCGCAATGCTGATGAGGCCCTCAATGAAATTGAGTTTTACATCCCTGACATAAACATATCCACATACATACACAAACTCACTCCCTACATACATACATTCATACATACATATAAATGCAAGATTACAGATAATATAAATGGGTGATTCAGATGTGTTTTTGAAGTGCTAATATAATAATGAAAACTTGATATCAACTGTGATATAGGACTATGTTATTTTCACAACAGTTTAATAATTTTTAAAGTTCCTATGAAATTTATATGCATTTTATATATTCATTCAAATATATTTGTATCTGCATATACATATTTATGTTGTGTGATCACAAATTATGCAAGTGATTTTTAATGATATAATGCTTTTCCTGTACGCACCTAAGTATAGTCATGTATATTTTGTCTGTTATATATTAAGTTTTATATAGAATATATGCTTTTTTGTATCCATGCTTTATTGGAGAAATGCACTGCAGCAAAAGATGTGCAGAATTCTCAACTCCATTCTACCCTGAACACATCAAACTGCTCTGGTTTAGCTATTTCCAGAAGTAAATATTCCAAACTAGAAGTGGTTTGAAGTATATTGAATGTTCTGGTATTTTTGTCCAGGTTGAGGCCACCTGAAATTGCATACATGTTTGTGAGAGGTGTGTGGGAAGAGATAGGAAAAATCAACTCAGTAGTATGCAAATGGAAACATGTTCTAATCATAAGCCCTAAGTTGATCTGCACAAATGCAGCTTGTGGCCAAATTGAAAAGAAGTCTTTATGTCTTTGTTATTTAAATTAAAGCTCATTTGGATTTCAGTGTGAAATCTGGTTCCTTTGGGTAAAAAAGGAGACAGATGCAAGTTATGTGCGTGTTGAAATTGAAGGAAACGGCAGTGATAGCATGCTGTCTGTCTGTTTTCCAAAGTGTGACCTTATATATTAATTTACTGGGATGAAGGAGTTTCCTAAGCAAGATTTCTCTCTTTTTTTCTCAAGGATACGTAACACATTCCTCCTTATTTCAGGGCATCTTCATATTTTTCCTGGTGAAATATAAACCTTTGAAGTATAACAACGTATATATATACCCAGACTGGGGTTATGGTATTGGCTGGATGATGGCTCTGTCCTCCATGGTCTGCATTCCTTTGTGGATCTGTGTAAAACTGTGGAAATCAGAAGGAACCATTTTGGAGGTGATGCTTGTTTTTATTACGAAGCAGTTTGATATCGTAGACAAGAAGTTCCAGGTATAAGCCCAGAAAGAAAAAATAGGATATGCATATTTCAGTGAATCCTGAGTCTTTACCTTCTGTTGGTAGTACTTCAGAACTTATGGACTTCTGACTGCATAAATTTGTGCCCACTATTGTGACTCAACAGATGCAAATGTCAAATGTTAGCAATCAATTTATTAATTTACCCTGGATTTGAGAATGGGTTATGGTGATACCTGAGGAAGAACCAAGAGACAGCTTGGGAGGGTGCAAAAGTGGACATTTTTGTTGCCCAAACATGTTTATATTTTAGGAGGGTTGCTTTGGAGGTTTTTTTTAAAAAAAAATAATCACAAGTTTACTTAAAGATGTATTCCACAATATTCACTTGAGGGTCATAACATAACATAACATAACATAACCTATATTATGTTGATTAAGTAGCATATAAACACTTGTTAGATATGGTGTCAGGTCCACCATCACTGTCCTGTGTCTTGCTGGCATCCTGCCATTAAAAAAGGGGAGGAGGTTTATTGGATACTATTGCTATATCTTCAAAAGTGGGAAATAGGGAGGGGGAGTGACAGTGGAAGAAGACCAGATCTCCACTAACCAGCTTATACCAGGATCTTCAAGGTCGTTTTCCCTGAGAATGTAATGTTACCAGTATGACACCTCAGAGTTTCTCAAAACATTTTACTGACATCACATTTGCTGGCCAGGGGACCAGTCATGGGGGAATGGAATGAGAAAGGAAACAAATAGCTTTGTATTTTGTGCAGGAGCACCAGATTCTGTCTGACTTTACTGCAACCAATTTTTTTCATAAAAGGTCTTCTGCTTCAACCAAATGGGGTTACGAGTTTTATTTTCCTGAGAGAGTAGACTGGGGCAAGCCTGAGAGATGGTTTATATGATATCAATTCACAAGCATAAGAAAAATATTTCATGAAACATTTTAAAACCAAAATGTGAAAGAGAAAGGGAACAAAATTGAGGTAACAAATGCCCTAGAGTAAGCCTCTAGTAAGAACTGAGAACTGTTAGGTGGGGAGTATTCGGAACCTGAGAGGGTGTTATTTTATGCACAACATAGCACCATTATTTTTATCTTAAATAATCTATTATGGAATGAATGGATAACACATTATTAGGCCTATGGTATGCCTCAGAATCACTTCCAAAGATGTTCTTTCAAATATGCTGTTCTTTGAACACATCACCTGAGTGTACCTGTCACTACAGCTGTCTAATCCTAGAAGGAGATGTGACTACTTTAATGAGATATAGAGTGGTGCTGCATTCATCCTCCCATGCTTTCTGACACATCTCTTTAAAATCAAATCCAAAGCCCTCATAGCCATATTACATACATACATACATACATAGTTTTAAATTTGCACCATACAACACCAATATACAGTATATTACTATGTTAAAATCCTGATATATTTAAGAACCAGTGTTTAAGAAAGGCAATATGTGTGAACCAGGTTTTAGTGAGTTGGTATGACTATAAGGATGACCAAAAGACGTAATGGTTGTTTTTTTTAATTTTCTTCCTATTTTCCAGAGATTCAGAAAACTGATTGTAGCTAGCCCAGATCTGAAAATGAGAGGAAAGATCAGAGCTGGCTCATATGTTGCTACAGCAAATGACTACGATGCCAAATTGAAAGGTGATGGCAACATTTCAGCCATTACAGAAAAAGAAACACATTTCTAAATGAACTTTCTATTATTATTTTTTTTTTGTAAAAATGAAGACATAAATAAATAAATGAATGAATACTTCACTTAATTATAGAAACCAGCTTGTTTTGCACAACTTTATTAACAAGTTAATTTTAAAGTGAACTTGTATAATTGTTTAAAAGTGGTTTTTAATTATTATATAAGTAACAATTATATATATAAATATATATATATATATATATAAATCAGATAGAATTCTTTGTTAGTGATGATTTGTAATATTGTGATTCCAGTGTTTTTATAGCTCCTAGAAGGATCTGTATAATCTGTTGTAAAATGTTTACACTTTTTAAAGGCATGTGTTGTATAGTTACTACACATTCTAATTTGTAAGCATGTCCAACCATTTCAGCTTCTACTATATGTACATAAAGGGAATCACAATGTCATTATGTTAATATCTAAAAGGGTACTTTCTTCAGATATGTAGCTTTATTTAACACCTAACTTCCTGAACTGGGGCCTGATCCAATACCATGGATGTTGATCTAAATCTTTCTGTGGACCATCAGAGCTGTTTACTGGAGCACTGATAGCCTTCAATCATGCTTGTGTATTGTTAAGTAAAGAAATGATACAAGCCTACCTTGGCCAGGCCAAACATTGACATTTGGCAAGCCTGTCTTCACAGGTTCTGAGGCAATGCTTTTCTGCTCAGCCTTTGAATCCAATTTCTGCTTTGGACTTGTGTTGTCTTGAATAATACACTCCACATCTCATGGAGTCACCTTGGAAGCTTTTGGGAGTTTCAACAGCAGCCTCTTCAATGTATGTATTCAAATACAAGAGATGTAGCTCTGAATCCTATGGTGGATATACATGTTCAGGTTTCTCTTAGTATTACAGTATATAGATTATTTATAAAAAGTAAATGAGGAAATTCCTTCTTTAAACTTGTTTATTTTGCCTGACCTACTTAACATACTTACAGAAGTGTGGGGGAGACAACTTGAATTATATTTTTCCTGAATTCTCATAGAAATTATTTTTATACATAAAAAAGCTATTAAGATGCTAGTTATATTAATAGAGTTTGATTTCCCAGGTATTGGTGTATGAATTTTATTCTTCTTTGTTTGAGCCTAATGATTACATAAACTATCTCAAGTGTTTTGCATTTGACTTTTGATTTGTTTTTACAGAGAGACAGGCATAGTTTATGCATGTGACATTAAAAGAAGTCATAGTAGGAATGGTAGGAAATTATGTCTTCAGTTTTCTCCAAATTGGTAATACAAGATCTCTTGGGTCTGTAACTCCCACAATGGCAATCAGCATGCTTATCTGCTGACCAGAGATTTGGGGCATTCTACTACTTCTGGCTTATTTGGAGGAAACTGGTTAGATATGGCTTCTTCCATAAGTAACTAACAAAAGTTATTGTGTTTGAAAAACTGATATATGCAAATATATATAAGGCATTTAATAAATGCCCTAATTTTAATAAATCCCTATATTGTTTCTTTTGCTGTAACACCAGGGAAAAAGCCACCAATTAATCAGCATGACATGGTGTAACACAGCAGATATTATTTTAAAGTTTAATCTAAAAATAATTTTGAAAATAACTAAACCATATTAAGACACTTTGAACTCTGGAATCTGATATAATTTATTACAGAAGAACTACAGAAAGAATGGATTTTATTTAAGTATTGTTGAATTTGATCAGCATTTTTTTTTTTTGCATGGGATGCTTATATTGCTGATTTTTTTTAAAAAAAAAAAACAAAACCAAAGCAGCAAACATTCAGACAGTTTTAGTTAAGAATCTTTAAGTAGCATAGCACTAAAAATACCCCAATGAATTATATGCTTCAGATGTTTTATTAGAAGAAAATTCTGAAGAAGTGGGTGGTGATTCAAAATGGGAAGGTTCACACATACCAAAAACTATGTACATGCTCTATATTAATCTTTATCTCTCCGATCAAATCTATTGAACTAATTATATCTCATTATTCAAGGTAGAGGAAAGATGCAATATAAAGAATCTTTTCATGAACCTTTGCAGTTTAATCCCGAGCTGTATAGATTCTACAGATTCAAAAAGAACTGAAAAAGTCAGTCTTTACATCATATGCATGCTTTGATCTTTTGAATGATCTTGACAGCAATAAGTGATAAATCTGTGTTATTGACTTTTTATTTATTTATATTTTCTTCATAGACAATTATCCATTGCTAGAATCTATGCATTGCCTTTTTCAAGTTATATATGTGGTAAGTACCAGGTTTTTTCTAAATAAATAAATAAAAACAAAATGAATCAAGTTGTTAATTTAGAAGGTAGTCTGTATTCTGTGTCCATGAATCTCCTTATGAATTCCTATTATTACATGAATTACAAAAAGATACAAATCTAATTTAATATTCTTCAGTATCTATAGAAAGTAGTTTTAAATAATTTAACTCATATTTTCAAAAAATGTGAAGTAATTGTCTCAGCATTATTGCTGCTACATAAACTAATCATAATATAGTGTTTTTTTTTCAGATAATGTAACCTGTCTTTAAAATTAAAGAAACTTTTAGCCCAATCCTATGCAGACATTAATTACATTGTGTTCAAAGGGACTTCCTACCTGGTAAATATGAAGATCTGTTTTTCATTGTCTTGAGATGATTCACTGATATGGATTGTCACATGTAGAATGTTGTTTTCATCCAGATGCTTCAACTCAAGAACTATTCTGTGAATACAATTCCTATCTGCTGCTATACACCAATAGCTTTACACACATTCATGTGGTTTAATATGGTCTAAAGCAATGTTTCTTATTTGGTGTCCTTGTTAATTTACACATTTACTATTTGATTCATTTAATTCTTAGACTTCTTTTTTGATGTATTGCTGGGAGAAGTGGGTTCAATTTTCTGATTAAGGAGTTTTGTTTCTTCTGGGACAAACTGTGAAGATGATAAACAGCAATGGCATTGTGATAACTTCTTTTAATGTGCAGTAGGAAACAATAATGCTCATTTTTGAAGTATATGCAGTATTATTCAAAAGTGAGGAAGAGATGAGATTTATGTACTCTTTTACACAAAATTTTTATTTGGTATTCAAGGAAGCACAACATTTTGTTTGCTTACTTTTTAAAAAAATAAAGAAAATGGGTAAACATGTGGTTCTTGCTTTACTTAATCGACTGCCTAATTGGCTTGCATTAAATGGATAAATACCTGTAATTTTCGTGGCAACAATGCAAAAGTGGTTTACTATATACCTATGGAATTGCAGTGTTCTCTGAATGTCTTTAAACCATTCTATTTAGCAGAAAAATAAACAGTATTCATTACAACAACAAAAGCAAAAATGCTGCTTTAGAATTCAGTTTATTCCATTTCAGCCAGCACTGATTGAGCTCTTAGTATTAATTTGTCACCTGTATGGTTCATAGATTCATATCTCTTGTCAGTATGGCAACATACAAGTCATTCTGACAAGGAGATGAACATACACCTATTAATGTATTAACATAATATATCAAAAGACTAGCAAGGCCTTTTTTAAATCTGTCTCCATATATCATCCCTCTGACATCAAATATTCACATAATGTACAAAGTTATTAATGAAGGAATACTCTCTCAAGTAGCTTTAAGTGTAAAAAATGAACATGGATTGTTTGCAAATAAATGCCAGCAGTTAAAGTGTGGATGTGAGACATTAAAAGGCAGTGAGACAAAAATATGGCCTTTACACATATTAGGATACTTACAGACAAATGATTACATGATTATTGTCTATGGGAATGTTGAGCAGCATGGTGGCCTTGAGGTAAAGATGCTCACCTTCCACTCAGAAGGTTGAGAGTTCAATCCTAGACAGTGACAGATGTTTCTCTATCAGGGTGCAAGTAGAAAATATCTGCTGCAAATTCCGCCTAGGCATCAGGAAGGGCATCCAGCCAGTAAATGCTTAGTTCCATTCAGTCACCTGGACCCCACCCTGAAGCAAGGGATTACAGGATTATAAAAAGAAGAAAAAGTCATAAATGAAAGTTGTTTTTGAAGATAAATGATTATACATTTATTTTTTAAAAAATCAAAAACTGCCAAAAGGAGGGGTTTGTTCCTCTTTCTTACACCACTTCACAGAGAAATACATTTGTAGGATCTTATGATAATTAACAAACTAATTGGATGGAAAACAGTATGGGTAAATTATTTAGACAGTTGAAGTACTTTACTTAAGGTAAGTCTTGTATTCTTACTGATCACCCGAAAATAGAATGATACTTTTTAAAATGACCTGTTAATTCTTATTTGCAGATTATGTTTTCCTACATATGCAGTTAATGTAAATGGTTTTCTAACATAATGTATAAGACTTCAAAGTGTTAATAGTAAATGCCAGGTCTGTCTGCAGGAAGATGACATTCATTCACAAATTACTGACTTTCAGATTTGCAAGATTGGTGTCAACCTTACCAGGCAGACTGAATAGGAAACACAATCAGACAACACAATTCTACTTTATTGTAAAACTACATTAACAAAAGCCTGAAGATACAATTTCCTGCTTTCACCTTTACAGTCCAAGAACTTAAGGAAGTCCCTTCCTAACCTGTTGCTCCATATGTTCTCTCTAATCTGATTGACCATTAGTATCTCTTCACCCCATCTCCCAAGGTCATTGTCTTATACCAACAGACATTTGATGCTGTCAATCATGGTATTTTTCTGGATTTCCTACGGTTTGGGGATTCTAGGTACCACCTTCTCATGATTCTGTCCCTTCCTCTGGGGTGGTTCCAATTGGTAGTCAAGGCAAAGGAGAGGTCACTTGTAGTTGCTCAGTGATTAAGTGCCATAGAGGTCAATCCTCTCTCCCCAAGTTTTTAACATTGACATGAAGCCATGGGATAAACCAATGTAGTTTTATTATACACCAATGACACCTGTAAATGATCACCCTAGGCTGACTAGAGACCCTTTCCTAGTGTCTAGAGGCAGTAAGAATCTGGGTGGGACAAAACAGATTTGTATTAAAAACTAATAAACTGAAGTAACTGTTTATACATCAGGGTTCTATGCCTTTAGTGGGTGTTTGTTTGTTTTTTGAGGGGAAGATATCTGAAAGAGCAGGCCTGCAGACCTTTGACTTTGGGATCTTCCTGGATTCATAGCTCCTGTTAAACTAACAAATGGAAATTGTGGCTTTGGGTACTTTTGCCAAACTTCAACTTACCTGGACCAGAGGACCTGGTTTCAGTGCCTCATGTTTTTGTTACTACAAGACTGGATTACTGCAATATACCATACAGGAGTAACTTGGTACTCAGCTGTTTCAAAATACTTTAAGTTTGGTAGTACTTGATGCATTTTTATGTGAAAATGTTGTCATGGTACTCAGTATTTGTTTGGTACTTAATGTGCTGCAAAAGAAAGTGGGAAACAGCCACAGAGGGCAGAGAGGAAATTGGTCAGGCTGGGAAGGTCACTGCAAAAGGAAGTAGGGGACAGCTGCAGAGCAAGCAGGCCATTCTGGGAAGGTTTCTTCCCAGCTGAAAAAAGGGGTCATGATAAGTCACATGGTTTGTTTGGTACTCATCTTTTTTACTACTTGTTGTGCCTCCCGGAACCAATTAAGAGTGAATACCAAGGTGCTACTGTACATGGGGCTGCCTATGCAATTTGTGCCTTCAAGTCATCTTGGCCCTTAACAACAGTCTGGACAAGTTTTCCTGGCAAGATTTCAGAAGTGGTTTGCTCTTGCCTCCTTCCTGGGGCTAAGAGAGAGTGACTATCCCAAGGTCACCAAGCAGGTTTTGTGCTTAAGATGGGGCTAGAGTTCACCAGATCTTCAGAAAGCTACAAATGGTTCAGATGGCAGCACATGTATTTTGAGTTCTACTTTTATCTTCAGGTACACTTTAATGTTCTGGTTTTAAACTTCCAAAGCCCTTGTGGGTTGGCATGTAGTCATCTCCTGGACTGTGTTTCCCAGCTAGAATTGTCCTGACCAACAATATCATGTGGACAAAAACTATTGCTTCTTGTGAGAAATTATAGGGCTACTATCAGGAAGCACTGCTTTTTGGTTTCAGCTTCGGTCTCCTGGAATAGCCTTCCCATAGACATCAGATTCATCTTCCTGTCAATATTCAAGAACTGCTAATTTTCCATAAAGCTTTTCCTTAGTGTATGGATTCCATCTGAAGTCTTGTTCTCATTTCATCTGTTAAATGTTTTGAATATTTTTAAACCTACCATGGAGGTTTTAAGGCTCCATTTCACTGTCAGCTTCAACAACATGAGATATATAGTTTTCAACTCCCAAAATTCCTCAGCCTGCTTGTTGAGGTTGAGAAATGATGCTGTATTTGTTATTCCTGTGACCATGGATGTTTTAGGTTTTTGCTGTAAAACAAGATGAATCATTTTGTTAAGATTAGCAATATGCAAGTTTAATAAATACATAGCTAAATAAAGTATATTGACCTTGAGGGTAGAAATAAACGGTTGCTTTCCCCTTCTAATAGACCTTTATGCTTTATGAGATAATTTTACACCATTGCTTCTCTTGAAAGTTCAAGTAATTGAAATAAATAAATAATTGCTATGTATATGACGAACTTTGGTCTGTCTGCCAAGACTGTTTACCAGGGTGTGGCCACTGCATATGTTTTATTCAGTACTTCAATATCCTGTCCTTGATTCCTCCATGCAACTAGGAATGAAAGAGAATTTATTTTAGTTCTTTTGGGGTTCTAAATTGTAAACATCCATTTTCTAATTCTTTGGGAATACTTAGCCCACTTTTATATCACAGCAAGAATAAAATCACAATGCTATATTCTGGAATTTCATTTCCTACAATATTCGATTTGTATGTATAATCTATGTGTGGGATAACAGGGTTTAATTCAAAGACAAAATGAATCATTTATTTTCCATTTGTTTACTTGGCATTACAACAAATAAGTCACTAGATGGAAAATATGGAACACTTAATACAAAATGACTGAACAGCCATCTATCTGTGTACTTTGGATGAGTTAAGCAATATCTTTATTATTATTATGGGGAATGTGAGTAGATCTACTCTTTAGCTTGTAGAAGATTATGAGAATCATAATGGATTTTGCTATATAAATAGTGCCAAGGAATGGAATAAATCCTCTTTCTAGTTGCTATTTATGTTTCCATTGCCAGCAAAAGGCACTTCACTTGAAATGCAAATAGTCAGTGAGGACTAACTCCTTCCAATCCACCATACAAAAGTAAGGCACCATAAAACCTGGCTATAAAGGCTATAAAGGGAAACAGATTTTTTTAAAAAATGAAGACTAAATCATTGCAATGATTTCAAAAGCACCTGGGTGCATTGTATTATATGCTGATAGACAAACAGACTACAGATACAGAAAGTCCAAGGAACAGTTTTAACTTAGTATCTTGGTGTGGATGTTGTCTTGGTTCTCCTCTAGTCACAGCTCACTTGCCACCACCACAGGTAAGCATGGCCTAGTCCAGGGGTCTGCAACCTTGACAACTTTAAGACTTGTGGACTTCAGCTGCCAGAATTCCCATAGCTTGCTAAGGAATTCTGGGAGCTGAAGTCCACAAGTCTTAAAATTGTCAAGGTTGCAGACCCCTGGACTAGGCCAAGAATGTGGAACAGATGAGAAAGACAGCTAAGTCAAACAAGTGCTCTTTCTGGATTTAATGTATAGTTGTATAGATTCTACCTGTTTGGAAGAATCTTTCATGCTATAAGCTAGAATATAACCAAGTTTAAAAACAAGAATGTTATTATAAGGTGACCAACTTTTTTACAATGAAAAGGAGGACACAAATAAATTGAAGAAAAAAAATCATAAATAAAAGAAACATTTTATTCATTGCAACAATAATACAGAATACACTATGATAAATGCATAATAAAAAAAACATTTGTAACAATAACATTTGTAACAATTTTATATCGTAATTATGCTTACATGCCGTGCCGCCGCCTGCAGCCGCCCCGCCAGCACTGCTGCCTCGCTGTGTACAGCGGGCCCCGCAGCTCCCAAAGCACCAGCTGCGCTGGCTCCGGCCCCAGGGGGCAGCCCGCCATCAACACACCCCGCCTGTAGCCGCCCCGCTAGCACCACCGCCCACCCTGCGCAGCCCCGTGTAGAGCAGGTCCCACGGCTCCCACAGCATGAGGGCCAGCTGGCCACCACCGCCCCTCACACCCCTGCCCGCAGCAGCCCTGCCGCCCCTGCTTCTTGCACCCACAGCCATTATTGCCATAGCAGGGCGGAAGATCAAGAGAAAGTTACCGTGGCATCGCCGCTCCAGTCTCCTCCAGGTATCTTCAGGACTAACTAGGAGATGGTGTAGTTGGGTAGCAGGGAGGGGTGCAAAGTTCCTGCCAATTCGCCTTTGCTGTAGACAACTTATATATGCAAAGTTTGCCGGCCGGGTGTTTTGGTGCACTCAGCAGCAATTCCTATTGGCTTTCGAAAGCCAATAGGGCAGTGGTTCTCAACCTGTGGGTCAGGACCCCATTTGGGGTCGAATGACCATTTCACGGGGGTCGCCAAACCACGCTGTCCACCATTTTTTCCCTTTTCTCTAG
The DNA here is from genome assembly GCF_016545835.1 of Crotalus tigris. Lineage (NCBI taxonomy): Eukaryota > Metazoa > Chordata > Lepidosauria > Squamata > Viperidae > Crotalus > Crotalus tigris. The sequence continues at coordinate 1,264,619 of NW_024096837.1, forward strand.
TTGTCCTACTCCCTCTTATTGGTGGTCACACCCACTTGGCCACACCCCTGGGGGTCACCACAACACGGGGAACTGTATTATGGGGTCAGGGCATTAGAAAGGTTGAGAACTACTGCAATAGGGGGAGTAGCACAGCTCATGCAAAAGTTGAAAAAAAAACATCAAAAAAGGTGCCGGAACACTGTTCTGAGCGTTCTATGAGGAAAAAAAAGCCCTGCAGATTAGTCTTCAAATATCGAAAAGGAGGACATGTAGGAGGACACTTTTCGAGGGAGGACAGAACTCACAAAACGAGGACTGTCCTCCCTAAAAGAGGACGGTTGGTCACCTTAGTTATTATATTTCATAAGACAAAGCTCTCTATTCCCTAACATGCATAGCTATATGGGTTGTAACAATGTTTGGAAAAAAAATATGCTGGAGCAAACTTGACAAGCCACAGAAAGTTCCTCTGCCAAAATCAGTCTCAGACGGGCTAACTACTGCTGTACTTTTCACTACAATGCAGTTACTGTATGACAGCAGCAACCAATTGTTCATAAAGACTATAGCTGATATGTCTAAAGTTAGACCCTTCCAATTTCTTATAAACCCATAGGTTTGATTTTGTCCAGGACATGTCATGTCCGTGTCATTTGCCCGTGGGAGGAAAACCAAAGCTAGAGTGGAGAAAATAGCAGTATAGAAATAAATAAGCAGGCTTATTTAGTCCAGCTGGATTTTTCCCTCAAAGCCAACTGCCATCAGCATCCACTGCTATTGGAGAGAGGAGAAAAATTAAAGATGTTTCCAGAGGTCCGTTTCACTTGATTCTTCCTTTCTTCCAGAGAGCCATTCAGCCTTAACCATATGCCTGCAAAATGCCCTGGAGAAATGGACCGTTGGGCTTAAGAAAGGATGCCTTCCTATGACAAGTAGTCTTCATTCCTTACTGAGACATATTTTTAGATTTGAATACAGGAAGTCCATTCTCACAATGAATAATACTATGTCAGTTTTCATTAGTTCCTTTTATTTACATATAGTTATTAATTTAGCCTTAGAGGAAAAATCTCACACTGTGCCAAGCACTGCTTCAGCTTCAGTTACTAGTATTTTGTTTGATTATCCCCTCAAGAGTTGAAAGACAGAGCAAATGCTCTGATGCACTTATTTGCATATTTTACTTTTAAAAGGACCAAATCTAAATGGAACAGGTTGCATCATTTCTAGGGGACTTGCTGCTGTCAGAAAGAGCATCCTCAGGGATTAGTGAGATTCCACGGGCCCAGTGGAGCCCTCAGCCCTCTCCTGTCCTCCATCTCCCATGACTGATTTTCCTTTACACAATGAGTATTAGACAATGGGATGCTCTTTCAATTTCCCACAACAGCCTTTAAGTATTATAGAAAAAGCACTGTATAAAATAAAAAAGTGATATTTCCCTAATGTGACACTTAGTTCAGCATGACTGCTGTTGCCTGCTGCTAACAAAGAGGTGACCACAACTGTCGCCACCTAATACTGAGAATAGATGGCAGCGACAGGACAGGATAAGCATGATTGTCATTGTTGCATTTAAAACTTGATTTTTAATTAGAGCTAATTTAATAGAGCCTGCTGCGCTATAGCTACTATATATACATATAAGGCAACTCCAATTGTACAGGCCTGTCCAATGTGCAGGATTTGTTTTCCATAGTTTCATGGCTGTGGCTAAGTTGATGATGTGTTGGAAGGATTGCTAGGACTCTTTCTGAAGGCCCTTCTATGCCACCACACAGAAGATGGTTCTGAGTTTGGGAAATCCATTCCCCTGAAAATCTTCAAGCAGGACAACTTTTAGCACCTGTGGGATTTATTTTAGATAAGCCTGCTTCCAATCCTTCCAGGAGTAGATTGAGTCTAAATAATTATTTCCTTCTTTTCTGAGGCATCAAATAAGAAAAAAAAAGGTTCAACCTTTAGTTTAGAAATGTTTTTACAGCTTGTCCTTATTAAGAAACAGTATGTAGGCAAATAATAATTGTGACCTCTGAACAATAACCTTTACATACACACATACACACACACAAACAAACTGGCCATGACTGTTGACCTTCAGAAAGGCAGTAAAAACTTGGTGTTTTCCTCATGCTTTGTGGCCAAGATGATTGAAGTTCCCATATGGTGGGTAGTTTAAATGCAGTTGTTTATTTTGCTTTTTGGAAAAAAAGAGAGACAGAAATCAGAGTGTCTTCAAATGTGGAGGTGGAAGTCATATAAAACCCCATACATGGGAGATTAGCATAATGTAACATCTGTATCTGTTTGCTCTGAGTTTCAGGAAAAATGTAATGTACACACCAGCAATTTTCAATGTGTTGTTTGTGGATCCCTGGAGGTTCCTCAGATCCTTTTATGTTGGTCCATGAGGTGAACATTATTTTTATAATAATTCTACGATATTATTTGTGCTTTCAAGTGAAAATTATTATTTGGAAATATATGTTTCCAGCTCTCTGAACTTGGCAGCTTCCCAATACTTAGATTTTTCTGGTGCAATTGGTCGGGATATTAATAAATGTCATTTTTTAATATTGTGTAATAAAATAGGTCAACATTTGATAAATCTGCATTAATTCAGTGAAGCAGTATTTTTCAAATGACAATGAATAGTGTTACAAAATCATGGAATATCCATTCAAAGTCCAAAAAATATCAAATATCAATATTTCAGAATCTGAAATAATATGATTTCAGATTCTGTGATACATCTTTAGGAAACCACTTTTTTATGTTGGTGTAGTTTAAAAAAAATATCCACGATTATCTAATCTGTATCTAAACAGATTGTTCAAATACTCCTTTCTTTTCCAGATACATTATCTGTGTGGGGCCAGATTTTATTCATATATAAAACAATATATATCACAACAGATCAAATGCAAAAGTTTTAATTTCTAATATCATAACTATTGATGCATAATGCCTACATTAAGCAAAGGTCTTTGAGATCCTAAATATTTTTTGCTTCTAACATCTTAGTCTTTGATCCATTCAAATGCTGTTATGGGTTTTTAATCTTCCTTTCTTCCTCCCATTTAAAATTGCTTCAAGGTTCTAGCAACCCTGTTTTGTAACTTTATCAGGAAATTATTATCCGGGTCATTATCATGGCTTGTCATTTGTATTTCCACTTTAACTGTCATCTCTATCTTGTAATCCCCAATTCCTTTATTTTATTTTTTATATAAATCTGCATAAGCTTTCACCTCTTCATCTTGTAGGTCTTACAAAGGATTTTCTTTGACAACTTTCTTTTTTTATTTAGTAAATATTTTTGCCATTGTATCATTGTAAGTTTCTGTCCTCATTCTTCAAAATGTCTTCATATTTCATAGCACTTGTCTGTCATTCTGTATAATCCATTGCTTACTCTTCAATTCAAAATTGAGAGGCAGAATTTTTTCTTTTTCATTTCCTGATTGGACTCTTTAGTCTCCTTTATATCTAATTTCTAAAATCATAAAGTCAAAGTCGTTTGAAAGTAAAATTTATACTCAGAATTTACCAGTTAGTGCAATTTTCTACAGCAAAACTAGCAGTTCATTGAACTCTTTCTTGAGTTATCTGATGGGGCTGCAACTCACTTTTTTTTTTCAGTCCCAGCAAGCTGTACTTAGGAATCTGTCAACACTTCAGATTTTTTTTTAAAAAAAAAACTACAATGACCTGCAAAAGAAACAAAGCACATTTTCTTTTTCAAATAGAATTGCAAACTTTTTTAACCAAAAATATGTGTTTGAATTCAATAGTGTCAGTGGCTCAAAAAATTGGTAAAATACTTAATAACTTGTGATTTGCTGCCTGAAGTGCTGGAGAACCAAGAAAGGATGTTCTCATTAGTTAATCCTGGATATAAATAGCAGTAGTTCTGCTAAAATGTTTGATCATGATATTGTGATATGGTGATGTCTTTTGTTTTATTTTTTTTCTTTTGGTAATTTATGTAAAAGTTATCCTTTTTTCTATGTGTTTCTCCTTATAAACTTAGTATCCTGTATATATTTTTGGACCAAACTTGTTATAATTTTGGAATTATAACTGACGTACATCTAGAAGACTCTAAACCAGAGATGGCTGCCCATTTCTTTAAATTAGTAATGACTTGTTTCCTTTTGAAAACTGAACAAATGCAATTGTAATTCAATTCTTTTATTTCACTTTAGACTTCGAACTTATATAGTTTAATCAATTGGTCAGTCAGGCCAAAATGTGAAATGCTTATCTGACTTAGGTTAGTCATAACACTTTTTCTAACTGAAAAGAAAAACCAGTCCCTTTAAATGATGGTTGTCAAATGCCATAATGCAGTGACTTCTTTGCAATCAGCCAAAAACTCATTAATACTGCATAAATAATTTACTCAAATAAACAACCTTGTCCATAGCTGAATATCTTCAGATACATAGAAAAGTCCAGGAAATATCCCTACATAAGCAATAATTCTTTAAATATTCTGATATCTGAAATATACCTATCCCAGTAAAGATTGTGAAAAATACAACCAAATGTTAAAATAATTGCAAAATAATTTTAGTTTTTAAGACGATCATATAAGCAATTTTTTTCATTCTAAATTGTCAGCCTAGTCTTTTTATAGGTCAGTTTGGGAAAATTGCTCTGGCGGTTACAAATCCTTCAACTCTGTGGGATCTGCAAACCAACATAAGTTTGCTAAGTCCATAGAGAAACTAAGAGTCATGGTCCAACCAAATAAGAAATGTGCTCTTCAATCAAGTAATTGTCAAACATAATTTGTATGCCAATATACCTTTTAAGACACAGAAATAAGTAAGATACTTCAGCATGCAACTCCAAACTAAAGTTGGGACATCTTTGCGATGGTGACTCATGCAATCATCACCTTGTAATTAGATACCACAATGCACTTTTCAGGGGTTGCCTTTGAAGGCAATTGGGTTGGTTTTATTTTTCTTCTATATTGCAATAAATCAATAAAATAGACATGAATCAGAATAAAAAGATGTTACATATCACCAAAATTCATATATTCTTCTTTTCAGGACAGCCACCTTTATGAGCATCCTATAGGCATCTGGATCTTCACTGTGAGAAACGACATTATGGACTAAAATTTAACATAACCAAGCAACATGCCTCTGAGTCCACATGTCCAGAAACAAGTAGTTTCATTAGCAAAGTTAAGCACTATAAATATTTTCCTGAAATTTTCAAAAAATAAAAATTCAAAACCAAATAAGATTTTAAATTTGGGGATCAATTTTTCAAATATTGTATGCGTTATACTTTATTATTCTTTTCAAGGATATTTTCCGTTGGAGACGTGAATGAATCTTGTTTTATACAAGTTTCACTTGAAAAGGCAATTGCAGTACAGTTTTTAAATAAAGAGTTTGATCTGCAATTATAACGGACCCATGTATAATTACTCTCCATAAACAACTGCCTAAGAGAGGAGCTATTTAAAGTTGCACATCAACTTAGCATTTTTCTTGACAAGGTGGTATTTTGATTCTGACATGCAGATTGACAATGTTATGGCATTTTGAATGTTCCAGCCACGTTAATGATGTGCTCGTATTTACAAATGCTATTCTTTCAGCAACAGATACTGACTCATAACAAAGCAAGGAAGCAAAGTCTGGTAGTTTTCTGTATCCTGTAACTCGACTGGTTCACCAGGCTTGCTTTATGTAGATATATATTTTGTATCTGGTGTGTGGCATTTTAGAGAATGCATCAAAATTATTTTGAGAAAGGCTTTCAAGGGGAATATAAAAGCACATACATTTAGAATAAATAATTAACCTTTAGTTACAACCTTCGCATTTCTGTGAATAGTGAGAAATTTAGGGATTGGTTTCCTTTTGGAAAAAAATATAATTATGTTAAATTTTGTAATGCTTGCTTTATTTTTAAATCCGCATACATAGTGAAAAACCTTTTATACATGTAAATCTCTAGACAGATGAATGTACTTTTTTTGCCACAAAATTTTCGTTCTTGTTTTATCATTATTTTTCTTCCTTTCTTAAGCTGTATTCCTTCTTTTGCACACAGAGAGGTCCAAAGCAACAGAGTGGGGAACAGTCAAACTTGTTAACACCAATTCCCTCCTCTACAATTCTGTCTCATATAGGGTGTACACGTTCGATTGGTACATAGCATGCTGAATGCCAGAAACCAATTTGGGTAGGACAGGGGACATTTGTAAGGTTCAAACAAAATTTCACTCATTAAAACACCTCTGAAATCCCCAAAAGGACAATGAATGATTTCTTAGCCTCTACTTGAACACCTTTAGTGAAGGAACCAATTCCATCATCAAACTGCTTCTTTAGAAGTTTAGAAGAAGGTTGTTCACAAGAGCACCAGAGGGAAGGATGAGAAACAATGGTTGGAAACTGATCAAAAAGAGAAACAACCTGGAATTAAGGAGAAACTTCTGACAGTGAGGACAATCAACCAGTGGAACAGTTTGCCTCCAGAAATCATGGGTACTCCATTCCTGGAGATTTTCAAGAGGAGACTGGATAATCATCTGTCTGAGATGGTATAGGTTCTCCTGCTTGAGCAGGGGGCTGGACTAGAAGACCTCCAAGGTCTCTACCAGCTCTATTCTATTCTATTCTATTCTATTCTATTCTATTCTATTCTATTCTATTCTATTCTATTCTATTCCATTCAACAGGATCTGCTTCCTTGCAACTCAAGACAATCTTTCTCTGTCTTCTGGGTGACAAATACAACTCCTTTGAAAGCAGTTTGAAGCTGCTTTTTGGGAATAAGTAAAGGAGGGAGTCATTACACTCTGACAGTAGCAGCAGGACCAATTTTCCAGAGGGAAAGGCTGCCAGCCTCATTCTAGAGATGCACTAACAAGAACACTGGGGTGGCAGTAATATTCAGGCCAACATACTTTCTTCTTGTCTTGACGATATTGAGGTTTTATGGAAGAGCCATATTTCGTGTTTCCTTACAGTGAGAGAAAATACTTGGGAACTTAGGGAACAGAACTTATAATTCATATAAGAGGATAATATTTGATCATTACAAATTTCCCATTCAGCCAGTGACTTAAATATGAAAAGGCAGTGGATTTCATTACTAAAGTCATCTCAGGAAAATCAACAAATCATTTCAATATAATATGCATTGATCTGCTGTCTTGATAAATGTCCAAAGGCTGCTTAACAGGCACCTGATTGCTTCATTTTTAAAAATTTAACCATCTGGCTATCAAATAGCTTGCTGCTGAATCAACAAATATTTATTTCCTTCTAAGAACATAAAATTAGAAGCAGAACATCAAACAGCTTTGGGGTTAAGCAGAAGTTATATAATAAAATACTCTGCCAAACGTCAATCACTTTTAGGTTCTCCTACAAATGTGTCTTAAATTGAGATATGAACAAAGTCTATGTGAAAATAAATGTGTGAAAGGGGCGTTGTCTTATCTGAACGCCTTTTCTCAGCATGATGATGGAGAATCCACGGATGGGTTGTCTTAATCTATCTGCTCCAATTAGACTAAGTCTGAAATTTAGTACCGCCCCCTCTGTGCCAACTGCACCCCAGTTTTAGGCTAAGGCGATACTCAGACTTTAGTCCGACGCGTCTGAACAATATGGGAACCAGGCCAACTGACCTAATGGGAGGGAGTGGATTCTCCATCATCATGCTGAGAAAAGGCGTTCAGGTAAGACAACGCCCCTTTCTCCAGCATGATTGGATGGAGAACCCACGGATGGGACATACCAAAGCCCTGTGTCCCTAGGGTGGGGAATTAGATTGGGCCTGGGTCCCATCCAATGTTAATGCGTGTTCTAGAACCTTGCTGCCAAATGAAGCCGTAGAAGATTCATATATATCCATCTTGTAGTGACAAACAAAGGAAGAGGGTGATGCCCATGTTGCTGCTCTACAAATTTCCTCTACGGAGGCCTGAGTAGACCAGGCAGCTGTAGTAGCTGTGCCCCGGTGGAATGGGCCGTGATATGCCTGGGATCTCGCAGTGACTGAGTCTGGTATGCCAGAGAAATACAAGCTCTAATCCACCTGTGTATTGTGGGTGAAGAAACCCTCTGACCTAGTGATGAAGGGTGATAGGACCCAAACAGAGCCTCTGTTCTGTGGAAGGATGAGGTTCTCTGTATATAACAACATAAAGCCCTGGGCACATCCGATTTTTTCCACTGAACCTCTATGTCATTAGATGGGTTAGGACAGAAGTCTGGCAAAACTATTTCCTGAGATCTATGATACAAGAACTTAACCTTAGTCACGGAGGAGAGGTCTAGCCTAAGGGTTACTCTGTCCTTATGGAAAGTACACAGGTCCTTCCTCACTGAAGAGCAGCCAGTCCAGAGATCCTTCTGGTTGAAGTTAGAGCAACAGGAAGTGCCACCTTCATCGATAACTGTTTGAATAAACAAGTGTCAATAGGTTCAAAGGGTGTGAAACAAGAACCCATAAAACTGGATGAAGATCCCATGAGGGGTATCCATGTACAGTTGATGGGCTGGCATTGTTAGCTCCTTTTAGGAAGGACCGTATCATAGGGTGATGTGTTAAGGATTCATTACCGCAGGAAATAACTGTGGCAAGTGTTCCTACCTGCCTGCGGATGGTGCTTGTAGAAAGCCCCTTGTCTAGACCATCCCTCAGGAACTCCAAGATAACTGGCATTGAAACCGCCAAAAGGTCAATTTTGAACCGAACACCAATTACGGGAGCCTCTCCACGTGGCATCGTATATTGTATTCGTTGAGGGTCGCCTGGGTTGCTGAATCATAGCTATGACTTTCAACGAATATGAGTCTCGGCCTAAGTTCTGCCTCTCAAGTGCTAGACGGTTAACTGGAGCCTTTGAGGGACTGGTTGGCGTAGTTCCCCCTGAATGAGGGAAATGCGATTTTCTGGGACCTTCCCTGGAGGGGATGCGGAGACCTCCATTAGGTCGGCGAACCAAGAGCGTCTCGGCCAATGCGACGCAACCAGGAGGACCTCTGCTCGTTTGCGAAGGATCTTCCTGATCGTGGCAGGAAGAAGCGGCAGAGGAGGGAAGGCATAGAGCAGTTCCCTGGGCCAGGGACTGCGGAGCGCATCTGTTCCCTCCGCTGATGGAGATGGGAACCCGGAAAAAAATCTGGGAAGTTGTGAGTTGGTGGGGGAGGCAAAAGGTCTAAGGTTGGGGAACCAAACCTGTCCACAATCTCTCTGAACACCTTCGGATCCAGCTGCCATTCGGAATGGTCCATGATTGCTCTGCTCAGTAAGTCCGCCTGCTGGTTGGTCACTCCGGATATGTGCTCCGCCCTGATGGAGGCAAGATTCAGTTCCGCCCAGCAATTTGGCCTCCTGCATGAGAGGCCTGGACCTTGTCCTCCCTTGTCTGTTGACATGGGCCTTGGCTGTAATGCTGTCAGTTAAAATCAGGACATGTTGGCCCTGTACTATATTGCTGAATCTCTTTAGGGCCATATGTATGGCTCTGAGTTCCAGCCAGTTTGTCTTGTTTTTTAGGTCCTGTTGGACCACCGACCTTGAGCCCAGTGCGGGTGGAGGTGTGCCCCCCACCCAAGCAGGCTTGCATCTGTGGTAATGGTAATCCTGTCTGGTTCTTTGAATTCTGCTCCCCGTGACAGCGCCGGGGAGTCCCACCATTGAAGGGAGTTCAACACCGGTCGTGGAACTCGGACCTTCTGGTGGGATGTGCTGGTGTGAAGTCTCTGAAATGGAAGGAAAGGCCACTGTAATTCTCTGGCCTGGAGGTGTGCCCATGGCACAATTTGCACGCAGGACCGTCTTCCCCAGTAGCTGTGATAGGGAGGCCAATGTGCCTACTCTGTCCCTTCGGATCCGACATACAAGGGTCTGAATAGAATTCCGTCGGTCCTGAGATAGGTAGACTGTACAATTGTCCATGTCTATAACAGCGCCCAAATGGAGGAGCCGGGTTGTTGGTACGGTATGACTTTTCTAGAAATTAACAGAAAACCGTGCTCCTGAAAAACCTTGATGGCTAGGGCGAGATCTGACTGAGCATTTCGGAATGATGATGACTGAATTAGTATGTCATCTAAATAGCATTGAATTCTGATTGGAACTTGTCTAAGGTGAGCTGCGAACACCGCCAGTACCTTTGTGAATACCCTCAGTGCCGATGAGAGGCCAAATGGTAGGGCTCTGTACTGGTAGTGGCGTTGGGCATAGCTGAATCTGAGGAATTTGCTGTGGTCAGATAAATGGGAATGTGCAAATATGCCGCATTTAGGTCTATTGAGGTACGAGAGTCACCTTGCCTGATGCTGGCCAGGATTGATTGAAGTGATTGCATCTTAAACTTCTTATACCTCAAGTAAGGTTTAGACCTTTCAAGTCTAAGATTGCCCTCCAGCCCCCCAAAGTCTTAGGGATGACGAAGAGGTTTGAGTAAAACCTCTGTCCTTCATGGTCTTGTGGTACTGGTTCAATTGCTTGTATTTGTAATAATGAGCTATGGCCTCTGACATAAGATCAGCCCTGGACCTGCTCGTTGGAATATGGCAAGAGTGGAATTTGTCAGGTGGTTGAGAACAAATTCTAGTCTCAGACCTTGGGTGACACCACGCATCTGCAGTAGTGGCTGCCCAAGTGCTGGAATAAAGGGCCAGCCGGCCTCCTAAGGGAGGTGAGACTGTGAGATCACTTGCCTCGTTTAGGGGAACGAAGGGCCGCTTGGCCTGGATCTGTGGTCTGCTTCTGTATGCTGAACGATCCTTGAAAGGAATAGAGAGATGCCCGGGCCCAGTCCCAGGATGGAGGTGGTTGAAAGGACTGTCTCCTGTAATTGTTCTGTGACATGAGTTAACCAGAGTTTTACGTTTGTCCTTACCTTCAGTTAAGTATGGTTCTAGTGCCTTATCAAAGAGATGTCCACCTGTGTAAGGTTTAGAGGCCAGACGTCACTTGGCCTTGGTGTCTGCTCACCAATTCCTGGGCCAAGGGAGCCTTCGCGCTGAGATGTCTGCAGCGATGGTCCGGACAGTGTATCTAGCCATGTGCCAAGAAGCGTCAGCTAGGAACTGGGATGTAGCCACTAACTTACCCAGATTTTGGTGAGCTCTGAGTTGGTCCGGAGGGATCATGTCCTGGAGCTCACATAACCCAAGGACTGAAGCCCTGGCGAAGAAGGCCATGGATGTTGCCGCCTTTGTTGCCCAGGCTGATGCCAGATGGGACCTACGCAATGGGGAGTCAATCATTTTATTCTCCGCCCTAAGTGCCTCATCTATATCTCCAGGATGTTAGCATTGGAAAACAATGAGTTCAATGGTTCATCAGTCTCAGGAATCTCCAATAGGGAGGTCAGGGAAGGGGCAATATTGAATAATGTCTTCTCTACGGTACCAGGACTTGAGAGGGGTCCTAAATTCTCCCATGTTTTTGAACCATATTGAGAAAAAAAGGGGATATGATTCTGAGAGGCTGAGGGCTCGGTATATATGGCATGGGGACCCTTGGATGTTGCAGGTGGGGCCTCCTGCTCTTGAGAGAGGTTTGCAGTTGTGCAGGCCCTGATTAGCAGGGAATTAAAGTGAATGGTCAAAGAGACCAACAGGAGGGGTGGGGTCAGATGAAGTGATATCTTTGTCCTCTGACATAATCAGGCCCGGTGGTTCAGCCCCTGTTGATTCTAGATCTGATGAAGGTTCATCCATGATATCTGGAGATTGGGAATGATACATGGATTGTGGGGGTGGCTGTTGGGCGTTGGAAGCCATGAATTGAGCCACAGTCTGGGCTATCATGGACTGAAGGTAGTCCGGGTTTAGAGTCTGGTTCTCAGGAGGGCGAAGCCCTGCTGCAGTGGGGGTGAATGTGGCCTGAGGGCCCAAATTAAGGGTATCCTGGCTAGTCAAGCCTGTCCCTGGGGCCGCCCTTGTGGCTGATTCTAGTTGGGAAATTCCCCTGGGGGGGAGACCAGACCCTTGGGGCTGAGGCACAATGTGAGGAAAGGGGTTCAAAAATGGGCCTTCCTATTGTGCCTTTCTGACCTGGGGAACCTCTGTGGAGTAGTGGTTTCCCTGCATGACTTGGCTCGTTTGGAGTTATTCTTTCCACTTGCCTCAGTAGGATGATTCCTCTTGGCCGGCGATGGTAGATTTTTTTGCCATGATGAATCTGCTTTGGGCTCAACCTCAGCAAAACGACCCCCCCTCGGCGTTATAGCTTACTAAGGGAGCCCAGCAGAGATGATCCGGCCCAGTGAAGGGGATGGGCCATGGGGGGTTGGTAGGCACTGCGTCCTTCCGGAACGAGCTGGCCCTCCCCAATCCAATCACTCTTGTCTGGTGATAAGGTTGATCAATCTAGAGACCTCTGTCTCAACTTGTCAGAAAACTGCCTTCTGGAATGATCCTGCAGGCAATCTGGGCCTCTGTAAGTTCCAAAATGGCGGCCGGGAGGTAATTCAAAATGGCGGCCACATGCTCTGCGCGCCAAAAATGGCCGTTAGAAAGGAGGCCTTGAGGCCTGAGGCCTAAACTGCGATGAGCTCTCGTTCCTGAGAATCGCCTGCGCTCCTAGCGCAGTGGAGGCCTGAACTGCGGTGAGCCCTCGTTCCGAAGAATCGCCTGGGCTCCTAGCGCAGCGGAGGGTGTTAGGATGGTCAGCTGGGAGGCGCTGAGGCTGGCTGAGGCCGATAATGCCTCCAGGCCTCGGACTTAGGTGAGCTGAGAGAGGCTGAGGCAGGCCGAGGCCTAGTAAGGCCCCCAGGCTCCGAAAATTGGATCGGTGCCAAAAACTTTCTCCTGCTGCTGGGGCAGTCTGCTGAGGCCGAGGGACCTAGAAAAGGCTCCCTCCAAGCCTGACGAGCCTCGTCGTCGCTTGCGGAGCCCCCCAGTCAATTGGCAAGCTTACGCCTGCCTCTAAGGCCTCCAGGCTCTGGTTAGAAGAACGGAGCCTCTGATGCAGAGGAACGGCCCCTGGTAGGAGATTTCTCTTGCTTCTGGGAATCCAATTTTCAAGCTGATTGTGAAGCTGAAAAGCTCTCAAAGGGAGAAAGGGAAAGTTCCCCCCCCCAAAGGGAGGTTTGTCAGCCTGTCAGCCTGCTAGGCTATAGGTTGGGATGATCACTGGAAAAAAATTTTCTTTTTCTTTTTTTTTTAAATTATCAAATCTATTAATAAAAATGATTAGCACTAAGCTAAAGGGAATAAAATAAAATAGGAATACACAGTCTTCTGCTCCAGGAGCGAAGAAAAAACGCGTCTTAGAGCAAAGAGACTAAGTCTAAAACTGGGGGGCAGTTGGCACAGAGGGGGCGGTACTAAATTTCAGACTTAGTCTAATTGGAGCAGATAGATTAAGACAACCCATCCGTGGGTTCTCCATCCAATCATGCTGGAGAATGGGGAATAATAAAGAATTATTAGTGCTATTTCCCAAAACACATACATTAAAATATAACTGGTGACAATTTTAAGGAAAGGGAGTCCTCAACCTATGACCACAAATTAAGCCCAAAATTTATTTTGCTAAGCAAAACAATTGTTAAATGAATTTTGCCCCATTTTACAACTTTCCTTGCAGTGAATCACTGCAATTGTTAACTTAATAACCAAGTTGTTAAATGAATTTGGATTTCCCATTAACTTTGCTTGTCAGAAGATCACAAAAGGCGATCACATGACCCTGAAACACTGTAACCATCATAAATATATTGTAAATAAACTGTCAGCATCTGATTTGTGATCACGTGATCATGGAGATGCTGCAAAGGTTGTAAATTTGAAAAATGGTCGAAGTCATTTTTTTCATTGTAACTTCAAATGATCAGTAAATGAACTGTTGGTAAGTTGAAAACTACTTCTAAGGCAAGAAGTTCATTTCCTGCAGCATTTATTGCTACAGATATTGGAAATGTAGAAAAGTCCATTGGAAAAAAAATCCCTCAAAGACTACTGGAATCTAGAATTGCAGCTTTGAAGGAGCATTGCAGTTGTATTCTTTGACACTATTCCTTTCTTTCATACAATTTTTTTTAAAATTCAGACTTCTGAATATGTGGCTCACTTGCAGTCACTCAGCTTCACCCCTTTGAAATGGGAAAATGTGCTTCATAATTTTGCTTTGAGGGAAAGTTTTGGCCAAAGCTTTCTTGATGTGATGTGCAGTGCATCCATTCTGTGAGTTCATAATTCATCTCCAAGAGATAATATTATGGGAATGGTAGGTCAGTTGATCAATCAATCAATCAATATCTGACAGTATGAGTTAATATTTGGGTTACACTTGTTTTTTTCTGTCCTAAACCCAACCCAGCAACTGGAATGTCCACAAATGATGAAATGACAGATAGATTGCAAGGATGTATAAATTCTACCCTACACACATATATGCAACATTGTGCCACAAGTAAAATAGGTCAGAAGTTGCATTATGACATTGTGACACTAATTTGCAGTCATATATTAACTGCATTGACCACCTGAACTGCATCAACACACTGTGTTAGTTGAGAATTAACCTCTTTCACAAACAAATACACACACACACACAAAACCCCAAACAAAAAACAGTGGGATTGAAACTGTATAACTTTGACTTCCCACAAATTTTGCTCATTTTTCTAACTATATTTTTTAGGAAAATGCTTGACTTTCCTGAAACAAACTATAAAAGGATTCTGCAGTATTAGAAGCAGTAAAAAATTAAAATTAACAAGGGCTGATGCGATCAGAGTAAAGAACTGGCTTACAGCAAGAATAAATGATGCATTTCCATGTTTAATTCGTTCAGACAAAAAGCTTTTCCTTGACAATGGCACATGCTTATTTTTACAGAGACTTCAAAAATCTGACAATAGCTAATTACCATATCATTAAAAAATATATTATTTTGTTGGTTATAGAGGACAATTTTTAATTTCTTTGCTTTCTGGAACTTCAATTTTCCTAATCTCATGATTTCAACTTATACTGCTACTCTTCTTTTTTTTTAAAAAAATGTAAATATTAATTGTTGGAAGACAGTTCATAACTGATCATTATTGGAATTATAGGAGGCTGAAATGTAGATTTCCTCTGGTACAAAATCCTATAAACCGCTCTCTAACCCTTCCTAAGGGGTACAGCCAAAATATGTTTCATTCATGTCTCAAATGTCTTTCTTTTTTTTTTTAAAGGACAACTGGACTGTTTTTTCCTTGAAGAAGAAGAAAATTTTTTGCTTCTCATCCAAGAAACTTCATCAGTTCTGATGGTGGGGGAATGGAAGGACAGGTACTCAAAACTGATGAAGCTTCCTGGATGAGAAGTGAAACATTTTCTTCTTCTTCCTCAAGACAAAAAAACAATCCAGTTGCCTTTTGAAAAAAAGTACCTTTGAGACAACTATAATCTGGATGACTGAGAATCTCCACTGATATTTTTCATTTATAATTTAATGTGAACCACATTTGTACTTCCTGAACCAATATGAGAATCAGATAAAATTACAAATAGTTTATGTTGTGTCCTGAGCCTGCAAAAGCAGGCTCGGGACGTTGCATTGGTCCCAGGCATTCCAAAAGCTGACCGGGACCAGACAGAGCGGCGCCAGCCTTGTACGCATGCACAAAGTGCAAAAAATGCTCTGTTCCTATTGGTTGACACTCTCCGGGTTTCTGGCCATATAAAAAGGCCTGCATGTCTTTTTATATTTCATGATTTCTTATATGGCCGTCACTTCACGGTCTATACAGACCATAAGCCTCTGCTGGATTTGTTTACCACCAACAAACAGACACCGCATATCATTTCTCCTCGTATGCTGAGATGGTCCATCTTCCTGTCAGCATATGACTACACTTTAGTTCACAAACCTGGAAAAGAAATGAGCCATGCAGATGGCCTAAGCAGCTTACCTCTAAAACAGGTAGAAGCAGACCCTGCTCCTGCCATCAATATTCTCTCCATTCGGGAGTTGTCTGAATCTCCCCTCAATGCTAGGGACGTGGCTGCAGAAACTGCCACTGACCACACGCTTACACACGTGCTGATATGGGTGTTGTCAGGATGGCCTGACAAGTGCCCAGATACCGAGTTCCAAAGCTTCTGGCACAAGAAGCATGAGTTTTCCATTTTCAAGGGTTGCCTGTTATGGCGTAGCAGGGTAGTAATCCCAGCCTCATTGAGGTCTAGAACAGTGGTTCTCAACCTTTCTAATGCCGCGACCCCATAACACAGTTCCCCATGTTGTGGTGACCCCCAACCACTTATACATCACCAGGTGCCAGGGGCGTGGCCAAAGAAAAGGGGGAAAAATGGCAGACAGCCTTGTTTGGCGACCCCCGTGAAATGGTCATTCGACCCCAAATGGGGTCCCGACCCACAGGTTGAGAACCACTGGTCTAGAATCTTGATCTCTCTGCATGAGGGACATCCTGGAATTGTAAGGATGAAAGTGCTTGCATGCAGCCATCTTTGGTGGGCTGGGCTCGATAAAGCTATCAAGGCTCAGGTGCATGGGTTCCAGCTGTGCCAACAGTCACGGCCTGAAATGCCTCAGGCCCCAGTACATAGGTGGGAAGAAACTCAAACCCCATGGTCTAGGGTGCATATAGATTATGCTGGGCCCTTTCAGGGGCAATTCTTCCTGGTTGTTGTTGATAGCCATTCCAAGTGGCTAGAGGTTGTTCCTGTTTCCTTCACTACTACTGCCAGGACCATCCAGGTGTTGAGAGGAATTTTTGCATCACACGGACTTCCAGATGTCTTGGTTTCTGATAATGGCCCTCAATTTACATCTTTTGAGTTCCAGGCTTTTCTTCAGGCCAACCTGATCCGGCATGTAATGTCTGCTCCCTTCCATCCTTCCTCTAACGGAATGGCTGAGAGAATGGTGCGCACCACCAAAGATGCTTTCAAGAAACTGACTTACGGTAACTGGCATCACAGGTTAGCATATTTCCTTCTTGCACACCGCACCACACCATGCACAGCCATAGGGAAGAGCCCCGCTGAACTCCGCTGGGGTTGCCGCCTTATTACTAAACTGGACAGGCTGCACCCTGACTGGGTGGCTTCACAGGTGCCACAACCCACCTAGGAGACTTCAGGTGGGCAATCCGGTTTGGGCAAGAAACTATGGGCTTGGTCATCTCTGGGTCACAGCTGTGGTCTGCAAGGTCTCTGGGCCGTTGTCATACGAAGTTGCCTTGGTTGATGGCCGTGTTCTTCGCAGACAACTGTGTTGGAGACTGGACTGCCACCCTTCTGCTCCTGCCTCTGCTCGGGGGGGGGAGGACCATAATATGCAATTTTGGGTCATAGGTTCCCAGGCCTAACAGGCCCTCATTAGCTGCTGCTGAGGCTGTTTGGGATTCATCCCAAGGTTCCGCAAGTGCTCCAAACAGGAATTCACTGGATAGGGGGTCATCCCACACATCCATAATTACTCCAGACAGGGAGTCACACCGGGAGTATCCACAGTATTCACATATGTCAGATGATGGTCCAGACAGGGAGACTGACTGGGGGTATCCACAGAAATCACACACAGACATAGAAAGGGAATTCCATCAGGGGCACTTGCATAATTCAGCAATTGCTCCCAAGAGGAAGTCACCAGCAAAGGGGGTTGCCATGGAGGTGGCTCCTGACTCTGGCACCTGTGGCACGTGTTTGGGGGCCATAGAGTACTGGGGCACTTCCGCTACCCAGGCCTCTCCATCTGCTGGCCTTGGGCTTGAGGGACAGTGTTCCCAAGAGGAGTCCATTGTGGACTTGGGGACTTCCACCCCTTCAAGGTATTCTGGTCTGGACTCAGAGGGTCCAGCCAGTCAGCAGCTAGGAAGGTCAACTGGGTATCCGGTGCACCAAAGCCCTGGCCTGCCTAGCCTGGTAGGTGAGCAGGTAGGACAGGCACCCTCACCAGAGTCACCTAGATATTTGGGGCAGCAACGCTCTGTCCTGCCTAGCTTGGTAGGCGAGCAGGTCGGCCAGGCAACATCACCGTCCCTTAGAAGGTTGCAGTGGGCCAAGTGCCCACCCAAACATCTGAGAGACTTTGTGAGGTTGCTGTCAAATCATGAGGGACCTTCTTATGAGGCCCCTGAATGAAGGGAGTAACTTGTGGGTAGATTACTTTGCATTATTTTGATTTCAGATACATTTATTTGTGTTAATAAATATTGAAGGGGGTTGCCTGAGTGCAGACTCGAGTATTCCATACTTTTTGCATTTGAATAATGCAGCTGTATGTCACTCTTCCCAATGCATAACATACATGTGCGTACATGAAGTATGTTCCATCTAGGGGGGAGGGGTGTTGTGCCCTGAGCCTGCAGAAGCAGGCTCTGGACGTTGCATTGGTCCCAGGCATTCCAAAAGCTGCCCGGGACCAGACAGAGCGGTGCCAGTCTTGTGCGTATGCGCAAGGCGCGAAAATGCTCTGTTCCTATTGGTTGACACTGTCCGGGTTTCTGGCCATATAAAAAGGCCTGCGTGCCTTTTGTGTTTTTTTGCTTGGTTGTTGGAGAAGGAGAATAAAGAGTAGTTAACAGTTACCATGTGTCTTCATCATTCGCATGCGAACGAAGGATTTAACAGTTTACATAACTTGCTAAATTTGTAGTTGCTGCCATTGGAGAATATGTTACTTCCTGGATAGTCTGCCACATTAATCATTTTTCTCAGTTCCTATTCCACAATTTTCCATTCACTGAGTTTTAGATTGTTATTAGAAAATGCTGTCTTGATTATTTATTTTATGCAACTGTTCTATATTAAGGCTTTTGATTGCTTCGTTGATTAGGAGCTAGAATGTATTATTTGGTTCTGGGAGCTCATAAAAAGGGGGTCAGGCTTTGGCCTTGAGCAACAGGTATTGGTAGACTTCTAGGCTAAAAAAAATAAGACTAGAGGAACACCTCTCACCTATTCATCTTGACTTCATATTACCATTTAATGAAATTTGCCTCCTCTGTAATTCAAGACTATTACTCTCCCTCTGAGATTGACCTTCTGGGTAACATCTTTCTACAATACTTCTTGAAAGAAGTATAAAGCCGGCTGGGCAATTCTGCAGTTGAAGTCTACACATCTTAAAGTTGCCAAGTTTAAAAATACTGCTTTAAATGCAGATAATGTAATAGCTCTTAGCCACCATTCTTAGCTATCAGCTATTTGTACAATATGTAATCATAACTAAAATGGTGGTGATTTATTTATATAATTTATTTATAAATTAAATTAATAGGCCATTCAGTTCATAAATAACTAGGTGGCATGCAGGTTAAAACAATAGCCATCACAATAAAAGAAGAAGATGATGATAATCCCTAATGAAACTCCCACAAAGCAACAAAAGACTCATGGTTCCTAAGCTACCCAGCATGATGATGATAAGTTACTCCTTTCATCCTAAGTCTGACACATGTGCAATTATTCCTCTAAAGGGAAAACCAACAGGTATTCTTAATAATTTTATCAGATCAGAATTATTGTTTTTAACATCTTAACTTTCCTGGTTGTTTAGTTGAACATGACATCATCCTCTTGGAATTCACAAATCCTGACCGGCAATTATCACCCTAATTGCTCATGATTTTCATGGACACAAATAAAACACAGACATGTTGTCAAACTTAATTTCAAATCTTATTTTTTTTCCTCCTAAGGCTTCCATATCATATGCAAGAAATGTACTTTTCTTAGTGTGAATAGTGTATGCATTAGAAATCAGGATTAAATCAGGTTAAAAGTGTGCTAATCAGTCCTCAAATAATTTGCCAAATTTGCTAGGACCAGTTTTGAAAACAGTTGTGTGACCTGCTTTTTACCTTATTTTCTCTCAGCTGCTTTTCCCCATCCACTAATTGTTCCTCATAAAATGGGACACAGCATGCTCAGAATTAGTTAATGGAGCATGAAATTCTACATGCAGGCACTGTGAATCCAGGGCTGGGATGTCAGTTATCCATCAGATCCAAGATCAGCTTGTGCCCTTGCACATTTCCAATTGTTTGCACTCTTGCTTACAGCATTCATTGTATTCTTATCATCCAAGCACTGGTAAGCTTGGATAACTCATTATATGTTCTTGACCAAGGGCTGTATTTCTTCTCTTTCTCCCTCTCCTTTACAAAATAAAAACAAGCCACATTCATATTAAATGGATAACCTTTTCCATCTGGTCTGTTCCTCTAGATAAGATGTTGGATTATAAATTTAGAAAGCTGTCTCTCTCCAGCATTTAGTATAAATATTGCCATTCTAATTCAGTTTTAGTAATAACAGGAATAACAATAACAACAACAACATGTGGAAGTCAACACATATCTTTTCCTATCTTGCTAATTCTAATTACACATCACAAGTATAGAATGTTTAATGTTGGATTTTTGTAATGAATAGTGTAATGAATACTCTGACCTTTGTTGCCACCATGAAATTTATGGAAAAAAAAATATAGAACTTGTCTGTATGTTGGGGTGAGTTGCTTTGCTATGAATAGCTTGGCTTAAATAATATATTGCACTAATATTACTGGGTTACCTTTTGACACAGTAATGTGGAAATCATCATCATCAATCATCATCATCATCTCAGTCAACTTAGAAATGCATTGGAAAGCCTTTTTTCCCATCTAAAAGTCCAACCAGGCACAAAGTATAGAATTAGAAATATGAGCCAAACTCAGTCCTCCTTTCTGCTAAATTGTTCTCCAGATATAATCCCTTGACTGATCTCATTTCTGGGATGTCACTTTATACAACCCTAATTAATCTTAACTAATGCAGATAGATGTCTCAACAATTTATTAACATGTCCTGTTGACATATCTATTTTACTGCTTAAGCTAGAAAAATATTTCAATTTTCTTTATGCAAACTATTGTTTTCTAAGCCTTTTCAAAAGTTCTTTTCTGAGTTCCTCTTACATCTCCTGTGATGTACATTTTTCCACTAAATTTTAATGATGTAACTTGAAATTGGGACATATGAAAACCTAGAGAATATTCTGTGGAGTGTAGGAAGGGTTAAACTCCTTCATTTTCTCCAGAAATAACCTGCTGGTTCTTCCGGTGAATATGGACTTACGAGCACATCTTTATCAAGATATCATCAATAGTATTTTGTGAATCAATAATATTCAGCATAACAAGAGTTAAATTCAGTTCACTTCCATTTATTCTCTTGAATCAAGTGACAAGAGTACATGAACCAGAAAAGATCACACAGTAACGTATTTATTTGTTCAATTTATTTGCCATCCATCTCACATGGGGCTACCCTGGGCAGCTTATAACAATAATTACACCTACACTACATTAATTTGTGCCTTCTAATCTTGAAGATGACTTTTGGACCTTATTGAATCTTGCCCTCTTACTGACATTTCATTCTTTTCATCCAAAAAGCATACACCCTAAGGTTTTTCCCTCTTGAAAGATATAAAGTTGAGAATCTGGAATAATATTATAAATTTCCCTGCTATTGTTTAGCTGGATGGTAACCAAAAGTAAATATATAATTTTTGAAAGCTGCTATACTTATTCATAAAATAATTTTCATAAATTCATACATTTCATAAATTCCTGTACTTACCATCCTGATATCTTCATAGGAGCATTGATAGGCAAATATTATACTGTGATAGTGAACTTAAGGTTTCTTTGGTTTTAATGGTTTTGGGCCTTGTTTTGTTTTCACATGGGTTTTTATATATATTTATAAGGAAATAATATTTATTTCTTGTTGAAGAAAGTATAGATTATTTCTCATCATTTCCTTAGAATGTAAATAATCAGAAAAAGTCATCATGCTATAGTTATTTTGGCTAGTAGAAGGTAGTCATATACAAAGATGAAGAACTAAAGATTGTCCATGAATTATTTTTACACAGATTTAGCTTATTTTCTGATGGTTCATCTTTCAATTTTATTCTGTTTTTAACAATCTCTGAACAAATTTCATCAATGTGTTGGGAAGCTATAAGAAACATATTGCATTGCATTTCTATATGTAAAAAATCCCACTGTACTCTTGAGACAAAGGGCTAGAGATGATAGAACAGCAAACAAAAGAAAGCAATTTGACAGCAAAGTATCTCCAGAAATATTAGAAGAAGAAAACTGAGAGAGAGCAAATCAAAATCATACATTAAATAACAATGTATGGAATTAACAAAAAATAACACATTCCTTTAATGAACTGATTCGGGTGCAGATTTCCTGTAAAGAAATTATTGATAGAAGATTCCATATAACCAACACGTCAAATTAGTAGAACCTGAGTATTTTGTAGACTTTGGGTGAATTGCTGGAGATTTTAAAGAAAAGATTGGACAATCATTTGTATGGGATAGTATAAGGATTCCTGCTTTGGGCAGGATGTTGGGCTAGATTAGAATACTTTCAAAGACCCTTCAAGTCCCACAACTCTATGATCACTCTTCTTACAGTCGTCCCCTATCTCCAGATCTACTACAGCAGTGTTTCTCAACCTTGACAATTCGTTGCTGGCTGTGGAATTCTGGGAGTTGAAGTCCACATGCCTTAAAATTGTCAAGGTTGAGAAACACTGTACTACAGTACATTGTATATATAGTTTGAAAAAAGAAGTCTAACTGCAAAAGCTGCACCCTATACTAAGCTGCTTGTGATTCTTATGATGCAATATTCTGCAATTCTTCAGGATGTGAACTTTACTATAAAGGAGAAAATTATGTCAGAACCATACAGTTGAGGATATAATTGAATACTTTGTTTACTTTCTTTCTTTTTTCCCCAAAGGGAAAGACTAGAAATTTAAGCATCTAATAAGGACAGAGAACTGAATCTCTCTCTCTCTCTCTCTCTCTCTCTCTCTCTCTCTCTCTCTCTCTCTCTCTCTCTCTCTCTCTCTCTCTCTCTCTCTCTCTCTCTCTGTTATCTGTTCATTTACAAATACATAGGTTAAGGATGGTGAGAACAAACATACAGCAGTTATCTGTTCATTTACAAATACATAGGTTAAGGATGGTGAGAACAAACATACAGCAGTAACTGTTTGTATATTAAACAGGCACATAACTCTATTTTTACTCCTATGTTCAATATATGAATGCCATATATGTTTACATCTATGGCGTCCTAGGTATTAAGACAGAAAGATAACTGATTAATGTTGGTTACACCATAGTGTTTTTGCAATTCCATGATCATAAGCAAATAGCTTCACAATGCTTTAAAGAACTAAATACACATCAGATGTAAATTTGTTTACAATAGGAAGAACAATCCAAACTGCTACATCTAGGGGAAATGTAATATTAATTACAACACTCAGTTCAAATTTATTATAAGATGCTTAATTGATTGCAAAATGAAGATTATAACTGATGAGCATTTCAAAAGGAATTGAAAATGCCAAAGGTGCAAAATTTGTTTAAATGAGCTTGACTGCAAGAGGTGCTGTTTATCTGTGACTGGATGTACTGTTCATAATGTTTAACAACCAAGCCTTGCAAAAATCCCAAAATAAAAGATTTGGCTGCCATTGATAGACTTATATAAAAGCTTATTATCCTGCAAATGCATACAAACATCATATATTTTGCTCCTTATAGGTTCCGACATCCAGTCAGTTTCTATTTAATTCAGAACTGAGATCTTAGAAAGTAAAAACAGCCATACCAGGTCAAATCACTAGCCCATCCCTTCCTATGTCTTGCAAATGAGATCATATCTGATGAATTCAGAATGAGGTGCTAAGACAGCATTCTGTTCCTTACTCTGGTCTTCCAATTTCAATTTAAGTTATGCAGAAAGTGGAAATCTGTTGAAGGGTTTCCTCAGTAGTTATGTTTGGATCAAAAATGGACCTCTTTGAATGGAAGGGCTTCTTCTGTTCCTGGAGGGAACAAGAATCCAGAATGGAATTTTCTAGCTGGAGGAACAGTGTAAACCAGTGTTTCTCAACCTTGACAATTTTAAGGCATGTGGACTTCAACTCCCAGAATTCCACAGCCAGCATTGCTATCTCTTGTACAATGTTGCGAACTTCCATCCATAGTTCTTCAGGCACTCTTTCTATCAGATCTAATTCCTTAAATCTATTTGTCACCTCTACTGTATATTCATCAGGAATATGATTTAGTTCATACCTGAGTGGCCTAGTGCTTTTCCCTACTTTTTTCAATTTAAGCCTAAATTTTGCAACAAGAAGCTCATGATCTGAGCCACAGTCAGCTCCTGGTCTTGTTTTTACTGACTGTATAGAGCTTCTCCATCTTTGGCTGCAGAGCACATAGTCAATCTGATTTCTATGTTGACCGTCTGGTGATGTCCATGTGTAGAGCCGTCTCTTGGGTTGTTGGAAAAGAGTGTTTGTTATGACCATCGTATTCTCTTGACAAAATTCTATTAGCCTGTGCCCTGCTTCATTTTGTACTCCAAGGCCAAACTTGCCTGTTATTCCGGTTATCTTTTGGCTTCCTACCTTAGCATTCCAATCCCCCATGATGATAAGGACATCATTTTTTGGTGTTAATTCTATAAGGTGCTGTAGGGCTTCATAGAACCGGTCAATTTCATCCTCTTCAGCACCAGTGGTTGGGGCATAGATTTGGACTACTGTGATATTGAATGGTTTGCCTTGGATTCGAATTGAGATCATTCTGTCATTTTGGGGATTGTATCCCAGTATTGCTTTTCCTATTCTTTTATTGACTATGAAGGCTACTCCATTTCTTCTGAGGGATTCTTGCCCACAGTAGTATACCTGATGGTCATCTGAGTTAAATTCACCCATTCCTGTCCATTTTAGTTCGCTGATTCCTAAGATGTCGATGTTCAGTCTTGTCATCTCTTTTTTGACTACGTCTAGCTTGCCTTGATTCATGGATCTTACATTCCAGGTTCCTATGGAGAAAAAATCTTTACAGCATCGGACTTTCCTTTCACCACCAGATATATCCACAGCTGAGCGTCCTTTCGGCTTTGGCCCAGTCGCTTCATTCTTTCTGGCGCTACTAGTACTAGCCCTCTGCTCTTCCCCAGTAGCATATTGGACACCTTCCGACCTGAGGGGCTCATCTTCCAGCGTCATATCTTTTTGCCTTTTAGTACTGTCCATGGGGTTTTCATGGCAAAGATACTGGAGTGGTTTGCCATTTCCTTCTCCAGTGGATCACATTTTGTCAGAACTCTCTGCTATAACCTGTCCATCTTGGGTGGCCCTGCACGGCATAGCTTATAGCTTCATTGAGTTATGCAAGCCCCTTTGCCACAACAAGGCAGTAATCCATAAAGGGGAGGCAGTAATCCATAAAGGGGATATATATTCTAGTAATCACCAATTTTTATCTTGCTTTTAACTCTAAGTCTTAAACCTTAAATCAATCCATATTTCTACAGTGCCTTTTAATCCATTACATATAGTTTTAAATTTCTCTTTTCAGTCTTATTCTGGCTTTCTTTTTGTGCCAGGCCGGTTTCTATAACAAAGCTTCTATATCCGCAAGTAAATCTCCGTTTGTCTCTTGTAATATCATTTGAGTCAATAGAAAACACCCCATCCTCTGTAATGGGCATGTGGCTCTTTTGTCATTAAACCCTCATTGCTTCAAAAGTTCCAGTCTCAATCTTTGGTTCTTCTGATCCTCGGGAATATGGATGGAGTGCTTATAAGGTAAAATAGGTTCCTCTTTAATCTCAATTAGTTCTTCTTCTGATATATTTTGATTTATAGCATAGTCAGATGAGGTCTGGAGATCAGTTTGAAGGTTTGGAGAATTTGGAGTAAGGCTTCTGGCTCTTATTTCTGTAATACTCTCTTTCATTTTAGCACATACTTCTTCAGTAGCTTCATAATTTTTTTCCATTATAAGTTTACAATTTAGTTGTAAATAAGGTTTCTCCATGTTAGTATTAATTGAAGAGAGTCCCTTTTATCATTTAGTGAGGCTATATATAAATAATATGCACCCCCACAATTTCCCACAGCTGGATCAGCTTATCTTTTCTTTTCAAGAATAGTTTGAAGGGCAAGCCCATCTCATCTCCAAAGAAAAACAGATAATTGCAATATTAACTTTTTGCCACAAGACATCCTCAGTAGGTTACAAAATCTTTCCAGGACACCATTTTTTTTCCTTTTCTCTCTTCTTTAAAGGAAAAAGTAGAAAAAAAATATTCTTCCAAGTGATAGTAAAGCTCTAAAAAAATTTTTTTTTGTACCCCAAAGTAAATGAAAATAAAATATAGTCATTGAAATTACTTGTTCTGTCTTTTTATGCAGGCGCCTTTCTTCCCACGCATACAAATGCCACTCTTTCAAGGCAGGGAATTAATTCCAACAGAGCTTTTACAGGCAAAAAATCAAGTAGGGTGAAGAGAGGAGAAGGCGAGGTCTCACCCGGATCATCCGTGGTGGGTCTTTCACGCTTAGATGTACCTGTGACTTTCGGCTGGTGCAGCTAAGGAATCGGCCATCTTGCAGGACGATCTTTGCTCTGTCAGCTCTCCCACAGTCACCAGCATGCCTCCTCCTTGGTGGTTGCCTCTCTAGGGCAACTTTTGACCCACTAGGGGGTCTACCGGCAAAGAAAACATAGCCGGTAGAGAGACAAGTCTCTTCAACGACTGGAGTCACTGCAAACCAGAACTGGAAGTCAGTCTCATAAACTTTGATCATTGCATGTGGAGGTGGGTGTTTGTGGTAGTTATAATCCAAAACATCTATCTCATGTAGAAACTGATAATGCTCAACACACATTTTAAAACCATGGCTCAGTAGGTTGTGTACCCAGCAATCAGACCACAAAATGGAAAAAAAGGTTTAACTATGTATTAGCCAACGCTTCATATGATACACTGCTTCCAAATCTACTATCAAATTCCTCCCTATGAAATCTTGAACACAATTAAAGATATATTTACAAAAAGATGACAATTCGCTGAAATCTGATAAATATTTTCAGAAAAAAGAGATGGCTAGTCCTCCAGATTTCCTATGGAAAGAAACATTATTACTTAAATATGAGGCAGCAGTGTGCAGCAGCAGCCAAAAAGGCTAATACAATCCTTGGTTGTATAAACAGAGACATAGAATCAAAATCACATGAAGTATTAGTATCACTTTATAAAATCTCAGTAAGGCCACACCTGGAATACTGCATCTAGTTTTGGACACGACACTACAAGAAAGATGTTGAAACTTTGAAAAAAAAAGTGCAGAGAAGAGCAACTAAGATGATTAAAGACCTGGAGACTAAAACGTATGAAGAATGGTTGCAGGATTTGGGTTTGGTTAGTCTAGAGAAAAGAAGGACTTGGGTGACAAGATAGCAGTATTCCAGTACTTGAGGGGCTTCCACAAAGATAAATGGGTCAACTTATTTTTCAGAGCGCCGGGTGCAAGACAAGAAATAATGGATGGAAACTAATCAAGGAGAGAAGCAACATGTAACTAAGGAGTAACTTCTTAACAGTGACAAAAATTAACTAGTGGACCAGCTTGCCTTCAGAAGTGGGTGCTTCATCACTGCAGGCTTTTAAGAAGAGACTAGACAGCCACTTGTCTGAAATGCTAAATGGTCTCCTGCTTGAGCAAGGGGTTGAACTAGAAGACCTCCAAAGTCCTTTCCAGCTTCTATTCTATTCAGTGGTGGGATTCAAATATGTGAACAACCAGTTCTCTGTGTGGATGCCACATCCGGAAGTCAATTCTGGGCCTGGGCAACAAAAAATTAGCTACCAGTTCTGCCAAAGTGGTGCGAACTGGCTGAATCCCACCACTGATTCTATTCTATTCTATTCTATTCTATTCTATTCTATTCTATTCTATTCTATTCTATTCTATTCTATTCTATTCTATTCTATTCTATTCATTATTTCTATCCAATTCACCACAATTTTTTCAAGTATAAGTAAAATCTTTCCAATTTATGCCAATAGCTTATATATGGTGTATTATATATATAAAGAAAGGTTGTATTTTTTCCCCTTGCTGTCTCACTTGTTCTTTCCTACCAACCTTTCTTTCATAACTGGAATGAGTTTATTAGTTCACGTTATGTTTCTTGGAGTTATACATTAATACTGATTGTGTCAACGTTGCTAACATTGGATGTTCTTGCTTTGGCAACAGATCGCTTTTAGAATTCGTTGATTCTGGGAGGGGGAATGTGGCTGAGAGCCCAGCTAGTCATAACAATAATAACTCAGCCGTGGGAATTCAAGGTTATTGCGCCCAGAGTTGATAAATATTTGACAGGCTGGAGAGCTGAGGAGAAAGCCCGCACTTCAAGCTAATTGGGAAATGTGATTTAAGACTGTTAATTGGAGGAAGGAATTGTGCATTGCTACTTTGTGCCCAGCGGAGGGGAATTCAGTTTTGGGCTTTAACTATGTAGTGCCGATATTTTGTTTCTTGAATAAAAGATTCTTTAAGGTAAACAATGCCTCAAAGTTCTTTTGAAGAGTTTCATCTGTTGGAATCATGACAGATTGTGCAAAATAAATTACACATGATTGTAACAGTTATATGAAAACAAAAATCTCTGATTTTATCAAAGTGACTTGGCAAAGCATAATTCATAATTTTCATAGGTTATTGGCATCCAAAGAACATTGTTTTACTGTTTCTTCATAGCTCTCCCAATAGGTATCAGAAAAAGATCTTTTTCTATATCTTCTTCTGAACATTTCTGGTCTTCACTGTACCTGCTTGCTTGCTTGCTTATTTATATATTTATTTATTTATTTACCATCTTACCACAGATTAATTCTGGGTGGCATACAATTTTAAAAGGATAAAACTGTACAAAACCTATACATAATGCAAGTAACATTTTATAAAAATACCAATAGTCAATGCTAACTAAAAGATAGTGAGGGAAGGAGTAGGATGAGTGGGGGGAAGGAGGTGGGATCTGTTATTAATCTATCAACCTCTTCCAATGTGAAGTGTCCCCTCTTGGAGCCCCAACCCAACTAGCAGACTAGGTCTTTAAGCTCTTGTAGAAGGATGGGGTGGTGGTGGGGGGTGGAAATTGACCTCACTCCGGGGGTCAAATGTTCTAAAGGGCAGGCACAAAGGCAGAGAGGGCTCTTCTCTTGGTTCCCACCAACTGGAATATCCTGACTAATGGGGCCTTCAGCATGCCTTCTCTGTGTCATGGGTGCAGCGAGCCCATCCTATTGGGATAAGACAGTCCCTCAAGTAACCTGCACCCATGCCATGAAGGGCTTTAAAGATGATTACCAACACCTTGAATTGTACCCAGAGGCAGACCAACAGCCAATTCAGTTTATGGAGCAGCTGCCTGTTCCTCTGTATCAGCATATTCACAGTAACCCCCCTTCCCCACATTCAGCCTGAAAGTTTCCTTCTGGGATTCTTTCTTAAATATTCCAGTCTAGCCCCAAGCCTATGAAGTCTCCTGTCTGAGGACTCATCAGAGATGACCCTGTTTAGCTTCTGGAATCAGCCCTGATTAAGTATGGTATTGCTATTTATTTTAGGAATAATACACAGAAATGAAGCAAAAAATTAGCCTTGAAAAGTATTATTTTTTTCACTTTTAATTATGACGATTTAAAATATGACAATTGTTCTCACTGTAAACAGTTCACAGTCATAAAAATGTAAAAGGCTCATTTCAGTTTTCAATTAACATTTTAGAAATTGAACCCTACATATCGGTCTCTACTGTAATTATAATCAGCTCTCTTTTTTTCCCTATAGAGCTAAAATAAGAAACTGACAGGCAGAATAAAGCAAAATGTTATAAGCCTTTGCTTAGCTTTTAAACATCTAGTCAATCTACTTTATGATCAGTATGCAAGTATAAGCCAAGATCTTTTGGGAGAAAAAGCATTATAATCTTTCCAATTCAAAATGTTTGAAAAATAGCATCAAAATTTGTTTTTGCACAAGATTTGAAGAGTTGCATAGAGGATGGATTACTATGCACCATGGTTTTGCCTAAAGAAGAAAGATGTCCCATGTTAGATAGATAACACTAGGCCCGAAACCTACCAGACAAAAGTTTCAGCCAAGCCACCCAAAGTTGCTGTGAAATGGATGAGAGGTAAATAAATGTAATACACACACACACACACACACACACACACACACACACACACAATCCTTTCCTCACCTCTAGATAATCCATGGGTGGAACTGAAAGGCCCCAGAAGGAGCAGCTTTCCACATGTTTTGCCATACAGACATTATACTGGTCACACTTTGAATGTGCAATAATCTACAGAACTCTCCTAGGCCTTACACAGCATGTAGAGATCCACTTTTCAAAATGGGCTAGCACAAGGACCCCATTTTGGGAAAAATTATCAAAGGGGACATGGTGGCTTAAGCCCATCATTTTTGCCTTTAAACATCCCAAAAGAGTGAGATGAGCAATACCTAAATTTGATAAATGAATTAAATAAATAAAAGAATCACAAAAAGGGGGCCAACATTTGAGTCCACCCATCCCAATGAGTTCTGGTGCCTACTAAAAAGAGAGTGATAGTTCTTAATTTAATTCACTGAACATGAGATTTCATCTATGCTTACAGTGACCTTCATTATAAAGGACAGAAAGCTGTCCTTTAGATTTGTTTGACTGAATGATTTATTTTCTTGAATTTGCTCTTGAATTTTTCTTCATAAAGGAAAGCTATAAACAAAAAGAATTAATTTTAACCTTTATGAATCTCTTTCAGAGATTCTTTTCAAGAAAATATGGTCACCACACCCATAGTCAACTACCCAATCTACCCACAGCTCTGGAATTCTTAGTTGGTTCTCCTACAACTAACCAATGCTAACACTGTTTACCTTCAGAAAACAATTAATGTAGACACTTAGCCATATTTAGTTCAAATTTCTGTTTTTCTATTTACTGATTGTGTCTTTGATGATGTTGTAATAGGCAAGGACTGTATCAAATAGGTCAGTTCTTGAATGTGACATTTGTATTACATTTGTACCAAAATAGACAGTTTCTTGTTTTTCTGATGTAAATCGATTTGGAAAGATTTCAGAATGGAAAGCAAAGTCTAGGCAAACCAATGTTTCTTGTCAGGCATTTGTACTATTTACGGTATTCTGAACTCCTCACTGAAGAAAGCCCAAATTATTAATAGTTAAAAATAATAGCAATCTATTTAGTTGCTAGCTTAGTAATTAGAATAACTGAATTTTAAAACATATTAAGCTAGGAATCTTTTGATTAGTCATTAAACAGACATTACTTATATTTTATCAAATTGCTTAGAAATGAATAGACAGACAGGCAGACAGACAGGCAGATATGAAAATATTTAAGACTATGGATTTCCCATCCTTGGTTTCTTTGCAATATTTAAAAGCTGAATCAGCTCCAAATTCTTGATATGATGAACTCAGCTTTTCTTGTGATGTGTAGATATTTGAGTTTTGGAAGCAGTAGTTTCCTTCTTCTTTCTCAGTCATGTTGAAGTGCCGACATCTTAGAGCTAATGCAAAATGTTGCTTAGCAACAAAACTAACCCTGCTTGGATAAACTGGTGTTGATTTTCATGAGATATATTTGGGAGTTTTATAGTGCCACTTTTGGCATAAAAAACACTGCAAATTCCATCTTCTTCATGTTCATCGTTTTTTCACAACTGAAGTTTAATTAAAAGAGAAAATGCCTTTTCTTAAAATGTTGTTCTGTTTCCATGATCAGACATTATAGTCAGGAATCAATCCTTGAGCAGCTTCCATATTCTAAGGGCTGAAAAAATAGTTTTTAGTTCCAGATTATATTAGTCAGTGGCATTACTCCTAATTTTCAACATGAAGAAGAAAACTATGGGCTAATAGAGAAATATCTTGAATCATTTGGTGAATGGTCACAAATACAAGCTCTGCTTTTTTTTCTTTATATTACATTTTTATATTTCAAAACTGTTTTTTCATGTCCAGCTTATCTCACAAGCTCTGAATATTTATTGGCATTAAAACAAAGTACTTTTATGCCCAATGCACAAAGCAAAAAATCTTACATCACTCTCTGTATTGACACAAGCAGAAATGTGACACACAAACATTGACCATGCAAAAAAAGAAAATTAATCCACAAAGAAATAACTAATATAGAATAATAGAATGAAAAACAATAAACAGTAAATAGCATAGATTTTGTAAGATTTTCAAAACTGAGCGGTAAGAAATATAAAGAATAGAAGACAATGTATGAATTGATGTATGAATGAAGCAAGAATGATTTTCTAGGACAGAAAGGGATGGAGAGGTAAAGTGAATGGCATTAGTATAGAATAAAAATAGTTATATTTCTTTTTCTTATGTTTTTAATTTCTTTTTCCTATCATTTCTGCTCTTTAAATAATGCGGCTTTGTATAATATGTCTTACATTAATGACAAAGTCTTCAGGAAATACTTTATCATCAGTATTATGAAGTTTTTAACTCTACAATTAATTTTATAACAGATGATCAGTAAAAATGTTGGGCATGTCGTAATTAGTGATTCATTTTGCCTGACTATTTCTTAATCTAATCCAAAGTCAATGTTTTATAGTGTTTGACAAGTGACAGGTCATAGTGATTCATTTTAGAAAGACTGATTTCCATTGTTAATCACATTTTGCTTCAAGTGGACTTGCGGCAACTTCGTAACGTTCTGGATGGCATTTATTTTTATCTACAAAAGATTTGGTACTGATACTATATTTCCAGATTTTCACAACAAGAGGTTATTCAGTTGTATGTTGTTAGAGAATTTGACCTGTTCTTTCCTGCCCTTTGTATCATATGTTGTTAACTCGTACAGCATAACAGAAAATGTTTCAGCAGTACACAATGCTCCTGGGCAGTTGCTTTGCATGGTTACATTAGTGGCTTGGGAATGACAAGACTGACAGTATGCCCTGTAGGGTTTCTTTCCTTCTTTCTCCATCGTCTGCTGAAAACTCTATTTATATATGTCTGCTTTAAGCCATGCAAAACATTTCCTACTATAGCTAAGATATTTCTGGGCTTCATCCAATAATCAGTTCAGGGCTATGCAAAATCATATGTCAATAAATTATAATAAATTAGAAATGGGGCCTAATTTACCAATCACTGGAATTTAGGCCAGGATGTTGTACCTTTAAGTCTGCAACATGGGATTCTGTCATGACAGAAAAAGTGTAGAGCAGTGGTTCTCAACCTTTTTAATGCCGCGACCCCCAAGCGATTGTAAGTCGAGGACTACCCAACCGGTCATAAGTCGAGGACTTTCCCTGCCCGGGAGCGCCGTGCATGCATGGTGCTGCCCCCTGCACCGGCCGAGGCCTAGCTGGCAAGGGGCAGTGACGGCGCAGGGCGACCACTGGCTGGGTCACCAGCTGGCCCAGCCCAGGCAGGTAAGGCACCCGCCGGGCCCCACGCGCGCCAGCAACTCTCCCTGCACTCACCGGCCTCCCACCTCCCACCCCTGGCCCTCTTTTACTTACTTTTAGTAGTTGCTCAGCAACTACTTTCAACTTTCCTTGCAGCACCGTTTGCAGACTGGGGCTTTTGGCGGTCTCAGCAGGGCAGAGACAGCCTGGACAATTCCTATTGGCTTTTGAAAGCCAATAGAATTAGTCTCTATTCAAGAGAATCTATTCTATTGGCTTTCGAAAGCCAATAGATTCTATTGGCTTTCGAACGCCAATAGAATAGAGTCTCTTGAATAGAGTCTATTCTATTGGCTTTC
This sequence comes from Crotalus tigris, assembly GCF_016545835.1. Taxonomy (NCBI): domain Eukaryota; kingdom Metazoa; phylum Chordata; class Lepidosauria; order Squamata; family Viperidae; genus Crotalus; species Crotalus tigris. The sequence goes on from NW_024096837.1 coordinate 1,298,314, forward strand.
AAAAGCCAATAGAATAAGAGGGATTAGCACAGCTAAAGAAAAGGGGAAAAAATGGTGGACAGCCTTGTTTGGCAACCCCCGTGAAATGGTCGTTTGACCCCAAATGAGGTCGCGACCCACAGGTTGAGAACCGCTGGTGTAGAGATTCTTGAGACATTAACACACTCTGAAAGGGTATGACAAATTTTGAAACAGTAAAGCCATTTTCTAAAGGCACAAAGAACAATCCTTTTAAAAATTGGTGTTTAAATATGCTTGTTTCCCAGCATGTTGAACAGAAGAAGGAAAGAGTTTTTCCTTAAAGAGTTTTTTTTTAAAAAAAGCTCAAATTATTATCACACCAATTTATTTGGACCCATGACATACAACCATATTACATGCATCAAACAGCATCTATTTATTTTCAATGTGCTTGCCAAGTTTGTTCTTTCTCACAATTACTTGTCTGATGCTGCCATGTTGGAACAGTAGCAACATGGCAGATAGAAAAATGTGGGGTAGACAGAACCACCACCAGATGGATCCGTAGCTGGCTGACCGGCCGTACTCAGCGAGTGGTCCTCAATGGAACTGCATCTATATGGAGGGAAGTGTGTAGTGGGGTGCCCCAGGGCTCTGTTCTGGGCCCATTACTCTTCAACATCTTCATCAACGATTTGGATGAAGGGATAGATGGGGAACTCATCAAATTTGCAGACGACACCAAGCTGGCAGGAATAGCCAACACTCCAGAAGACAGGCTTAAGATACAGAAGGATCTGGACAGACTTGAATACTGGGCGCTATCTAACAAAATGAAATTCAATGGGGAAAAAAGCAAGGTTCTACATTTAGGCAAGAAAAACCAAATGCACAAGTACAGCATAGGTGGCACCATGCTCAATAGTAGTAACTGTGAGAGGGACCTCGGAGTCCTAGTCGACAATCACTTAAATATGAGCCAGCAGTGTGCGGCAGCTGCCAAAAAGGCCAACACAGTGCTAGGCTGCATTAACAGAGGGATAGAATCAAGATCACATGAAGTATTAATACCACTCTACAATGCCTTGGTAAGGCCACACTTGGAATACTGCATCCAGTTTTGGTCACCACGATGTAAAAAACATGTTGAGACTCTAGAAAGAGTACAGAGAAGAGCAACAAAGATGATTAGGGGACTGGAGGCTAAAACATATAAGGAACGGTTGCGAGAATTGGGTATGTCTAGTTTAACGAAGAGAAGGACAAGGGGGGACATGATAGCAGTATTCCAATCTCTCAGGGGCTGCCATAAAGAAGAGGGAATTAAGCTATTTTCCAAAGCACCTGAAGGCAGGACAAGAAGCAACGGGTGGAAACTCATCAAGGAGAGAAGCAACCTAGAACTAAGGAGAAACTTCCTGACAGTGGGAACAATTAATCAGTGGAACAGCTTGCCTCCAGAAGCAGTAAATGCTCCAACACTGGAAGTTTTTAAGAAGAGACTGGACAGCCATTTGTCCGAAATGGTGTAGGGTTTCCTGCCCGAGCAGGGAGTTGGACTAGATGACCTCCAAGGTCCCTTCCAACTTTACTACTATTACTATTCCTTATGGGAAAGATTTGTTTAGTATCTATGATTCTGACAAACTGTCAAGCATTGAATTCAATGGATGCCTTGCCTGAGCTGCCTATTCACAGCAGAGATCAATCCAAGTTATGACTGGGTTGGAAGTTTAATAGAATTCTCACAACTCCCATATTTCTTTTTCCTGGCTATACTTTATCACATCTATGGTGCATCAACTGGACAGACCAGACAAGCTTCTATGCTTGCCAATAGATGTGTATTTGGCAGGTTCCTGCCAGAGAGCGGGAATTAGCTGCAGCTTCTTGACATGTGTAGATTTTTAGCATCAAAATGACCTTGTCACCATTATGCAAAATGGCCCTAGGGGTAATTTACTGTTAGATATTTATTTAACCCCCTTCAATATGTTTACTGTTTCTGCTGGCTCTTAGAAAACAGATAACTGACTTCTGTGAATCACATCATCTACCAGGCCCAGTATTGTCAATGTAGACGTGAGGTGTCGCTTCAGGGCTTCTAGAAGCTATTTTTTTCAGCCCTCATCCAAAGACACCAGAGCTGAATTTGGCATTTGCTGCATGCCAGATGTTTATTGCTCAGTTGTGTAATAACAATAACAAAAAGCAGTAAGAGACCAGTTAATATAATTGCAATAAAACCCAAAATGTGTAAGTATAAAGTCTAAACTTGCAAGGCATTGTACAGACTACAGCAAAAAACAGGCAGTTCCTATCTCCTATCACATTCTCTTCTAAATGCTTTTTCTCTTTTATAGCCATTTTTAAGAATCTAAAAAAACCTATTGTATTCTGATCTTCCTATCTAATGGAAAAAAAATATTTTACAACCTTCCCTCATCAGTGGCCTTTTCTATAACAAGCATGACTGTACCACAAATAGGTCCTACAGATTTAGTAATAGTAATAGTAATAGTAGTAAAGTTGGAAGGGACCTTAGAGGTCATCTAGTCCAACCCCCTGCTCAGGCAGGAAACCCTACACCATTTCGGACAAATGGCTGTCCAGTCTCTTCTTAAAAACTTCCAGTGTTGGAGCATTTACTGCTTCTGGAGGCAGGCTGTTCAACTGATTAATTGTTCTCACGGTCAGGAAGTTTCTCCTTAGTTCTAGGTTGCTTCTCTCCTTGATTAGTTTCCACCCGTTGCTTCTTGTCCTGCCTTCAGGTGCTTTGGAAAATAGCTTAATTCCCTCTTCTTTATGGCAGCCCCTGAGATATTGGAATACTGCTATCATGTCTCCCCTTGTCCTTCTCTTCGTGAGATCCACAGGGACAAGGGTACTTTGAGACTGAAATATAATGAATATGTAAAATGATTCTGACATGCTGATGTAGTAGACCAAGGTAAACATAATTCTGAGATAGCTGGGTGCCTGTCTGGATTATAAACTTTCTTATTCCAGTGCATTGAAAATGAATGAATAATCACTGTTTTTGTAATCTGTCCAAATAACAGCTATTGGCTTAAATAAAAGAATATGCTCCAGATCAAGTCCAATACCAAAAATGTGCAAAATATTTTTAAAAGGAGCTACCATTTCAAAAAATGTACCTTATTTACTTGCAATCTTTAGTAATTTGAGGCTATAAAATAACCTTACAATCAGAAACTTACCTTTGACTGCTTAAAACAAAAATACAGAAAGATAAAAGAGTTATTCTATTCTATTAAAAGGAATAAATTGTTTTGTTAACTAAGGAATATATTGCAAAGTATCCATGAACACAAATGTACATTTTTACAAATAATGAGGAAAAAAACAAAATACCAAACATTTTTATTTATGATTTATTAAATTTGTTTGGCTCCCATCTTGCCTCAGGCAACTCATCTGTTTCTTCATAAAGAGTACAACCTCATCTAGAGCTACATTTGGAACATGTCTGGAGCTAGAAGACTTCTAGACAGACAACTTAATCTTGCTGGATTTCTATCTGAGCCTGTTTTTACAGACTATTATCAGCTACCAGGTCAAAACTTCTATCTCAAGGCTCAATAGCCTTTCTGATTTTATTCCTCAGAGATTATTTATACCCATCCAATAAGGTAAGGTAGATTAGGGAGAATCCCCTTAAGGTTGGCTTTGGGACACCATGGCCCCTAAAACAGGGGTTCCAAATTTCTTCCCATTTGTGTAATTTTGTTGTTCGTCCATCGATTTCGATGAAGACCTTGACATCTTGTGGATTATGGGCCATCAACGATGTTTCCGTAGGTGGCTAATAAGACCAATGTTAGCACGGAATGTTCTGCCACATACTGAACAAAGAAATGTAGACACTGTTACTTCAACATTTGCAGCTCTGGCTTTGCGGAGTGCTCGCTTTTCTTGTGCCAAGATTGTCCTTCTGTGTTCATATGTCTGGCAACTCTGGTATACCAAGGTGCACCATGTCGGTCAATCATGCGCCAGAAGTTCCCAAGAGATGGTGTTAATATCCAGGGACTTAAGAGAGGCTTTCAACATGTCTTTGTATTGCTTCTTTTGTCCCCCGTGCGATCGCTTTCCTTGAGACAGCTCACCATAGAAGAGCTGTTTAGGGATGCGATGATCTGGCATCCTTACAACATGGCCTGTCCAGCGCATCTGGGCTTTCATCAACAGAGTGTAAACTGATGATAGGCCTGCTCTGGAGAGCAGTCTGGTATCTTATCCTGCCACCGGATCCTCAGAATTCTACGAAGGCAAGTCATGTGGTATCTTATCCTGCCACCGGATCCTCAGAATTCTACGAAGGCAAGTCATGTGGAAGTAGTTCAGTTGCCTAACGTGCCTCCTGTACACTGTCCAGGTCTCACTAGCATACAATAGGGTAGTTAGCACTGCTGCCTGGTAAACTTTAAGCTTGGTAGCAAGACTTAGTCCACGGCGGTCCCACACGTTAGTCCGCAATCTGCCAAATACAGAACTTGCCTTGGCAATTCTACAGTTGACCTCAATGTCAATTGTCACTGCATGGGAGAGGGTACTACAAGATACGTAAATTGGTCCATTGCTTGCAGCTTTTGTCCCTTTACTGTGATGGCAGGCTCTTGATATTGGGCTTTTGGAGCTGGTTGGTACATCACTTCAGTTTTCTTTGTGTTGATGAAGTGGCCAAAGTTGTCACAAGCGGCTGCGAATTTGTCCATGCTGGCTTGCATTTCCTGCTCTGATCCTGCATTAAGGGCACAGTCATCAGCAAAGAGGAGATCTCATAGCACAGTTGCCTTTACCTTGGTGACAGCCTGAAGTCTTCGCAGGTTGAACAGTTTCCCATCAGTTCTGTACCTCAGATTAACTCCTACTGAGCTGTTCTGAAAGGCGTCTGATAGCATGGCTGAGAACATCATGCTGAACAGGTTTGTTGCCAGCATGCAGCCTTGCTTAATGCCATTAGTAACAGGGAAGGCCTCTGAAGCTCCACTGTTACTCAGAACACGAGCCGCCATGCCATCATGGAACTGTCGTGCCATCAGAATAAACCTGTCAGGGCACCCAAACTTCGACATAATGCACCATAGTCCTTCACGACTAACTGTGTCAAAAGCCCTGGTGAGATCCATGAAGGTGGTGTATAATTCACAATTCTGCTGGAGCTGTCGAGCTGCAAATATCATGTCCACTGTGCCACACTCTTTGCGGAAACCACACTATGTCTCAGGTAGTATACCCTGCTCCAGATAGTCAATCAGGCGATTTAGCAACACTCGTGCAAAGATCTTGCCTGCAACGGAGAGAAGTGATATTCCTCTATAATTATCACAGACTTGTTGATTTCCTTTCCTCTTGTAGAGGTGCACGATGGACGCATCTTTCAGTTCCTGAGGAATGGAACCTTGTTTCCAGAATGATCGAAACAACTGGGTAAGTTTTTCAACAAGCACAGCACCGCCAGCCTTATAGACTTCTGCTGGGATTGCGTCAGATCCTGGCGCCTTACCACTGGAACATTGACTGATGGCCTGTGAGGTTTCAGCCTCTGATGGTAGGGCATCCAGGCTATAGTTCATATCTACCTGGGGTATCCTTTCAATCGCCTCATTATTGATGATGGATGGGCGGTTCAGCACAGAGTGGAAATGCTCGACCCAACACTGTAAAATCAGGGTCTTCTCAGTGATAAGAGTTGCACCACTTGAATCCAGTAAAGGAGAGCTTCCTAAGGGCTGAGGTCCATATAGGGATCTAAGGGCTTCATAGAATCGTTTGGCATCGTTTCTATCAGCAAACTTCTGGATTTCATCTGCTTTGGCACTCAGCCAGGAGTCCTGCATCTTGCGGAGCTTGCTCTGTATAATTCCGTAAGTGTTTATAAAAGCACTTTTCTTTGCAGTTGACGACGGGTCATTCTGAAGAGCGCGGTAGAGATGGTGTTTTTCGGCAAGCAAGGCCTTAATCTCTTCATCGTTTTCATCAAACCAGTCCTGCTGCTTCCTATATGAGGGTCCAAGGACCTTAAGTGCAGAAGAGTGCAAGATGTCCCAGAAACATTCCCAGTCCTTCTCAGCATTTTCCTGTATTTGCAGCTCCAGGAATTGATTGTCAAGATCTTTTACTAATAAAGCTACTACGTCGGGGTTTTCCAGTGTACTGACATTGATTTTTTTCATCACAACTCTGTTTCCCTGTGGACGATTCTTTGACTTGATGTGGATATTTAACTTGGAAATGATGAGTATATGGTCAGTCCAGCAGTCAGCACTCGGCATAGCCTTAGTTACTCTTACATCTTGCATGTCTTTCTTCCGTACAATGACATAATCAATGAGATGCCAGTGCCTGGAGCATGGATGCATCCATGACGTCTTTTTATGAATATGTAGGTGAAAGATGGTATTAGTAATGACCAGATCATGAGCAGCACATGTCTTCAATAGCAACAGGCCATTGCTATTACACATGCCAATTCCATTTTTACCAATAACGCCATCCCAGGTAAAGTGATCAGACCCCACTCTCATGTTGAAATCGCCAAGTAAAATCAGCCTATCGGTGCGCTTCACAGATGAAAGTAGGGCATCAAGATCTTCATAAAACTTGTCCTTTACTTCATCTGGATTTGTCATTGTGGGTGCGTAGGCATTGATCAGTGTGGCTTGTTTTCCACTTAGTAATGCAGTGTCATGAGTCGATCATTCACATCCTTAGGAAGACTGGCAAGTTGGCAAACAAGATGGTTCTTAACCGCTAAGCCAACTCCAGACTCACGACGTTGGTCACTGCTACATCCACACCAAAAGAATGTGTAGCCACCTCCTGTTTCTGTGAGCTGACCTTCATTGGCTAGACGAGTTTCACACAGTGCCGCAATATCAATATTAAATCTTGCAAGCTCTCTGGCTACCAGCACTGTTCTTCTTTCTGGGCGAACTGCTAATGGATTGTCTTGAAGCGTACGTACATTCCATGTACCAATAATAAGTGGTAACACCTTGTGTTTCATGTAATCTTAATATACAGTAAATGCCTATCCTAAAAATCAAAACATCAAAATGAACACAAGTTAACAATGAAAACAATACAATACAATTTTGGAAAAGTTTGGGATTCATTGTTTGGGAAATTTTGGAATTTGTGGTAGAGATATACATTAAGTTCACATTCTGGAATTCAATCTTATCTTCTGGAAATTGGTAGTTGGAAGTATATAATGAAATATTTTGATTAAATTGTCATTTCCTCTTTTTTATGAAACCTACATTGCAATAATGTTGAAGTCAGGTAAAGATCTTGAATGTTGAAGCCATTGCCCTGTTTTTTTATTTTAAAAAAATGCTAAAAGTTTCACTGTCCCTCTTACAGAATATTATGAAGTTCAGTCTTGCTTCAAAAAAGCATCAGACTGGTAACTATATATTAGAAATACAGTAAAGTATATAATGAAGTTGTGTCTTTAGTTAGCTACAGAAAAAGTCTTTGCTGTACTGCAGATTAAAAAAATTGGAATCTGTTTTGGTTCAGTGAACTTTTCTTCCTGTTTTGATCAGTGGGATTAAAATGTTACTTAACAACCATATTACTAACTTAACACCTGCCTTGATTCACTTAACAACCGTGGAAAGAAAAGTTGTAAGATGGGGCAAAACTCACTTAACAAATGTCTCACTTAGCAACAGAAGTTTTGGGCTCAATTGTGGTCCTAAGTCAAAGTCTATTTACACTACAATATTTTATGTCACAGACAATTATCAAAGCTCTTTAACTATATTAGTGGACAGCACTCAGTAGTATAATAAATTATCAAGTTACTTTCATGCATAGAGCATGGCAAAAATGCTGAGTTTGCCTCTATTAATTACCCTTGTTAATTTTACTTCTGAAGAATGACTCTGTGCCCTTTTTCTGTGCAAAAAAAGGCATGATGAAAAAGGCATAGGCTTAGAACAACATATTCCAAAATAACTCCTTAATCTTAAACGAACACATTTTCTTTCATGTTTGTGAAGAGGCCAGGCTTAAAGCTCAGCCGTCTGTGGAAATTTGACAGGCAGGCTAATGTAGTATAAATAAACAGCACCATCCCATTTACTAGATTGGGCATTAGTATTTATTAGCAGCCAGCCAAAAAGGTTGCAGCATTTCCTTCCTTTCAATGTAATAACCACTACTTAAAATGCATGCGTCCAGGAAGGATGCTCTCTAATCTTGCAAAGCCAGGATTGCTCCTTGCCCCAGTTTTTCAAAAGTTAGTAATGGTGAAAGGTTCTTCGATTGAAGATGTCTGATGATAATTGCTTTCTTTCCAAGCAATATCGGGCAACTCATCAGAATAATGATGTTATCAGCTGTGATTTCTAATGAAGTTTGAGCCTGTCATATTCAAGGTAATCATTGTCTTCTTTCTATAAGCAAAAAATCTATCCTGATATATTATTATAATCAGTGCTTAATAGAACCCCAAGATAACTTTAGCATTTCAGGTTAGATACAGGATGATAAATGTATGCTTTCACTAGTTTTCATGATCCTCTTGAGTGCAATTTGCACCATTTTTAAAAAATTCTTGCATCAGTCAAACATGAAAATTTAACACAGCACTCCATTTGGCAATCTAGAAAATGCAAAATCTATACTGGTATAGGTGGGTTAAAACTGAGGATGGAGAAAAATGCAGTTTCAGAATGGAACATTTTCTTGGAGTTTGTAATAATACAAAAACATGTGCACAGGGTTAATCTCTCTGTATATAAGCCAATGCAGCTTTGCTCAAAAGTCAATCCCAGCTCACTGAAGCCAAAATGAATATACCAGGCCTCTGGGAGGTGGCTTGAATCTGCCTTGATCAAAAGCTTCACACTGTGGAAGCAACATGATTCTCTTTGATAAGGTGAAGAGGTGATGTGATTTGCCTCAAGGAGGCGCTTTGCAGTGCTTTGCCTGCCTCGGCTGGCACTTCTGTTAACTGGGAGAGACTTCTGAGCATACACAGCACATACACAGAAATCACTGCCAGCTACTGCGATTGCTTGTCACATCAAGGCAGGCAAAAGCGATCAACCTGACTGTTTCGCTTCAGTTTACAAACAGGAGGGCCATCTTGCTTCCTAACCCAGCTTCCACATTTGATTCCTGTGAAGCATAGCCCAGTAATATATTGCTATGTATATAACATTTGCAGCCGAAGTTGCAGAAGAAACCTAAGAAAGCAAACAGCAGCTTTTTTTCCCTTCCTCCCCCACCCCTTTTTTGTGGCAACATTTTTAAACAATATAGATATCAACTCAAAAGAATTTCGCTTGAACAAAATCCCAGACTGATCAATATAGAAATAATAAAAGATCAAACACTTCCTGCCCTCAGGCAAACAACATGAAAGGTTTCATAATCCTTAATAAGATGATTTCTTAACAGAGAGAACTTAAATCTCAGGAAAAAAATGTGCAAACCTTTACAGAAGATGTTATAAACAGAAGGCAGAGAAGGCCGAGTTTGTGCTGTAGCTGTGTGAAATCTGCTCCATCAGACTTTATTTGGCGGCAAAATATTTTCTGAACCAACATCTTTGCTACTTATTTCAAAATAACAGATGCAAGAAAGCTCTGCTCTGTTTCCATTTTTGACTACCTTGACTCGAGGAAACTTGAAAATTTCTCTGCACATCCAAGTCATTTGATCAATATCTCACCACCTCTGAGTTCATTTTCAAGGAAGAGGGGAAAAAAGTGGCAGAAGGGAAACTCTCTGGAGCACTCTAGGTATCCGAACACATGGGATACAACTTGAACCAGAACTTCTTCCAATAACTGACCAGAATTAAACCTAAGACCAGGGGTCTTCAAACTTAGCCCTTTTATGACTTGTGGACTTCAACTCCCAGAATTCCTCAGCTAAAGTGTCTGGCTGAGGAATTCTGGGAGTTGAAGTCCACAAGTCATAAAAGGACCAGGTTTGAAGACCCTGCCTAAGACTATAAGAATGCTACCTGAATGCAAAAGTTTGAGGTCAGAAGATTGATTTCCTTAGGACTAATGAAGAATAAATGTGAGTAAATTGTGGTCCTATTGGATTTGAGTAGGACTCAGCAATCTGAAGCATGAATAGGCACATAAATCTGTGAGAAAGTGATTGAGAACTGCCTTTGCAAACTTCTGCCTGGAAACTGGCTTCTTGATATACCAAGGCTCTGTTTTTCTGACTACTTCTTGAACGTTCCTCCATTCTGTCTTTGTACATTTCAACTCAACTTGACTTTTGCTTATTCCTTTGTGTAAACTGACTGAATAGTATTTTATAAACATGAGACTATCTGAATCCTTGGTATTTTCAGAAAGATAGTTCCCTTTCTCTCATTTGTTCTGCTTTTTTTAATTAACAATTCATATTCTTTAGCCTACCACCTGTCTTTTTCTTTTAATGCCAGAACTATAGTTTGTAATTGTGGTAACTTAAACTGTAATTAAATAGTCTTTTCAAAAAAAATAACCTTTTTAAATATCCATTTAATAACATAAAATTGACTTAATGAATTTGGGCAAGAAATCAAATTGCATACTTTTATGACATCTCTTTAATAGCTGTTTGCTAATTATCACTTACATACAAAGCAAGCCATAACATTTGTACTCTGCAACAGTTACCTGTTTTTTTAAAAAAATTCCTCCTTCCTCTCTTCTATTTGCTTGATGTGAAGCAAATATTTAATAACAAAATCTGTTTATCACTGCATAAAATATCAATGTAATACATCCACGGCAGATTGTAAAAATTCACAGAGGAAGCCCAAATATCTCCAGTATATATTTATGGCCCATCTTATAATTAGCTGAAATGTCTACAATAGACATCCTCAATGATTTATGTGGGAAGCAATAACAGTGATATTTTATTGCATATGATATACTGACAATATTTTTTAAAAAAAAGTATCCAGAGAAATCAATAAAACTATATTGTTGTGTTTGAAGAAAGTAAAAATATAACCAAAGGACATATAAATCAAGAACACTAGCTCAGCGGGTTTGGTTATTAAAATTGAAACTTAAATCATAACATGCTTAGTCTATAGTGCACAGCAAGTTTTACAATCTTAAAAGTGACAGATTTATCTACTTGAAATGCAACATAAAACCTTGATGGCCTTCTTGGAACAGCTCTACCAATCAAATGAAGGCCCATCTTTGTTTGGTATTTTGTATCACCTGGTGGCCAACTAAATACTTCTGCAATCCTGACAAGCAGTAAATAAGAGTGGTATTTCTCAACCTTTGCAATTTGAAGATGTGTGGACTTCAGTTTCCCAAAATCAGGCTGTCTGGGAAATTATGGGAATTTTCCACACATCTTCAAGCTGCCAAGATTGCAAAGCACTAGAATAGACAGATTTCCTATCCTGCTCTTGTTGCTCTCCAACTGATATTTGGAGGAATGCTTTCCCTCATAATCCCGAGGCAAATCTGAGTCTTCAAAACAAATAGTTGTAGTATTGTCTTGTAGAATAGACAAGTCAACTTTGTTAGATGACTAATGCTAAAGCTTTGTGAGAATAAGAAAAAATTGTCCCTGTTCGACTTTTCCCCTACTATTGTTTTTTTATTTTTACACTTTGATCATTTTACCACCCCTGTTGTTCTTATACTACACCTTTTGTTGTTGCTGCTGCTGCTGTTTTAGCCTAAAGAATTCTAGTGCTCTTGTTTTGCTCATAGGTCAGGTCTTTGGCCCCTTCATCATTTGTTTTGCCCTTTTCTGCATTTTTACTGCTTCATAATATCCTTTTTCAAATGCGTAACCAGAACTGCACATAGTACTGCAGAAGCAGACATATCATAGACTTACATAAGGGAATTATAGTGTTGGCAATTGTAATTTTAATCCTTTCTTAGTGATCCTTATCATACAATTGGTATTTTTATAACTTCTGCCACTGAATCCATATCATTATTGAGCTAATCGCTATGACCCTAAGCTTTTTTTGCTCAGCCCCCATCAATAATCAGAAGTCTTTTGCCCAGTGTGCATTACTTACACTTACTTAAGCTGAACTGCATTTGCCATTTTGTTGACCATTACCTTAACTAAGGAACAGATATTTTCTCTCAAATCTTTTTACCAAGATTGAAAAAGAAAGGAAAAAAAGTACTCCACTGACTTTATTGGAACTTTATGTATTTGTTTTAAGCATTCTCTATGGACAGTATCAAATTAAGCGTCAAAACTGCCCAATAAAAAAATTCCTCTGTAATAAATTCAGTCACAAATCATTTGAAAATAAGGAAATAAGAAGTAGCCTCTTGAATATGCACTTTAAACCAGTTTTAGCACTCTTTCTGAGAGTCGTTGAGGCCACTTGGGGGTATCTCTGTTCCCTCAGGGTCACCTGAATAGTGCAGATGGATATGGAACCTTCTTGGAATGGCTGAAAGGACTACGTTGTAAACACAGTCAGAACTGAAAAAGCTGAAGAAGCTTCTTGGATGAGAAATGAAGTGTCTTATCCAAGTGGCCTCAACAACTCTCAGAAAGAGTGCTAATAACCAGATGACCGGAAGGAATATAAATCCATTCTCCATCATTCAGCCAGAACTGAAGAAGTGAACATCTTCAAGGAAAAACAAAGAAAGTCCAGTTGCCTTTTGAAAAAGCTTATGCGGATCTACCTTCTTCTCTTCTCACAGTTTCAGATTTATCTTAAAGTAAATATCCTCATTGTAACCAATGTATTATTTTTTACTAACTGGTGGGATTGTGTTCACCATTTTATGATGGTGTTGTGTGTGTGTGTGTGTGTGTAGGGATTCAAAGAAGACATGCCATTCATTTCAGTTTTGAGGCCAGTTAATTCAAAATCAACCACTTAATGATTTGATCAAAACATCCATCAGTTGTAATGGGAACACATCAGAAAGCCTAAGGTTGTTTTGTTGTTGGAAGAGAAGAATAAAAATAGGATAGTAACAATACAAGTTAAAGTACACTTAAAGATTCTGTTGGAATCCTTAAGGCTTTTATCAAATACTTTTTTGGAAATATTCCCTCTACATCTCTTTTATGGCAAGGATGAGGGAAGTACATCACAGCTATCTCAGAACTGTTCATCCAGGAATCTATATACAAAAAGTGCTGAATTAATGCCAGAAGCATCATATTCCAGCTTCACATTTTTATTCTATTTTCCACCTGTTTTTCCAGAGCGCAACTTTTGCTTATAATACCAAAGAATACCAACTGGTATGGTGCAGCTTGGTTGCAATTAAAATTAACATTGGAGACTGACGAACATGGCCCTTCTTGGAATGGATCTATTTTTACTGGATTTGATACAGCTCTAGATTGGAGAATTTGGCTTCTTATGGACCAGCCTCAGCTTTGTTAAAGTACAGCTTTATGTTAGTTACTTGGTTGTCTGAGATGAGATAGGCCGGTTGGAAGAGGGAGATGCAATGCCAGAAAGAAACAGTGGCACCGGAGTAGATGACCCTCAGAACTTTCTAACTCTATAATTTAATGAAAAGTAAAGTCTGTTTTAGACTTGAGTCCCATATTCAGTTTGGTTTTGAGCTGACATAAGAGACTATGACATAAGAGTGTCATAGGGTCAGAACATAAATTTTACATTTCATTAGCACATGAGACAGCAAAGTTAAGGATGAGAGCTGAAGCCCAAAGGAGTGTTGACCTTGCCATGCTAGAGAGATCTAATAGCAAGATGGTAAAATGTATTGGTCAACTACTCTTCTCAATGTTACACAACACACATCCTCTTTGCATTCTCCATATATGAAGTTGCAGCATCAGAGATTATTTGAATTTACGTTTCCAGATGCAGCAGAAAAGCCATGCATCCATCAGATTAGATTCACCATTTCAAAGCCAATCTCTCCCATGACTCTGATTCAATAGCTGATTCAAGAGAAACTTCAACAAATCAAATTATCCCTTTGAAGCTTTACACAACTCTACTAAGCAGAATCTTAATATTTGTTTGATCTGTTTGAAGACTGGGGGCAGATAAACCAATATATCAATCTTTTCCTATTCTGAGCATGAGAATAAACTATATATTAAAGATCTCAGGGACATAGAGAGTGGTACCACTAGGTGTTTGGAACTTTGAAAATTCTGCTATTTTGCCCTTTCATTATGAAGGAAGGAAGGAAGGAAGGAAGGAAGGAAGGAAGGAAGGAAGGAAGGGAAGGAGGGAGGAAGGGAAAGGAAGGAAGGAAGAAAGGAAGAAAGAAAGAAAGAAAGAAAGAAAGAAAGAAAGAAAGAAAGAAAGAAAGAAAGAAAGAAAGAAAGAAAGAAAGAAAGAAATCAAAGGCTGTGCATTTTTTTCACAAGTTCTCAAACTCTTTTATCAAAATGAGTAAGTAAATAGCTATTTGCCTCGAGAGAGATTAATATCAAGAAAGACTCTGATAACTTCCCAAAGCAGATTTGGACAGAATTTTACACCATAAAGAGTTCTAGGGTGACTCATCAGGTTCAAAGTGTTCCTCCCATAATTAAAAAAGAAAATCTCAAAAGAACCTTGAAAGAGAAGAATATCATAGAATATTGATTAAAGGGCATCTTTCTTTTGTATCAGTGAAATTAAAAATGTAGGAAAGACCTAAAAACACACAGTGCCATGGTCTTCAAAATAGACCATTGGGAGATAACAAATACATACAGGTATTTTAAATATAATTTTAAATATACTTTTTCTTAAGATTTGATATACTTTCACTCGCTTTCTAATTATTTATCATTATCTTTTTTAATGCTTGTTCTTTGGAAGTTTCTGTCTTTTGCCAGTAGCAGGTTGGCTGTATTTTATGCATTTTTAATCTTTATTATTTGTTGAGCATTGATTACTTTTTTAAAAAAATTAAAGATTATCTAACCAAATCTCATTAAGCAACAATGTCATTTCTCTTCAGCCTTTGTAATGTGCCAAAACAGCAGAATATTATAATGACCAACCAATGCCAAAATTGAGGAGGGACTAATGGACTTTGGGTCTCATTCATTTTGCCTTGGCTCTATCTGTATGAAAAACGGGACAATAAAAAGAAAATAAGCATAGTGCTTGAGTGGGGATGACATACAAATATGAGATAATTTTTTTCCCTACTTTGCTTTTCCACATTTCTTTCCAGCCAACTAACAAGCTTGTCATAGTGACTAAACTTTGGGACATTCCACTGAATGTATGTTTAATTTCTTACAGAGTTGCTTATATGGCCTAGTGGACTAGATTAAAATGGGGTGGATAATTATGGTTCTGAGTATTGTAGAAATCCATGTTGACTTAACCTTGCCAACAGTTGGGATCTAAAGTATTTGAAGTGCAAAACTTGACAACCAATAAATGTTAGCAAAGAGATAAAATCTCAAGCTATCTGCTGCCATCTAATACCTGTCTCAACTTCTCCAAATGGGAGTTTTCCATCGTGTTACATGATAGCTTTAATATTTCTCTTGTTTTATTGAGTAATCTGGTTTAATTAACTGAACCACAGCCCATTTCCAATTATATGCTTTTGTTATCCCTCCAAAAGTTAGATATCTAAGAGGAACTGAGATTATTTAAAGTAAGGAAAGCATTTCATTCCATAATTAAGAAGCCTAAAATGGTATCACGTTTTATAGGTCACACACACTTCCACCCTTCCTAGCAAACATCCAATAAACATTGATCCAAATTGTCCACATCTGCCTTTGTACTAGCCACTAAAACTGGGGGGGGGGGGACGACAAAGCAAAGGAAAACAAGTACAGTCCAATTGGATAAGAATACAACTGAGATCAATCACATAAAATCAATCACTGGTTGCAGCTGCCATGGTTTGAAAAGTGACCAAATCAGCAGCTTCCCAAGTTGTGCTGGGATCCTTTTTCTCCTTCTCTCTCCCAACATTCATCAGTTTGTGGAAGAGTAAGAATTTCCTTTGCCACTAGAAGTTTGGTAGGGGATGGAAATGCCTGAACTCCCAAAACACTTTGAAGGATAAGGCACAATTAAGAGCTGTAAGCTGACAAGCGTTGGGACAGCCAAAATCATCTTTGTATTCATTATCAATAGATGTACTTTTCTCCAAATTGTGGATAACTGCTTCTTCTTTTGTACAAATGCTTCACTGCTGGCAAAGCTGTCTTTTTGGCTGTGCTTAAGGAAACCCCTGAAGTGGCCCTTTTCATTACAGCATTGAGTCACATTCAATGAAGCACCTGTTGGTTTGCCCCTGAGGATATTGTAATGGCTTCTGTTCTGGGCCATTTTTATTACAATCCTCCAGTCAGCAAGACTGTCCCTAAAGGATATTTTAGATCACAAATAAAATCTGCAAGATTAATGTACATGTCTGTACAAGCACCTAATATGTATGCAAGCAGATGCAAATTGTGTAATCATCACATGTGGTTATCTTTAGGGAAAGTCAGATGTATTTTCTATATAGAAACATCTTTCTTTTATAATGTATCAAGCAGAACCTGATTACTGTATGAATTTATTCTTTTGAACAAGATAGGAGATAAAGCACTTGCTTCATTAAAAGGCATCCCCAGCACTGACCAAACTTGTGCTTTCTGTGGCCCAAATATGTTCAGCAGAGTTTCTTTCCAGTTATGTGTTCATAAAAATCCAAACATCTAGGATTTTTTTTTATTAGACTGGAGCAAATCCATCATATAGTCAGAAACTATGTTGATTTACATGACTATGCTCCTGTTTGCCTCTCTTATTTACTGTATTATATAAAACTGGTTCATGTTGGCATCTTTGATTCCATTTGGACACCAGCTGCATAATTCCTTGACAGAATCACTGCAGTTGCTAACTTAATAACACATTTGTTACGTGAATCTGGCTTTCTCATTGACTTCCTTTAACAGAAAGTCACAAAATGGGAGCACATGACCCTGAGACACTGCAACTGTCATAAATACATGCCAATTGCCAAGTATTCAAATTTTGATCATGTGATCATGGGAATGTTGCAACGATTGTAAATGTGAAAAATGTTCCTAAGTCACTTTTTTTAGTGCCATTGTAACTTTGAACAGTCACTAAATGAATGGTTGTAAGTCAAAAACTACCTGTATTTTATTTAATTATTTCTTCAATTTTGCATAGATGATCACCTCATATACCTGACTCACATGTGATTCACATCATTAAAATATCAAAAAAGACAAAACAAATAATAACAAAAACCATTCAAAAAATTAAAACAAGTAAAATATAATTTGTGGGAGAGTGCAAACCATATCTCATAAATAGCACAACCATTTTGTAGGTCCATACCTCCACTAGATCTCCAGGCATAATGGCAAAGTCAACTCATTCAGGTGTTCCAAGAGGGCAATAAGGCCAGGGCCAATCTGATCTCTAAGGAGAGATGCCCCAAACATCCTTTTTAAAAGGCAAAAGGACTTTCTTAGTTTTTTTCCTTGAAAACATCTCACTTCTCATCCAAGAAGCTTTTTCTGTTCCAACTGAATGGTGGGGGAATGGAAGGATTCATATTCCTTGCAGTCATCTGGTCATTAGCACTCTGAAGATCAGTTGCTTGCTCTCTGAGATCGTTGAGACCACCTGGGGATTTATCTGAACCCTTGGGGTCATCTGAATCAGAGTGCAAATGAGTGTGTGGAACCTTCTTGGTACTACTGACCTGGATGATTGAGAATCTCAATAGACATACAAGGGGAGATGTTCCAAAGGGCAGGCACCATGACAGAAAAGACCTTCTCCTGGATTCTATCAGATGACACTCCTTAATGGATGGGATATGTAATATGCCCTTTTTGCCAGACCTGATGGTCTGGAAACATTTAATTGGGAAGAGGCAATCCCTCAAACAGCCTGACTCTATATCATGTTTTAATGATACCAATGCCAACCTGATCTAGGTGCACATATAATTGCCCATGTAACTGCATTTTGCACCAGGTGCAGCTTCTGGATGCTCCTTAAAGATAGACCCATCCGGAGTGCATTACAGAATCCATTTAGGAGGTGATCATGGAAAGAGTGACTAAGACTAGAGTAGTGTAAATCTGGTGAAGAAGGCTGTGTGAATTGTTTAACATATGGAATTGAAAACTGCACCTGTGCTATTTCCTATTCAGTGGAAAGATAGCAAGGGTAAATAGAAAATCTACGATGGGCTTCAGTTGTTAAAGTTGCCTGGGCAAAGGATGTTTGGTAAAATTCTGATTGAAAAGGTGATACAAGAGATGACTATAGAAAAATTTGGCAAGCGTTGTGGGGCTTAATGACAAGCAGAGAAGTGGAGGCTTAATTTTTTATTTACATACCATTGAGGAACGTTATGAACACGAGCTATATTTCCTCTTCTTTTATCAAATGGCTTTATTTTCTTTTGCTTACATATTTTCCCCAGTATGCATAACATTGCTGTCCCCAAATGAATAACATGATACTGCATATGTGTGTGTGATAAAGCTCAGTTCTGTGTCAAGGTCAATCAGTTTTATTCCCTAGTAAGTACATTTCAGATTGCATCTTTAAAGGAACAATTAATTATAGCTTTTTTCCAGTGCTCTGTTCCTTACAGGAGAAAAAAAATGCCTTTTCTTTGTTATTTATTTAATGTACTTCAGCAAAAGTCAGCTCTTAATTAATATAAGGTGGAAAAATAGTCTCTATTACTAGTAATGTGTTTTGAAGTCATTTCATATTAGCAAATTCTTTATTTAACTTGAGATTGGAAGGTGAAAAAAAGACCAGTACTAATAGATCTCAGCTGTTGCTATAGCAACAAGGTAGCCAATAGAAACCTCCGAATATATCCTTTGTGACTCAAAATGAATTTGTTTACCTTAATTTCACCACGTTCACTGAGTGAAGTAACTCCCCCAACCCGACAACCCAATCTTCAACAGCTGGCTGTTATGTTGCTCAAGCGTGGTATTGCTCAGGGTTATTTTTTCCAAGATGTATAAAACTGTCCTTAATTTCCATGCAAATTAAAGAAAATTCTAAATCTGATTGATAATAATTCAATATTTTAACAATTGGGAGAGTCAACTGAGTCCTTTTAAGTGTTTATCTTTCAGCAAAGCCCTAAACCTGGGCTAATAAAACCCACTTGGTATGTTTACATAACAACCCCAAGCCAACAAGCCATATTATGACTTAACTAGGGCTACAGTATCTGGGCTGCAAGAATCCAACAAAAGAGTCATTGTGATTGCTAATGAAATTCTGCAACATGAAGTGCTCCGGTTCAATATGCTCCATTCCTTTGGCCTCCTTCCTGCTTTCCTGTTTAGAATACTAAGGACAGTTTGCATTCTGCATCCAGTGCTCAGTCTTCACAGTTTAATTCTGTTTTTCTTTCTCTTTTGCATTTAATACTTTGCCTTTTTTTGTAGTTCTGCAAACTTGTTCTGTTTCCCTGAGCCTTGTTGAGAGCAACTGCTTTGTTTCCAGAATGACTGGCCTTAAAAACAAGGGAGAGAACTTTTTCATCTCAGCCTTAATCATTTTTCTTTCTTCCATTCAATCATGTCTCATACTTGGAGGCTGCCTGGACAAGTCCCTGCAGTTTTCCTGGAAAGGTTTTTAGAAGTAGTTTCCATTGTCTCTTTCCAGGGCTGAGAAAAAGTGACTGGCCCAAGTGATCCAGCTAGCTTTGTGCCTAAGGGTAGGGGGAGGGACAAGAACTCATCGACTCCCATTTCTAGCTTGATGCCTGAATGACTACACCACACTGACTCTCAATAATGGCTTAATATATAACAATTAGTGGTTGATGCTTGGCATCCAGTAAAAAAGTTACAGTAATGTTAAAATGCCATTGCACACATCATGATGGAAACTTCATTTCTGATGCTATAACTGGAAAATGTGATTTGTGTCATTTCATGAGGTCATGAAATGCCCATCGCTTGTTCCCCTCCCTCCACCACCACTGCTACCCCGCCACAAATATTCTCATGTGGATTTTCATATTCACGGAATGGAGAATTGTTTTCAAGGGGATTTGTAAAAGTCTGTGTTTCAGAAGCCTGTGAAAAAAGGGCAGCCTTACAGAGACAAAAAAGAAGGCAACCAACCACATTAGCAATGGTAATGGATCAAGCAATGCAATTTGGCCCAGGGTCTGCTTTGTTTGGCTGAATCCAAGGACAATAATGTCTCCAGTAAAATCTCAGAGACAGTAACATAATCAGAGCATTCAGTTTGATCAATATTATGAGCTCAATGGGACTTCTACAGCCCACTTAAACAGGGGAACCACTTTCTACAAGGGATTAAGCTTTGGCCCCCTAAACTGGAACAGCATTTAATAGCCACAGTTTTTCTCATTATTGCAATTCTGGGACGTGGGATAAAATGCCATTCATGAACCAAACATTCTTAAAGGAATAAAAAGCACTTATGATTTGTTATATAGACACTTGGGTTTTCCATCCTGTTACCTGAAAGACCATTTATGCAAGGAACTTTCTGTGAGTTGTTTTCCATTGGGACCAAGTACTTATTGTTCCTATTGTTCCTCTTTCCAGCTCAAGGGTGGATTTTTTTTTTTCTAGAATGGTACTTTTTTTACAATGGAAAATCAGTTATTTCTAACTATAAATTGAATTCTTAAGTGCTTTGTAGATGTTTAAGAGTGTATGCTGGAAAAAGTTGCATAAAATGTTGCTTATTAGGAGCAATAGGTTCTGACTTTTTAATACTCTCACTTGATCATATTGGATAAGTGAGCCACTTCTCAAGAAAAGGTTAATTTTAATTTTTCGTTTTTCTTACATAGAAACATTTTTCACTTTTTTTTTCCAGAGGTAGAATGTTAGAATGGGTCAGCAAGCTATCACCCTGTCTTTGCTAACCAAACTTTTTTTTATCAGTAGCCTTAATCTCAGAGATCTGCATGGTGGCCTAAACATTTCCAGAAGGAAAGCCAAACTCTGTTTTATGAAGTCTACTGAGTTACAAATCTCTCTAGCTGGTTGCAGGAAATTCTCTGCTGCCATTGAATGGCCATCTGGACTTTTCAGGTCCATATCTGGTAGCCCTGGTTTTATAGTGGAAGTGGATGCAAGTTGGGGGGGGATGCAGATTGGGGGCTGCACAATGTCACAAAGCAGGTTTCCCATTTTTGTCTTGGATTTGATGATATGAGTTACCTTTCTCTGCTTTCACAATTAGTCAAGCCTGTTTAAAAGAGATCACCATAGGATAGAGCTTGCCCATCCTTGCCTTATTTTCTCTCGAGGTAAAAATCTAATAATTAAATACATAAATAATTGCAGTTGCAATACATTTTAATACTGGTTTAAACCTCAGTTTAGTAGGAAATGGCCTTTGCTAACATCTCTTAAATCTGAAAGTTGTTTGGAATGGTATAGGGCAGGGGTAGGCAACCTTGGCTCTTTTATGACTTGTGAACTTCAACTCCCAGAATTCCTGAGCCATCAGGAATTCTGGGAGTTGAAGTCCATGAGTCATGAAAGAGCCAAGGTTGCATAGCCCTGGTGTAGGGTTTCCTCTCAAGCAGGAGGTTGGATTAGAAGTTCTCCAATGTTCCTTTCAACTGGGTTATTCAGTTATTCCTTTTGTTGTTTTGGGGTTTGTTTTCATTCCTGAAGATTGACCACAGGCCAAACAATAACAGCAACAACAATCATCATCACAACTATCATCATGTTTTGAAGAATGAAGTACCCATAAAGACAGTCCTGTAATTCTGGGTATTAGTCTTAGGTACTCTTTTTTCTCCAGCTGCTCTTTTAGGGTTGGTCAAGCCAGGAGTGGGGAAAAGAAATCACTGCTACTGCAGTATCTTTCCCATGAGTCCCCCATCTACTCAATCAATCCAATTTCCAAGGACCTCCCTTCTTCCATTCCCCTTTAGCTGCCCATCCTTTCATAGGCTCAACTTTCTTCCTTTAACTTAACCATCAGGCTGACTCACTCAGCTACATGCATGTTCTTCCTGGGTCCATGGGCCTCTTCTCTCCAGGCCCCAAACATGAAACAGGAGCAAACAATAAATGCAATACAATAACAGAGTTGGAAGGATCTTGGCGGTTTTCTAGTCCAACCTCCTGTTCAGGCAAGAAACCCTATACCATTTCAGACAAATGGCTGTCCAGCCTCTTCTTAAAAACTTCCAGTGTTGGAGCATTCACAGCTTCTGGTGGCAGGTTGTTCCACTGGTTAATTGTTCTAATTGTCAGGAAATTTCTTCTTAGTTCTAGGTTGCTTCTCTCTTTAGTTAGTTTCCATCCATTGCTTCTCGTCCTGCCTTCAGGTGCTTTGGAGAATAGCTTGACTCCCTCTTCTTTGTGGCAGCCCCTGAGATATTGGAACACTGCTATCATGTCCCCCCTCATCCTTCTCTTCATGAAACTAGACATACCCAATTCCAGCAACTGTGACCATGCTCAGACTGCTTCCATACATCACGAGTCCCTTAATTTAGAGTGCTGTCCAGATAAAAATATAGTCCATGGTGTCTGAAGTCTGCTAAACTGAGTTCTGTTCAATATGTATATGAGCCTTCTGTCACCAGTGGATTGATGTATTTAACAAGAAACATCTCTTAATGTACTTTTTTTTCTTTCCCTATTAATTGGGGTGGTTTTCAATCCCTAAAAGAATTTGCTTCAAAAACACTGAAGCATATACTTGCAATCCTACAATGCTCTCAAGATATCTTTTTCTTAATCAAATGATGCATTAGTACATTGTGTATAGTGAAATATAGCATATAATATTGGATCCTGTTCATATGCACTATTTATAGATCACTAAATTGGATCTTAAATAGACTCCAGAAGATGGTAGAGGACAGGAAGACCTGGAGGAACGTTGTCCATGGGGTCGCGATGAGTTGGACACGACTTCGCAATTAACAACAACAAATTGGATCAAGTAATCTTAACATTATAGTTAACCACTTTACCTTAGCCACCACTCTAATCCATAATTCACCAGGTATGGGAATTAGGCAAGTTTTTTAATATATATATATATATATATATATATATATATATATATATATATATATATATATATATATATATATATATATAATGAAAACAATATCCTGGACAATTGCACTTTGAAGCTGGATTCATTGCTGCTTGTTTGGCTTTAACTCACTATGTTGCATGTTGTAAAATGTCCAGTTATGATTTATTCAACATGTCATTATTAAACAAACTATAGATTATATGATGTGTAATTCAGCTTAAGACTTGGCTAGTGAAGTGCTAATTTCAGTCTCTATCCAGGTGCTTAGCGAACATAAGCCTCTGTTCAGTCACGAGTCAAGAAAGAGCTGCTCAGAGAGAGATTAGTTCAGTTCTCTGCAGTCATTTGTCAGATTTCTCTCCCTCTCTCCTGTTCCATTCCTCTAAGGACCAATTTGCATAAGAGGCTGCCTTCAAGTTACTTATTCCAGAATGCCACCACTAAATCCCACAGCTCTCTTATAATCTGAATACCATCTATAGCATACATATCTACAGCATGCTTGTATGGTTCTCCAAATAAAACATATACAAGAATAGGTCTGTTCCCACTTTTCTTTCTAGCGTTTGTAAAACCCTCAGGTTTCCAATGCATTTGTACCAAAAGTAAAATTATTTCTCATGTCTCTGCAGATTTGCTATTGATGTGAAGTCAACATGAGCTTAACCCCTTGTTTGCAGGGATATAGATTTAGGTAACCTTCCCTCCAAGCCTGTTTCACTACAAAGAATTCTGATTTCTCCTGGGAAAGATTAAATTCTAGTGCAATTTCTTTCTTTAGGGAAAGGAGCAGATTTGCAGCACAGTGTGTGTGAAATTAGAAAGGCAAGTCCTATTACTGTTAATGGGATATTTATTCTGTTGTGTCCTTTCATGGAAGGTTACGATTTTGTTCTGTCCATTTGAATTTTCCTTTGCATAAATTCTTTGTTTGTTTATAGTTCCAAATGTTTTATAAATGTACCCAAAGCTGAGTAACCATCATTAAATTGAATTTGCAGTGACATATGCTTGTCATTAGTTATGTTGCAGATATTTCATGCAAATTTTTCCCAGTGTTTGTTTTATACAATGGTTTCTTCACATTTCAGTGATTTAAATTATGGTTATGTAAATAATTATACTGCCTGAAATGCCAGCTTCTTTGGATTTGCATTTTTAAACATTCAATTGTGTATTATTTCTTTCTCAGTAAATTGGCAGGGCACATCTTATATTTTTTTTTATAATTTACACTTTCCTTCTACTCCTTTTTAATAGTATAGCCTGATAGTTTATGATAGTCAAATTATCATGTTAATGCAAACTTGTACTAATAGTTATCATTTTTTTGGCATAGTTTTCAGTGTATTTTGTTGCCATTATAAATCAAATGGAATCATTACAAAGTACTACTGTTAAATGGAATGTAAGAGCACTTGAGATCAAAGTTGTATTTTATCCAATGCTACTTTTGATAGCTAGTTATCTGAAAGATGTTATTTTTCCAAGAGACTCTCCCCATCCAATTTCATCTAGCAGATAGGGCATGCTGCAGATCCCTTCAACCAAAGAGGATTGGTGGTGGAGACTAGAAGACAGGCTGTTAAGTCCTCAGCGAAATGGCAATGACGCAAGAAGCAGTTGTAGTTCTCAGGAACCTCTTTATTTCTGTTCAACATACTGGTTACAAGACACCGACAACACCCAAGTCTCCCTGCCCCTTTTATAGGCAATCCCCGGGCCAAACTGTAACATTTGGCGCACCTGCACTTTGCGCATATGCGCGAGTGCTGGCGACAGCCAGTCTGGTCCCGGGCAGCTTGCACCTGCCCGGGACCGTTGCAATGCCCCAAGCCTGCCTTCACAGGCTCAGGACATAACACCCCTTCCCCCCCAGCTAAGACTATAATCATACAAATAATAATATGCAACCCAATACGAGTGTGATACCCATACTAGCTTTCGTACCAGTTATCTCTTTTGCTTCTATTGTTCCCAGTGTTCCATTTTTTTCTACATGTACAGGAATACTCTCTGTTAACTCTGATTTGCCAGTATGGTTACAAATTCTTCTAAATACTTAGGAGATCTTTTAGCTCTCTGTGACCTCCCGATTTCTGGGTACCTTCCAAGTACCCCTTGACTGAGGGGTGCTGTATGCTTGTTCCCCTTGCTTGGCCCTGGTGATTCCCAAGGACTGTGCTCCAATGCCTGGCCTGCTTGCTTGCCCACCGGGCTCGTCAGGCCAGGGCTTCTTTCTCTGTTTGACCTGGTTGTCCTGCCTGGTTGCAGGCTCTCTGGCCCTCCTAAGTGACTGCCACTGTTGGGCAACTCTGTAGAACCTCCCAGGTCTGTCCTAGACCTATCAAGAGGCTGTCTTCCCTCATGTTCCCGTTCTGTAACCGGGCTTACTAGGGTTTCAGTACTGTCCCAAAACTCAGTTGTCCCCTGAGTGATGCCAGAGGTGTTGTAGTCGGGATTCGGTTCCTCGACCACCTCCCTATGTGCTTGCCCCCTTCTAGGAGCAGTGGCAGTGTTGGGCCAACTAGACGGAATGTGTGCCAGCTCTCTTGCAGGGTGTGGGTTGTTTGGATGCTCCCGGATATCCTCCCTGACTGGAGTACTGAATGATGCTGGTGTGTAGTGATTATGTCCCAGGGGTGACTCCCTGGCTGGAGTAGGCACTGGTGCCTGAGTTCTAGTTGGACTCCATGAATTCCTGTTTGGAGCACTCGTGGAATTTTGGAATGAGCTGTCTGTGGTTCCCTCGTTAATGATAGGCTGCAGCCCACACCCTTCCCTTTCCCCATAGGGGTCCCCCTCACCCCCTGGAAAAGAACCAGGAGTCTCAGTGGGAAGGTCCCGTCTTGTGCGTAGCTGATCGATGTGTCATCGCAGGACACGACCGTCGTCCAGGGAAACCTCGTAGGACAAAGGACCTGTGACCCTGGACACAGTGGCAGGGACCCATAACCGGGGCACCCACTAGCAGTTGTCTAGGTGCCCTGGGGTGTGTGATTGTAGAAGGTAGTCTGTCCGGGTGCAACCGGTCAAGCTTGGTAGTCAGTTTGCGTCCCCAACGAAGTTCAGCTGAGCTCCTCCCGGTAGAAGTGGAAGGTGTAGTGCGATAAGAAAGGAGGAAGTCAGCCAACCTGTGATGCCAGTCTCCATAGGTTAGTTTCTTCAAAGCATCCTTGGTGATGCGAACCATGCGTTCAGCCATACCGTTGGTGGACGGGTGGAAAGGTGCAGAGGTGGCATGACGAATCATGTTGGCCTGTAAGAAAGCTTGGAATTCGGAAGAAGTGAATTGAGGGCCATTGTCAGATACGAGGACATCAGGAAGCCCGTGTGCAGCAAAAATCCCCCTCAGTACTTGAATAGTCTTTGCAGTGGTGGTGGAAGAGATAGGTACAACCTCAAGCCATTTTGAATGGCTATCAACCAAGACCAAGAAGAATTGACCCTGAAAGGGTCCAGCGTAGTCAATGTGCACCCTAGACCATGGAGACTGTGTTTCCTCCCATCTATGTACAGGAGCTTGGGGCATTTCAGGGCGTGAGCGTTGACAAGGGTGGCATGCATGCACCTTAGCTTCAATGTCTCTGTCTAACCCAGGCCACCACAAATGGCTGCGCGCAAGCGCCTTCATACATACAATGCCAGGATGACCCTCGTGGAGGGAACCTAAGACCCCAATCCTCATTGAGGTAGGAATGACAACTCTGCTCCCCCAAAGCAGACAACCCTGGAAAGTGGATAACTCGTTCCTTTTGGACCAGAAACTCTGAAACTCAGTGCCTGGACAGCTCTCTGGCCATCCAGATAAAACCCAAGATAGGACATGAGAAAGTGTGAGATCTGTGGCTGATTCAGCAGCCACATCCCTGGAATCTAAAGGGGACTCAGGCAAGGCTTGAATTGAAAGGATATTGATTGTTGGTGCAGGATCAGCCTCTACTACTGGCAGGGGTAATCTACTGAGGCCATCAGCATGGCCCATTTCTTTCCCAGGTTTGTGAAGTAAAGAAAAATCATAGGCAGACAGAAAGATAGACCATCTCAGCATTCTGGGGGAGATGATTTGGGGGGTTTGTTTATGTGTGGTAAACAGCCCCAACAAAGGCTTATGGTCAGTGAAGACTGTGAAATGCCTGCCATATAGGAAATAATGGAACTTTTTGATTCCAGCAACAACAGCTAAAGCCTCCCTGTCAATTTGAGCATAATTTCGCTCTGCAGAAGACAAGGTCCTGGAGTAATATGCAACAGGAACCTGAGTTCCATCTGGTCTGAGGTGGCTTAGTACGGCTCCCACCCCATAAGGAGAAGCATCACAAGCGATGCACACAGGAAGGGATTCATTGAAATGTGCAAGTACACTGTTAGAAGTGAGTAAGGCCTTAACCTCATTGAAACTTACTTCATGTTTTTGTGACCACTGCCACACTGCCTGTTTGTCCAGGAGCCTATGAAGAGGTTCGGCTACACTAGCCTTGTTTGGAAGGAAGGAGTTGTAAAAGTTCAAAAGGCCCAGGAAGGCCTGTAGTTCGGCCTTGGACTTTGGCCTAGGAGCATGCATAATAGCTTTTAATTTGGACTCAGCAGGGTGAATCCCAGTAGCATCAATTTTGAATCCCAGAAAATCTGTAGAAGGCACCCCAATTTTACATTTGTCCTTCTTGAGTTTGAGGCCCGTTTCCCTGAACCTCAGCAGGACAGCCCTTAATCTCTCAGCTAAGTTGTGTGTGGAGTCTCCAGCAATTAAGACATCATCAAAATAGGGGCAAACCCCTGGTATACCCCGTAGTGTGTTTTCCATTATGCTTTGGAAAATTCCAGGAGCAACATTTACTCCAAATTGTAACCTCTTTACCTTGAATGCCCCCCTGTGGGTCACAATGGTTTGAGCTACAGCAGCAGCATCATCAACAGGCAACTGTTGATACGCCTGAGCTAGGTCAAGCTTTGCAAAAACACACCCCCCCTTGAGGGAGGCCAGAATATGACTGACCACGGGGACAGGATAGGCATGTTGCTGCAATGCCTTATTCAGAGTGCATTTGTAATCTGCACAGATGCGAATGTCCCCATTTGCCTTAAGAGGCGTGACAATGGGGGTCTCCCAAGGACTGGAGTCGACAGGTTCTAAGACTCCTTGCTGAATCAATTTGTCCAATTCGGTGTCAATTTTACCTTTCAAAGCAAAAGGAACCCTTCTTGCTTTAATTCTAATAGGGGTGACAGTGGGGTCTAGTTTTAATGACACAGGGGGTCCTTTGTACGTGCCCAGCTGTGGGCTGAAAATATCTGCAAATTCTTTGCAGACTTCCTGTAGGTCTACTGTTTGCAAGCTATTGAGCCCTGTGACGTGTATTCCCAAGGCCTCAAACCAATCGAGTCCTATGAGACTCGTTCGCTCACCCCCTACTACTATTACATCTAATGGACCTTCAAAATCCTTGTACTGCACGTTAAGGGTGGCCTCCCCCTTAACACACACTCTGGAGTTTTGAAAGTCTGTTAACACAATGTCAGAAGGCCTCAGTTTGGCCTGAAATCCGCTTCCAGAACAAATCTTCCTGAACGTGTGCATGGAAATGATTGAAAGTGCAGACCCCGTATCCAGTTCCATAGCCAATGGAACCCCTTGTAACTTCACTTTAAGTGACAGCTTTTTCTTAATGGGCTTCTGTGTGCCTGTCCTATAAATGCTTCTTCGCGAAGCACAGAAACCCACCCTGTTTTGGCTGGGGACCCTGGTATCTTTCAGGCGCAATTCTTCTCGAGGTTGTACCTTCTAACGGCCCAGACACACAGCTGCAATGTGGCCCTGTTTTCCGCATGCTCTACAGATAGCGGAGCGAAATCTGCAGTTGGTCCTCTTGTGACGACCTCCACAACCGAGGCACTTGAGGAGAGCTGAAGAGCTTTTCTTCTGCTTCCCTTCTTTTGTGGGGTAGAGACGGTCTACTTCATCGTCAGGATCCTCCTCTGGGTTCCTTTGGACTCCTTCCTGGTGCACGGACACAGCTTCTGGAGTACTTCTGATCGGCCTCATGTTCTTGATGGTGCCATCTGCTGCCTCTTCTGCAGTAACCTCTCTCAAGGCATCTTGGAATGATAAGTCTTCTTTAGCGAAAAGTCTCTGCTGCAATTCTCTATGTCTCAGTCCGCATACAAATCTGTCTCTCAGCCGTTCTTCTAGATCTTTGAACTTGCAGTGTTTAGCGGCTTTTCTCAGTGCAGCAATGTACTCTTTGGCTGATTCTCCGGGCCGCTGATCCCTCTGTTCGAAGGTGTGGTGCCAAGCGATGATGGACAATGTGGGCTGGAAGTGTTCCTTTAGTAGTTTTTTGAGATCTGTGTAGTTAACAGATTCTAGAGGTGCAGGTGCTGCTATGTTTTCAGCGATCTCGAATGTGTCTTGACTGCAAATGCACAGCAGGGTGGCGGCTTTTAAACTATCTTCTCTTACTTGATTGACTTTAAGATAGTTTTCTACCCTGGCTACATAGGACTCCCATCTTTCCGGATGCGAGACGTTGAATTCTGAAAGTCTTCCAACTTTTGCCATTTTTGTAGTACAGGAAGGGTCTATCAGCCAGCTTACCCCCGATGTTCGCTGAATTGGCGGGCAGCTGCTGAGTTTAACGCCGTTTCCTACTGCTCAGGACTCTAGGGTAAGCTTACAACTTGTCTGCAGTTGTTGTAAGGCATCCCACCTTCGTCGCCAGTGTTAAGTCCTCAGCAAAATTGCAATGACGCAAGAAGCAGTTGTAGTTCTCAGGAACCTCTTTATTTATGTTCAACATACTGGTTACAAGACGCCGACAACGCCCAAATCTCCCTGCCCCTTTTATAGGCGATCCCCGGGCCAAACTGTAACATTTGGCGCGCCTGCACTTTGCGCATGCACGCGAGTGCTGGCGACAGCCAGTCTGGTCCCGGGCAGCTTGCACCTGCCCGGGACCGTTGCAATGCCCCGAGCCTGCCTTCACAGGCTCAGGACATAACACAGGCCTTTTCTGCAGTAGCCCCTGCTCTGTGGAATATCGTCCCCCTTGGAAATTAGAATGGCCCCCAACCCTATTGGGCTTTTATAAGACTTTAAAAACCTGGCTGTGTCTGCAAGCTTGGGGAACTAAATGTGTTAAGAGCCCAGTTTCTTGGCTTTAGTGTTAATTCATTATTTCAGCTGATATATATATATATAAACTATCCAGTTTCATTCAAGAAATCTATGACCACCCCCTTACAATTGTCACAGGGAGGCCCATGACCTGTGATTAATACTGAGGTACCCCTTCCTGTAGCGCCGGATTTCTTCCTGAGTTCAAGTTCCTTTCCCACAGAGATAATCCAGACCAAACCTCTTCAGCTTCTTAATTTATCTCACCTCTTTTGTATCTGCTAAGAATAAGCCATCTGTAACTTTGAATTTTTACAGAACTAAAAAAAAATGTAAACTCATGAGCAGTATATCTAATAAAGTTTAAATGACACTAAACTTTTGAATAAATAGTATCATAATAACTCTCCTCTACATTTTCATTCAGTTGTGCTACACTTTGCACAAAGTCTGATGCCTTCTCTTTTGTATATCCCCCCCTCCCTCCCTCCCTATATAAATCTTTAGGACTGGCAGTTGATTAAACCTGGAGTCAGCATGTTTTTAGCAACCTGCAATCTGGCCTAATAACTTCAATTCATCCTGGCCATTTTTACTGCAACCACTAGATGCACAAAATCATAATAGCTAGTAGATATTGATTGCCTTATTCTCTATGTTTCAAGTTGTCTTTAGCAACAAGATGCCTAATTACAATTGCTCTAAACCTTTTCTGTGCATTTTTTGATGAAACAGAATTTCTATCTACACACACTTCTACCAATCAGTAAAACTTTCTCTAAATATCTGGAAAAATATACTCTGCATTGAAATGGGTTAAAAGCAGGTTAATCAGCTGCCTTTAATTTGTCTTTTAATAGTGCAATCCTATATATGTCTGCTTGAAAGTAAATCTGAAGAGTTTCAGTGAAAGCGTGCAGAGAATTGCTATTGAAGTATTTCTTTTCCATTTCTTGTTTTAGATTCAAAGCTAAGAAAAGCCATAGAAGCAGGCCCTTTCCTTCTCTAGCTTCAGACTGTTCCATAAGGATATATTCTGCAATAGACTGTGTGTGAGTTCTTTCATTCCCAGCTTTGATGCTGAACTGAAGCATCAGAGAGTTAGGAGACAACCACAACTGTTACTGTTTGTTTTGCTGTGGCAAAAAGCAAAAAGAAAGTCAAAGTATTGTGGAGGATAGTGTTGCTTGCTCTACTTGTGTTCTTTTTAATGAATTCTTGACACACACTCAAGAGCAAGTTCTAAATTAAAACTCTTTATTATACAGCAATATTAGATTCAACGATGTCATTGTTCTCAATCTTGTCTCTTTTTCCACTCCTCTCCTAAATTTTTACTCATCCTGTCTGCTTTAGCATATCCTAAAACTTGGAATACTACATTATATTGCTTCTCATGATGCCAGATGTAAAAATGCTATACATCCACTGTCAAATACTTTAAAAAAGAACCACAGAATGAGGGCCAAAGCAGAGGTTGGCAATGATTGCCCACAGAATAAATCCCATTGCTAGGTATTTAAGATAGAAAAACCCTTGGAAACGTGGAGCTTCATCTTTTGAGATTTACATTTTAGGAAGACTAATGGATTTCCTAATAAAAATAGGTATATAGCTATGCTGGCTCAGGAATTCTGGGAGTTAAAGTCCACGAGTCATAAAAGAGCCAAGGTTGCCTATCCCTGGTATAGGCAAAATGTCCAGCTTTGAAAAAGAGAAAACAGTGAATCAAAAGCAGCAGGGCCTGCTCATAGCTTACAAGGTAGGCTAGAAAAGAAACAATGGTGACTGCTTGATTTCGTGTCCTCCATCTGTTGCTGTCTCATGAGAGCTTCTTGCTTTATTGCTGGGTGCACAAAAGCACTTTTAGGATGAAAGGTGTAATTTAACTGAAAGCAAATTCTCTTTTCTATGGCTTTCTCATTATAATCATGCTTGGGTCTAAAAAGGCTGCCTGCTAGATATATAGAATTTTTACCTAATGTTTTCTAGTGTTCACTCAGCAGAGTGGAGGTGGGGGGGAGCTCTGCTCAGAAAGGATACAGAGTGGCATTGTTTTCTGATGACTGTATTTATGATTGCTAATTTCTTACTTCCAGCAAACAAAATAGAAAATAAAAAAACTAAAGAGTTTGAAGGCTTATCCACATTATGGTTACCAGTGACAAACACAATTGCTTTAAATCCTATCCTAGTTTTGAAAGGACCATAAGCTGAAATATACATGTACAAACTAACCTTTGCCAGCTGTTTCTTCAGGATGAAGGGAGAACCAGAGCTTCTTAGATTCAAGGGTTATCTAGAAGCAAAATCAAGATGGAGATCTGCAGTCCTAGTCAAGAGTTCAGTGTTAAAATCCATTTGTACAAAGACAGAAGGTGGTTAATGCCTGATGCTGCTACTTCATAAATGAAAATAACAAATATTTTACTACTCCTTACCCTCTTTGTTTTTAGTAAAGGTGTTTTATATATGGGTCATTCTCTCTCAGCCCAACTCACCTCACAGGGTTGTTGTGGGGACAATATGAGGAGGAAGGTTGTTGGATATGTTTACCTCGAGTTATTTGTTAAAATAATAAAGGTGAGAAATAGATAGATAGATAGATAGATAGATAGATAGATGGATGGATGGATGGATGGATGGATGGATGGATGGATAGATAGATAGATAGATTCTAGAGAAGATCATATACTCATTCTTAGTTTTCTTGTTTCTAAGTGAGAAATCCCTTCATCAGAACCAGAATACCCCAGATGACTGGAGATTGATTGAAGACCTTTTACTTGCAGATGACTGAGTGCTGATTTTCAATTCATCTCTCCTGTCAGAACCGTAAGACTTCTGTTTTTTCCATTCAGTTAAGGTATCTCCATCCATAGGTTTTATATTTTGAAAAGAGAACTGATGTTCTGGACATGTGCAAGAAATAGTAGTGAGGAAGGCTATTCATGTATCTATTAAACTCAAGTTGTACTTGAGATTAATAGAGGAATATTTTATGGAAGACTGCAAATAAAAATTTGAAAACAAGAATTTGTCTAATTATTAAAACAAATATAGAAGGGCTATGTGTTTTATTATTGTAATTTCCAACTTCTCTGTATCTACATTTATAAAAGCAAGGCAGTGATCGATTCAAAACAATGTTAAATATGAATCAAAATACAGAATATATAATAAATCAAGACATCAGTATTATAACCTGTTATTTTCCCACCTTTTCTTCTACAGTATGTAATTCTCAATAATATTTTAAAATTAAAATTTGTCACAGAACAAAAATTTCCAGATAATTTAAAAAAACATACAGGTAGTATGCAGGATGTCAGTTTAATATCTCATCTGGAAGGCAACATCTTCAACAAGATGCTGCTGGCTACATTTGTGTTCCTATGCTAACAAGTGTAAGAAAAAAATGGTTCAGTCTGATTTCATTTACCATATGTATTCTGCTTGGCATAGATTAAAAAATAATTTATGATTAATTAGGCACTCTGATATGTAAAATAAAAGAATAAAAAGGGTAATTTATAAAAAGTTGGAAACAATGTAGGAGAGACACCCATGTTTTTAGGATGGATTTGAGCAACATGATGGATTGAGGTTGGGACTGAGGCTGAGAAATTAGAAATTATAATGTTACAATTGGAAGCACATCTTGGAGTGGCCATTGGGACTAAAGATAGTGCTTATCAATGTTGGCTTTATTCAGTCGGGGACACTTATTACCTGGTGGGCCAAAAGATAATTTGGAAAAATGAAGTTAATATCATATGATGCAACATCATGCTAAGTGCTACTACTGTCCCCTGGCTTGTAAGCAACGGCCAAGCAAAAAGATTGTGGATGATGATGATGATGGTGATGATGAATGTTTTCATACTATTTCAGTCATCCAAATCTAAGCAACTGACAGGAGAACAAATAGTATGTAACATTAAGTTAATTTTTAAAAATCAATATGATAAAATATACTATAATTCATAAATACTGTGAAGATCAATTCAGCATAAAGTATAACAACTTCATTAAAAAAAACCATAATAAGGTAAAACAGTAAAGCAGCCCTATGGGTAATATCAGCCATTTGTACAGAAGAGAAAAACAGGATAGAGCATTTTGTCAGCTAAAACCATCTTTTTTCCCCATGGGAAACCAAGCCACAGGCTGAGGATTGGTTGGCAGGTGGAGCTGAGTTAATGACAGTGAGGGTCACCATCCTTCCTTCCCTAAGGCTGGCCTTGTTGAAAGAATAAAAATAATTTTTGCACAATATTGGAAGAATGAAGGATTGCCATCAAAGGAAGAAATAATTACGAAAATATTGGAATGGGCAGAGATGGACAAACTAACTATGAGGCTGAAAGACAAAGAAGATACGGACTACTATCAAATTTGGAATTTATTTTATTCTTGGTTAGAGAAAAGAATGAAGGATTAGGAATTGAACATGTATTAGCCTAGCAAACTCCAGACAACTTGTTGATTGGAAAAATTAACATATGTTGATGAAAAAAATTAATTAAAAAGATTGATTGATAAATAAACAAACAAACAAATAAACAAACAAATAAATAAATAAATAAACCATACTTGCTGCTGATCCAAATGAAAAGAATGAATTTGGAGTGGAGAAATAAATCATCCTTTATTGAAACTTAGAAAATATTTCTCAATACATGAGGATAAAGACATTTTATATAACCAGTAAATGTATGTTGTGGTCTTTACTGTATAAATACCATGAAGACAATGAAAACTGAGAAAGAAACAACAAAACATTCTGAATGAAAGTAGCATTCACAACATGTATTGTTGAAGGCTTCATGTTCATGTTTGTGTTCATCACAGTGTTTACCTCAGGATAAAACTGTATTTTTACACATCAGAAGTTGTTACAAAAGAAGTTATGATGAACTGAGATGCTTTTTCTTTCCGAATATAGTAATACCCTACTGCAGTGGTTAATGAAACTGAATGCTGGTCTCTTGGGAAATTGTATGAATTGAAGTCCAACTTATTTGAAGGGCATTAGATTGGCAAATGCTGATGTAACATATTTCAACATAGCTACCCTTTTCTTACCAGATAGAGTCTTTGTACAGTCTTTGGCAAATAATTTGAAGATAGGACTAAAAATAGTCTAAATTGGCCAAAACTGTGAAAGGTAGAAGGTCTGAAGCTTCCTGTTTTATCCATATTATAACTGTTATAAAAACTGTGAAATGGATAAGTCCATATTTTGATAGGTATGAAAATGTGACAGCTGTTTTCAGTGTACAAGCACTGAGACCATGTTTCACTACTCTTAATTCACTCTACATTTCTAACATTTCCCAGGAGTTAGTAAACCAGAGCCTAGATATTTGTCTGTAAAATAAGTTATAAAACCAGTGAAAGCAATACTTCCAATCCTGTTAAAATGGTATTTGAATTTTTATTGGTAGCTGTGTGATATTTATTGGCTGGGTTCATAGTTTGCCTTTCACCCAGGATCTCCAGAAGGTGCACACTGTAGTCCCATTTCCAATTTCATCCCCAGATAAACAACATCAGGAAAGTAGAGTTGAGTAAAAAACTGAGGACCCAATGTTATCTTTGGCTGAGGATGACCTTGACATTACTAAGCACTTTGTCAGCATTGAGAAGTTTCCTCCCTTAATGAAATGAACATTGAAGTAGAAACAGGAAAGTCAATGATACTTTTATGACTCTTTCTCAGTGATTCATTTCATCTTTTAGATGTTTTCTGTCATTAGCCATATATTGTACATGCTTAGTAGGCAATACAGCACAGAATTCAGATTTAGAAAACAGCCAATCAAATAAGACATTGGAAGGTCTGGGTAATTTAAGTTAGCTTCCCTTCAAACCCTGACACATAAGCTAAGTTAAACTCACTTTTTTGAATCAGTATTCAGAACTGTTGAATGTTATTGATATCTGGAGCTTTACTGCTAAAATCCAAAAGCAATGAGCACGCTGTGTGGATATCTAATTGCTGCCTTATGTGATCCCTGAGGCCCTGTTTTCAGCAGAACAGTTGTGTGTGTGGCTGCAGTCCATTTGTGAGCCCTATAACGGCATTTCAGGCTCACACATTTACTGCATGTTGTGTAAATTCTCACTGAAGCCCATTAAGTGTAAAGATGCATTCCAGATGGGAATTTAAATGGTAAATTTCACATCATATTATTTAACTGGTTATTTTTTTATCCCTCATTTACCTACCATCTGTCATAATTTCAGTTTCTCAGCAAGATAACCTAGGTTATGTGTGTGCTTTTGAAAGCAAAAACAAAACAACCCCAC
The DNA here is from genome assembly GCF_016545835.1 of Crotalus tigris. NCBI lineage: Eukaryota > Metazoa > Chordata > Lepidosauria > Squamata > Viperidae > Crotalus > Crotalus tigris. Next base: position 1,334,730 of record NW_024096837.1, read on the forward strand.
CCCGAAAAAAAAAACAACTTGAGAGAAAGGTCTTAACCTGTTTTATAATAAACTTTGAAATTGTTTATTGCATAATCACTCAGGAGGTAATAATAACATAATGATGCAATACTGTCCTTGTGTATTGTCACAAATTATGTACAATACATCATTCATTTCATGATGTGACTGACACAAATTTACCTAATTCATATGTAGTGTGTGACATCAATGTGGCTTCTACCAGATACCTGTTAAACATGTAATCATTGGTTGAATTTTTTAATATTAGGAAAATTTTAATTATAATTTTTGTTAGTATGTTTTACAGTACCATGTTCAAAATCAAAGGTCATGGCTAATGAGTCAGTGAGCATTTTACTAGTGCAAATATTAACAATACATATTTTATAGTTTGTTTCTTAACAATAATGGTAAGATTGCTTGTTTGTTTTTACTGCATATACTTAGAAATTATACTGAAGCCCTAATTTTATATCTAAAATACCTCTTATGTAAAAAGACATTGAACATATTGAGACATGTTATTAGAAAAAAGTTTCCAAAAAACTACTTGACCCGAAGGACACTTTACCTTGCAACCTCCTCCCTCCAGATGGACCCAAGCGGTAAAAATCTGGCTTCCCCCCCAGGCACTGGATGCAGGATGCCTGTAGCGGTAGAGGAGGCAGAGCTGGAGAGCAGAGTAAAATGTGTCATTTATATTGCCACAAGAGACCCAAATCCAACCTCCTATGAATTCTGTTGACCTTTATCTAGCATCAATTTAGCAATGACCACTAATTGATCAGATTCTTCTGCACAGGTTGCAAGAATAAACTCATTTGTTCTTTGAACCCAATGAATGATCCTGTTTATTTGAGCCTGACATTGCCACGTAGTGGTTGGCAGATGGATGTGAGTTTTTATCAGGGTCTCAATGTAGTTTATGGTTTTAAATGGTTGCTTTTTTTTTTTTGTTCACCAAGCAGAGTTCTTTTTGGAAGATGGGCAGCTATATAAATGTAATAAATAAATATCTGCAGCTGATCTCTTTCTTAATATCACTCACTGACCAAGTACTTATATAACAGGATCAACTACCTGTGGAGAAAAATAAATAAAAGCTAACTACAACAAATGAATGGATGAATATTTTTGTTTTGAGCATTGCAGTATCATTTAAGAAAAACTTTAAAAGAACTTGTTTTACCCTTTTGCTATTCAGCCATTAATCTTTACTATCTCATATCTTGGGCATAAATTATTTCAACTCCTTCCCTCTGGACAATGCTATAGGCATTATATGCCAATACAACTAGACACAGGGAGGTTTTTTTTTCCCCTTCACTATCACTCTGCTGAACACTTAATTCTCTCAGGGCTGCTGATGTCTATTAATGCATGAAGTGTGGCTGTAGTATTATTTATCCTTCTTATTATCTTCATTACTCCCTCTTTTATTGGTATGATGATGATACTTTGCATGTTCACTGAGTGCTTCTGCATCATAAATTCCTTGTGTGTCTAAAAAATAAAGATAAAACCTTTATCTTTATCTGCTTTCTTTTCTATCTAACATGTGATGCTTTTCCTTACCAGCATTCTGTTCTTGATTTTATTACATTATTTCAATATTCATGTTTTGTTTCTTACACATTCAGATTCCAGTTTTAAACTTGCATCAATGCTTGTTCTTGGTTGTCTTTTACATAATCACTAATGCACACCTTTCTTCTTTAACAATTTCTTTGATTTGAAGTAAACCTCTGCTTCCTTTTCTATGGGGTAGGTGTGATCTATCGCTATCCCTATGGGGATATAATGCACAATGATTAGCCATCCATTTTCTTGGGTTTTTTTGGCCCAAACGGTCCAATTCAATTTGTGTCAATTAATAGTTTCATCAGTATATCAAATACAGTAGGTATGGCCGAAATATTGATGGCTTTGATGGTGTTTCCACTGCTCAATTTTATCACTCTTTAGATGCATTTTTAACCTTGGTGTTATCTAACTGTAAAACACTCAGATATTTGTAGGCTTTCTTCTGGTGGCTCCTGATAGTTTGGCCTTTCAACATTTTAATTCCATTAATGTTTGTGATTTAACCCTGATTTATTGCTCCTGTAGCACATTTGTCTCGCTATATCTATGCTAAAGCAAAACCAAATGCACAGGTACAGTATAGATGGTACTTTGCTCAATAGTAGCAACTGTGAGAGGGATCTTGGAATCCTATTGGACAATCAGTTAAATATGAGCCAGCAGTATACTGCAGCTGCCAAAAAAGCCAACACAGTGCTAGGCTGCATTAACAGAGGGATAGAATTAAGATCACATGAAGTATTAATACCACTTTATAATGCCTTGGTAAGGCCACACTTGGAATACTGCAACCAGTTTTGGTCACCACGATGTAAAAAAGATGTTGAGACTCTAGAAAGAGTGCTGAGAAGAGCAACAAAGATGATTAGGCGACTGGAGGCTAAAACATATAAGGAACGTTTGCTGAAATTGGGTATGTCTAGTTTAATGAAAAGAAGGACTAGGGGTGACATGATAGCAGTGACCCAATATCTCAGAAGTTGCTACAAAGAAGTGGGAATCAAGCTATTCTCCAAAGCACCTGAAGGCAGAATAAGAAGCAATGGATACAAACTAATCAAGGAAAGAAACAACTTAGAACTAAGAAGAAATTTCCTGACAGTTAGAACAATTAACCAGTGGAACAATTTGCCTCTAGAAGTTGTGAATGCTCCAATACTGGAAATTTTTAAAGAGATTGGACAATCATTTGTCTAAAATAGTATAGGGTTTCCTGCCTGAGCAGGGGGTTGGACTAGAAGACTTCCAAGATTCCTTCCAACTCTCTATTCTATTCTATTCTATTCTATTCTATTCTATTCTATTCTATTCTATTCTATTCCATTCTTCATTAAGCTATTTAGCTATAATTGGATGTAAGCTAGTCAGATGTTTAAGTCAAAGGCCATGCAATTGATCATTTCCAGGAGGTATCCAGTTTTTAATATTTTTCAAACATTTTTTTACTATTTCTGCTGTTATTATTGGTTCTTCTATTTGAATTTTATTAAATTCATCTTCAAAGTCTTTTATCCATCCAAGATTTTTATTGTAGTTCTTTTTGTTGTTGTTGTTGTTAGTTTTCCATTGATCTTTCTTTTTTGTTTGGTTTTCCATTTTCAAAATTTGTGTTGCTGTTTATATTTTGATAGAATTGCGTCTAGTCTAATCAAAATATTATGTTTAAATTGGATGATTCGTGCCTTATAGTATTCAATTTTCCCTGCTATGATGGTTATTTGTTGCTTTATCATTTCTAAAGCTGCTTCAATTTTTCTGGTGCTAAGCCAATATGCATATATATTTATTAGGCTTGTCTTTATCCTTTCATTCATCCATTTTGCCCTTTCAAGTTTTTTAAATTACTTGATCTTACTTATCTGACCTTACTTCCCTTATCTTCCACTTTGGGTTTAAATATGATTTTGCTTTTAGTTTCCAAATACTCAGTTCTTCTGTAACCAGCATTGCTATACTGTAAGCAAGGTGAATGGTTTATTTGATAGATATTATTTTAACCCTAGCAAGCACCTTATTCACATCCTTCATTATAAGTGCCAGGTCTGCCAATGCTGGCAAACTTTGTCTGTCTAATGATAATTCTGTACATATTATCATTTTCTTTTTTAATTCTTCCTGCTGGAGGTTGTTTTGGTGCTGTCCTGTTTTTTCCAATTTTTCTTATCTCAGTTTTTGTCTAATATTACACCAATGTTTTGGGATTCTTCCATTTTCACAACTTTTCTGAATCTCTTCCAGTTCTGCATCCCTGATATTTATTTATTTATTTATTTATTTATTTACTCACCTACTCACTCACTCACTCACTCTCATTCATTTTTATTCCACCTTTATTATTTATACAAACAACTCAAGTTGGTGAACATATCCAACATACCTTCCTCCTCTTAAATAAGGACATTTGAATTTAACTCTTGAATATTTGTGAAATGTGAAGTACCATAGATTTAAAGTAAGAGAGTGGTGGTCTTCGAACATTAAACCCAATGATTAAATTTCTGACATAATGTTATTTGTTCAGCTGCCATTGATTTTATTACATGAGCCTCCAACTTATAAAAAATTGGAGATATATTTAGTTCATTTGATTCTCACCTTAACTTCTGTCTAGTGCATAAATTAGACTAGGGTAATATATGGTTACAATTCAGCTTTGTGGATTTACTTCTTTTTCTTTTCTTTGTGTTAAAAATTTATCTATAGTTAATAAATGTTATTCCTTGACTGTACATGAATAGTGCAGTTTTCTTCCCCAAAAGTCTGACCTAGATAAAAAAAAACCACAAGCAAATATATGAAGTAAGCTAAGGAAGTATGATTCCTTAGGCAGAAACGTGTTAATCATGCCATTCAAATCAGAGTACATTTTAAGACATGTGAATCTGATTACAACAGCATCAATATTTAATAATATGAATTTGGAATGTTCATGCGGTGAAACATATTAAGGTAACATGCCATTCAGAAAGCTGAGAACTGAAGGATTGTGGGACCAGATTTGTAAGGTGAACATAACTGCATAACATAGGAGCAATGTAAACAGAACAAAAGGTTAGGCCTCTTACCTCCCACTATCCTTGCTAAACATCAAAGAACGTTAAGCTCATATGAGGCCATTAGGCAGCTGGAGTTTTTCAAGTATTGCCAATTCTCAGCAACCTCCCATTTGCTAGAAGAGCTCTAACAACATTAGAGAAACAGCATCCTACCAGTAAACACAACAATATCCCAGTCATCTCTCCTCCAGGAACTACTTCAAACTTCACTGAAGACAATGGTTTGGGATGACTATAAAAACATTCTTTCATTACTTTCCTGCTTGGTTCAAACCCAGCACCCCTCTGTTTCAAAGTCTCTCTGTAGAAATCAACAAGCAAGCTTTCATTACAAAAGTCCCCATACTTTTCCTACATACCAAGTTCAAATATTTGTCATCCTGACTCTTGTGGCCCAGAAAAAAAAATAGCTTGGAAGAATAAGGTTCTGCTAATGCTCTTCTCCTCTTCTTCTTCCTCCTTTATACTTTGGTTTGATGCAATTTTATCTATTTGACAAAGCTAGGAATTTAATAACAATAATTTGAATGCTGCACCCGGCTCTCAGTTACTCTAGGCAGCTTGCAACAATCATAGAAATTATAATTGAATCAAATACAAACATGAACTATAAAGATGCAACAGGGCAAGTGTGATAAAGTCGTGGGTCTCACTTTTCTTTTCCAAAGATCTGGGTAAAAAGTCAGGTCTTCACAACTCTTCTAAATGAGAGCAGAGTGGTAGCCATCCAGTTCTTGGGGAAACCAACACACTTTATGTGTATTTGTGCTAAGAAGCAGTAAATAAGTAACTATTGGTCAGTTAGGTAAGGAATTTAAGAACATGACTATTGATCAGATCCAGCTTTTTTTTTTATGAATTTGATTTTTTACATCCATTTTGATCCAACGTCAAGACTTAGTTTAGACAAAAGTGATTAGTTATTCCGTGGGATAAAATCTGCCAAGACAGAAATGAGGGACACAATCAGATTGATTCTTTTGGAGTTCTCATCAGCTTTGCAAAAGGTACTGCTAAGATATTATAGTTTTGGTATATGATGTGGTAGTTTTGTGATGGAGTTCACCCAGATTTACTTTATCTCCTATGTTCTTGACATCTACATAAAAGTGCATAAAGCTTATTCAATGAAGTCTGTTGAGTTCTCATCAAAATATAAACAACACTTAACATTATTTCTTATTTATATCTGTGGATACTCAGAATTGGTATTTGGGCTCCATGTTGCAACAAAAAAAGTGGAACATGAGGCATAAAAGTAAAAATATAACATTATTTAGATTTTTGGTATTAAGCTATTATGTTATGCAGTTACATATTCATAAAATTCTATAGAAGGCTTTAAGCAGTTGATGCAGGATGTTCTCCCCATTCAAAATACATTATGTAAAAACTTTGAGCATTTCAATTCTTTTTCTCTCTATTACCTCTGTAGCAACCAAGCTGAATTAAGGTAACACAGTTGGATATCTTTCTTTTCCAAAGGATTGCAAGATATAATCTAAAGAAAATTATAAGGTAAGAAGTTGCAGCTTAATTTTTTAGATATTTTTTTGCAAGTTATCCCAGGAGGGACACAACTGAGGTCAGTGAGAACTAAAGTATTAAGTAACTTTTATTTGACAAGACATAATACTTTGCAATCTTTTTAAAAAAAATACAATTTGAGATAATAATGATAAAACATCCTATGACTCCTTGGAAGATAACCTATTTCCAATCTATTTCCTATCCTCTTTGAAACCTTTTTTCCTTTTGAAGCACATCAGTGCTTATTATTATTATTGATCATCGCACAGTCAGCCAGATGTTCAGACTGGATTTGGCATTTTGTCTACCTATCGAGTCCTTACCCAGGACCTGGGATAGGCAGATGTGGATGTTTGATGGTATTACAGATATCGTCGCAGGATGGAAGCAGTTCCTAGTAAGGCCGCCTTTTGCAATTGACTAATAGCGAATTTGTCAATGCCAATGGTGTTCAAGTGGTGCTCCAGTTTTTTGGGGATTGCACCCAAGGCGCCTATGACTATTGGTACTACCCTTGCTTGCTTTTACCACAGTCTTTCTATTTCTATTTGTAGGTCTTTGTATTTTGTTATCTTCTCCAGCTCTTTCTCCAGGCACTGCCACATTTATTATTATTATTATTATTATTATTATTATTATTATTATTATTATTATTATTATCATCATCATCATCATCATCATCATCATCATTCAGCCTCCTTATTTATTTCTTTGGTGTTCTGCAGGGCTTACTTCTGAGGATTCAGTAGTAACAACATATCCCCATCTTCAATCTTAACTAAGAAATAGAAATAACCTGCTTAGGGATTGTTTTTTGAGGATTGATAGGGTGATAGTGGTGTGGTGACACTTGCAGATTGAGGTACAAAAGTGTTAAAAGTTTTTATATCATTTGTCTTAGTTACTGGGTTTCATTCAAAATTAAGGATCGTAGAATGGTAAACATACAAAGGAATGTGTATTTTGTGAAAGCCTGAGATTCACTGGAAAAGTTATAGCTCCTTCTGAATGCAGATATGATGTGCTATCAGGACTGACTTTTTTAAAAAATAAACAGCCTAGTACAAAATAATAGCTCTTCCTAAACAATGAGAACTGTAGCTGTTTACTCATTTCCTCTCCTTTCTATTTTCCCAATCAGAAGCTTTTCCCAAATAAATTTTATCTTTTTAAATCTGGCCCCCACAGATAATTTGAAAATGATTCTTCCTCTTTATTATAACTTCAAATGTTTTCAAAGAAAAAAATAACACTAGCAATAAAAAACATGTTTATATTTTATTCTCATATGCACAATCATGCTCTACATCTTAATCACAGTTTTATTCTGTCACCTCCCAATAGTTAGGTTAGAAAGACCATGAAAATATGTGGAAATGGAAAATGAAGTTATAATGACCACAATACTTGAGAAAAACAATCGAACATCAGGATAAGCACGATATGTAAAATACTAAAATATTCTTGTTTGTGGATTATCAAGTCACTGTCAACTCCTAGTGACTCTAACATGGTTTTTAAGTCTTCCAAAGTTGTATTCATTACCTTTTGGTGTCCATCTACCTTGGTACTGATTATCCTTTTCTCATGTTTCCTTCTATTACTCTCAGCATTAGAGCCTTCCTCAGACAGCTCAGTCTTCATATTATGTATTGAAAGTAGGGTAATTTGAGACATGTTATTTGTTTCTCAGATGGCAACTCTGGTTTAATTTGTTCCATGATCCACTTGTTTGTTTTGTAGGCTGCCAAGACTATTATTGGGATTCTTCTCCAATATTCAGCATTGACAAAATAGTACCAATGGTACGTAGGAATATCTGCAAGAAATACCACTTGTCTGCAAGCAAGAACCAGTGAGACCCCAAAGTAGGCAAATTAATACAACATAAAGAAGTCAAAGTCCCCTGGAACTTTGGAATTCAAACAGAGAATCACTTGCCACACAACATCCATCCTTTATAATTGTTGATAATAAAGAGAAAACATTCTGGATACTGGACATCACAATACCTAGCAACAGCAGAATAAAAGAGAAACAACTGGAGAAAAATCACAAAATATAAAAACCTGCTAATAGAAATAGAACGATTGTGACAAAAGAAAGCAAGGATAGTACCAATAGTAATATACACCTTGGGTGTAATTCCAAAAATATTTGGGGCATTACTTGAACATCCTCAACACTGAAGAAAAAATCACTATGAGTCAAGTACAAAAGGTAGCTTTACTTTGAATAGCTCACATCCTGTGACTATACCTTTAATATTATTGTACAACATCTGCCTATCCCAGATACTTGGGAGGGACTTGACAGGTGGACAAACATTCCAAATTCAATCTAAACATTTGGCTGACTGTGCAACAGACAATAATATACTAAATGCATATGTTGCCTGACTCTCAGCAATTCTGAATTTAGAAGAATTTAGGACAACTGACCTTGAAATAAGTTGCAGCTTCATTCCCAGAACAATTAATCCAATAAAGCCTGCTTTAATCCAATAAAGCCTGCAAATTCAAATTTTGTTTGGCGGATTTAGTCCCGCTAATAACAAATTACTGATAATTTCATTAAATTATTTGAATTCTAAAGAAGAAGCAGGTTAGGAAAAATACTGATGCCTTTGACCTTTGATGTTGGAGATGACTCCTATGAATCCTGTAGACATTCAAGAAAACAATCTGCTGGATCATTGAACAAATTAACCCAGAATTCTCTTACAACACAGATGACCAGGCCCAAACCCAAAATCTTGGAAAAGATTCTAATACAGGAAAAGGTGTAAGAAAAGAGAAGAAATGGATGGACTCGGTTGCAGTGGCCATTGGGAGATCTGAAATAACTGTTTAGGTATAGATCATCATGGAGAAAATCTACCCATCTGATCATCAGGAATCAAAAAACACATGATGGCACATAATCAACCATGCAATTATTCAATGGATGATTTTCCAGATTTAATCAATTCCACCAAAATGTTCAAAGAAAAAGCAGTGTTAATGTATGTTTGTATTTAATCCTGATATTCTAGCATTAAGGCTCCATTTTTTTCTTTTTACAAACTGCATTACAGGAAGAAAATAAGCAACTATAGAATTCCTCAAGTTAACAATGTCCCCCACTTTGACAACTTTCCAGATGTGTATACCTCAGTTGCCAGAATTTGGGAGCTGGAAAGTTTGAGAAATACAGTTGTAATATATTAGAATATGCCAATCATTGTCCAAACTGATACCTGTAATAAAGATAATTTTCACATGCTCTTCAAAAAGGATTGCATGGAAAACACTTCTGGATTAATTTTCAGAATGGGTCAATTTTAAACATTTTTTTCAGGCATCAGACATTTTTGTAAGTAAGAGCTTTCTCTCTTTTTTGGATATTATTTTAACAAAAGTCTTATAACCAATCTAGTATTCATGACCAGAACAATGCATAATTCATACAACACTATTTGAGGGAAAAATTGCCTACCTACAAAGTATTGGCAGTTATACTTCCCTGCTTTCTTGTCAAGAATGACATCATAGTGCTTTTGGGCTGTCTTTGGGCAGAAAAATACCTGATATTCATTCTCTACGTATTAATTTGTAGTCCATTTTCAATCTTTTGCTGCTCTGCCCTTCCTTTTTACATCTCTTCTAGCCCATCTTTCTTCTCTTTATGGAAGCGATACTCTGAAGTGATACTCAGGGTCATCACTAGAGTCATCACAGTCATCATTCAACCACCAATAGAAAAATTCTCAAGTTCATAATTTATTTTATGCTGTGTCATTCTGAAATTATGTACTGCCAGGATCAGGCCAGGAAAACAAAAGTCATTTGTTTTACTTGTACATTCAGATCTCCATTACTTCTTCTCTCAGCAAGTTAAAAAAACTGGTTGGCTCCTAAATTTGTAATTGGCTTCTAAGAATCATAACGGCCTGTTTTTCTATGGTACTATAAAAGGCATTCTATGATTGGTTGCATTCCAATAATTGCATTTCAATTCTTCCTTTCCAGATGTGAGTCAAATCAAGTAGTATTATTTGGAGTTTAAATGCTCTGCAAAGAAAGCCAAGGCAGCCCAAAGCCAATATTAATTAATCAAACAATTCTGAAATATAAAAATATGTTAGAAAACTATGGGTATAATTTATGCTGTAGTAATTACGATAATTATTTCATTGGATTATTTGCTTCATCCCAAAATAAAAGCTATGGCCATTGTAGCTACTGTCCTATGCAAGATTTATTTAGGAGCATTTATTAAAATGCTCAGTGAATCTTCTTTTTAAAATTAAAATTCTTTTCATTCCATTAAAACTAAATATTATTCTAGCAAAATCTTTACAAGCCAGTTTACTTCCCTTGACAGTTTTGATAGTTATCATAAGATGATTGTACTTTATTTATTTATTTATTATTGATTTGATTTGATTTGATTTCGGTAGTATCCGACTCCAAATCAGCTCTGAGTGGCTCACGATACCAATTTTTTTTTTAAAAAAAAATGTAAATGTTTCTATTTTAAATTTGGAAATAAACAAGATCCCCTACAATTAAAATCTAGATGGAATTAAAAAATTGAAAAAGATCTGATTTTCCCTTGCTCTCCTTAGAAAGGACAACCTCATTTCTATTATCCATCTTTTATTGAGGAGAAAACGGAACACGACATCATGTAACATTCAGTTTTTTTCAGTCTGTCACAAAATGGAATACATGCAATGTAGAGGACATATATTAATAATTATCCTTTATCAATACATAGGCAGCTAAGATGTTCTATGTAAGTGTAGTATACTATATACTGTACATATAGTTTTGTTGAACAAGAAAAAATACAGAAAAATAAATAAATAAAAGAATAAGATGGAAAAGCAAGAAATAATCTCAGAATTATTCTTCTGAACGTTCACCCCTACTTAGGGAGCCAAAGTTATGACAAATATAAATTTTCCCATATTTCTGGAAATCTTGTAACTAAAATGTGATAAAACATTCTTATCAACTGGCAGGATGAGACGGATGATTAAAATGAGAGAAAAAGAAACCTTCAGTTCCAGATAGTATAATCATTCAGTGCCTAATGATTACGAAAGCGAATAAAGTATTTAATCATAATTTTTTTTAGTCTGTATACTTTAATATCTGGTCCACGGTTTCCCGGAGTGTTTAAATATTGTATATCTGTTAGTGTCTATTATATTATTTAATCTGTGTTTGCATTTTTATAATCTATGAGGATTATGTAATTGGTACTTTGTGGAAAGTAAGTCTTGGTGACTACAGTAGACATCCTGAAGGTTTTTATGACTATCACTATTGTTTTATTATGGATGTTGTTTTAGTTCCTATTCCTTATAGCCCTGGTATGACCTGGCTGACTCCCTTCCAAGGCCCAACGTTGCTTAATTTCTAAACTTAGGACAAAATCAGACAGTTGTTTCCATCTCCTGAGATCTATTGCTAATGCCATGTTGAAGATAAAGGTGAGGAAAGACTTTGACACCAGCAGTTTTTCCCTCTCTTTCCACTGTTTTATATTTATTACGAAAAACTGATTCTTTTATGGGCAGGGTCAGCTCAAGGGTCTAGATTGTCTCTAGGACATGTTGACAGATGTTGGCCACTTTTCCTAATGTGAAGACTTGCATTTGTATAATTATTTGAAAGGAGGGCAGGAGCAGTACTCCTTAAGCTTTGGCACCCTGTGCCAGTGCTGGCCCTGAGTATTTGCTTTCTTTTTCAAAATGTTTTTTCCTCTGTGTCATACCTTTGATATTTTATAGCTGAAGGGCCTGTTTTCTGGAAGTCTCTTTGCAAGGATTTTTTGGCTGAACATCAGGGTAAAATGGTGCAGGCATTACATAAAGTTAATCCCATGCTTGAATAGAAAGTAATATGCTTCTGGCATTATTAATAATCTTCATATTTCCAATTTTAAAATGAAATGGACTTGCTATAAGTTTATTTAGTGCAGTATAAATCATGTATATTTTAACTTCTGAAACAGCAAGACAAACTTTGATGTGACCTAAATTCATCTTTAGCAAATTAGTTAAAAAAAATTAAATAGCATCTTATCTCTAGGGATCCTAAATCCCCCCCCTTTTTTTTTTAAATTCAGGCCAATTGTGTTTCATTATAATCCTCTACTACCAAATTAAGATCCAGAATTAGTTTTTTGCTTCATATTATCATAATGCAACTGTTTAGGAAGTGGTATGTGGAATTTCCTGCATCCCTGTAGTAGAACAAACAAGAGTAACATGTACATAGTTTAGCAAATAATTATAAATATTATCACAATGCAACAGTAGCTTGATAGGTTTTGATTTTTTTTCTCCAAGACTCTCCAAAACGGTTATTGAATCCTTTTTCTAAATTAAAATAAACTTCTTTCAATATGCCACTGGTAACTTCTGAGTGGCTGAGATACAAATATTGCGATAGGTGCCTTGGTGACCTTGAAATTAAATTACTCTCTACAGCAGTGTTTCTCAACCTTGACAATTTTAAGGCATGTGGACTTCAACTCCCAGAATTCCACAGCCAGCAATGCTGGCTGTGGAATTCTGGAAGTTGAAGTCCACATGCCTTAAAATTGTCAAGGTTGAGAAACACTGCTCTACAGTGCTTCCTTTGGAAATTCCAACTACTCAAGAATGTAGCAGAATGACCATTGATTAAATTTTACAGACCACATAAAGTGTACTGAATCCCACTTTTTTTGCCCTCAGGTAAAAATGTTGGTTTGATATCTTGATGTTTAAACTTAATAACTCTATCAATACTTCAGGGTGTGCCTGTGTTCTTGTAGGACTTATCCCTATGATTTGAGATTTTTAGAGGAAATCTACTGTTGGTATCACTGCTGCCAAATGTGAGAAAAGAAATATTTTGGTTGTGATACCTTCATTGCTGAATTTTATGATGTTATTGGGGTCAATTCACGGGAGATGTCTAATAAAATGGGTATATTTTTTCCTCCCTGAAAATATCCTCTAAAAACAGGTTGCTGATACCAGTTCAACTATTGCTGATTATGTTATTTTTCACTTTATTGTTTGCAAGAACCATGCAAATCCTTCAAAATATGCTTTAGAGTATGTGGCAGCATATACAAATCACCTCTTTTTGAATAGTTAAAGCAGCTTTCTCTTCTAGACTTGAGTGGTTGCATCACTGAGTCTCATTATCTCCAGTCTTCTGAAGCAACCACAGGAATCCAAAAAGTTATCACTGCTTTCACTGTTTGAAAAGAGGTGCTTTGCAGGTCTCCTGTGTGTTCTGAAGCACATCTTGCTAAGTATTTGCTAACTGATATTTAAAGGTTTTTAAATTGTGTGGTAGCTATACAACCACATTATTTTTGGCAACCTAGCCAGAAGAGCTAAGCAGCAGGTTCTCAAACAATTAGTCTGAGGCTGGGAAAAGACAAAGATATTTTAACAATTCAAAAAAAGGATTTCAAAGGATTTGCATAACTTTCTATAGATCTTGAAGTTACCCAGAAATATAATCTTAAATATTTCATTTCATATGTTCCTGTAACACTTTTTCCTGTTATGCTCTGGTAATGGCATAGATAAGGTTTTCAGGCATTCTTTTTACAAATGAAATCCAGCAATGTCCTAAATGTTTTAAAATAACCTCCAGAGGCCTTCTGAAACGTAGCTAAATTATACGTTTTTACATAACAAAAAACTACTTTGTCTGATGCATGCTATTTATGAGAGCCAGTTTGGTATCAATAAATTTTATTTACGGGCAAAAGGTTCAGAAGAGTTCAATACAGTGATTAAGGTTAGAAAACAGGAGATTATGAGTTCTAATTGAAGGTTATGTACACTTGATATAAACAAATTTTATTTACTACAAGAATTCTTTCAATAAATTCAAAATAGACATGGTATCCCAAAGGATTTGTTCTCAGAGATTGAACAACTCAACTAACAGAAACTGGAATTCTACGACAAAATGTAAAGTTTTGAAATTGTGAGACTTAGGACTGAATTAAATATTATTGTTTTCAGGTTCTACTTTGAATTCTGCATCAAAAAGGCCAACACAGTGCTAGGCTGCATTAACAGAGGGATAGAATCAAGATCACGTGAAGTATTAATGCCACTCTACAATGCCTTGGTAAGGCCACACTTGGAATACTGCATCCAGTTTTGGTCACCACGATGAGACTCTAGAAAGAGTACAGAGAAGAGCAACAAAGATGATTAAGGGACTGGAGGCTAAAGTATATAAGGAACAGTTGCTAGAATTGGGTATGTCTAATTTAACGAAGAGAAGGACAAGGGGGGACATGATAGCAGTATTTCAAAATCTCAGGGGCTGCCATAAAGAAGAGGGAATCAAGCTATTTTCCAAAGCACCTGAAGGCAGGACAAGAAGCAATGGGTGGAAACTAATCAAAGAGAGAAGCAACCTAGAACTACGGAGAAACTTCCTGACAGTGAGAACAATTAATCAGTGGAACAACCTGCCTCCAGAAGCAGTAAAAGCTCCAACACTGGAAGTTTTTAAGAAGAGTCTGGACAGCCATTTGTCCGAAATGGTGTAGGGTTTCCTGCCTGAGCAGGGGGTTGGACTAGATGGCCTCCAAGGTCCCTTCCAACTTTACTATTATTATTATTATTATTATTATTATTATTATTATTATTATTATTATATTTCACTAGACTACCCATTTTGATCCCTGGGTAGTTATGGGACTGACTTTTGATTTAGAACAGTGTTTCTCAACCTTAGCAACTTTAAGAGATGTGAACTTCAATTCCCAGAATTCCTCAGCCAACATTTTAAAGTTGCTAAGGTTGAGAAACAATGAATTAGAATGTTTCTTAAAAAGCTATAGTACTTCTATGTACTACTTACCTATTGATTTGATTCTTGACTACATTGATTAAGGACCATAGACTCTTCAGTAGTTCCTTCAATCTCTTCCCTGAAACGTAGCTGGATAATTGCTACTAAAAATCTTGTCACCCACCCGACAAGGCACAATTTTTGTATAGATAAATTATTTTAACATTGATTCTTTCCTCAAATATTTGACTAGCTGCTTCTACTAACATACTCACCTTGAGATTAAAGTAATCCACACTTTTTCTTCACACAGAATAAAATGCTATTATTCAGATCAGCAGGAGATCTTCAAAATGTGTAGGTTAGACTGTGAAGAATCAAAAAGAATTCATTTTCTCTCCTTTGGCAAACTATAGTATCACTTTGTATTAGCATTCAGAAACAAGAGCATAAAAATTAATATTAAAAAGTTATTCTCAAAGAAAAGGACTATGCTGTGTTACAAAACTAAAACTTCTCAGAGAACATATAATTGTATGTCAAGCAGTAATTGGCAACCATTGGTCAGAGATATTTTCATTTGGATTCCTAAGAAGGTGGTAGAATTCAAAGACTTAAATGTCTGAACTCTGTTCTTTGATAGTTCTAGCATTTACTCCAAGCAAAGGAATGTGGTCAATCTGAAAAGATGTAGAGGAATATAGGAGGAGCCTGTAAGAAATATGCTGCAACTATGAGAAAAACATCAGTTTGGCCCTGAAATATATGAAAATTCCTTGAGAAAGGAACTGAAGATTGTCCTGCTTAGATTCTTTTTGGTATAAGAAGGAAGAAGAACAAAACCTTGTCAGGCTTTCAAAATTCTGTTCTTATATCCTATAATGGTATAGTGTCTTGTTCCTGACTTGGCCCAAATCTGAAGAACTGAAAGCAACTGTCCTAATGTATGAACTGAGGAAGGAGCTATCCTTCCTTAAGGTTTCCTCATGGTCCCCTCCATTGCTTGAAAATCTGTTAGGTTTTGCTGGAACAGCCAGTGAAACTGGAAGATGGCCCTGGGTGAAAATGGGCATCCTTCTTTTCCTAGGCGGGAGCATTGTCAATTGAATCCATATTCTTTGATGAATAGGAGTTTAATTATCATACTTTGTACTTGTCAGAAATAGACTTGATGTAGTGTAGATTATCTTTTAAGTCTTGCAAGGCCAGAATTGAATATGTGCTTGTAACTCAGAGTATGATTTCACTTGTGGAACAGAATATAATTATCTGAAATCTGTGATGAGGATCAATATAAATGAGCATCTTTTTAAATATCATTTGGTTTTGACAGAAGTAATGTGATTTCTGTTAAATTAGTTCTTTATCACCTTATGTCTGATTTTTAAAAAGCTGCAATATGGACATGTGCAAGCAGAATAAAAAATCTGAAGTAATTATGTGAATGGCTTAAAGCATCAGCTACATTCGAGAACCATGCTACACAAGTTATTTTGCAGCCAACAGCACTGAATGCCATTTAAAAAATGTTGTGAATATAATGACATCAATTGTGCCAGCAACTATTAAAACAATATGAGCAATTCTTTTTCATTCAATGCTACTGTTTTTTTTTTCTTCCTTCAGGCATCCAAATAACAGTCCATTTTTAGATTACTCACTCAAATATCACTTTACTTGAGGGTAAGAAAAGTGTTAGTCAAAACAGAATCTCGCTAACACATTTCTTTGTAAATTTTTGGTATGTTAATAGTAAAAAGTTGAAATGAACAAGTGCTTTGCAGTAGACACTCATCCCTTTCCAACCCAGGTGCTATTTTATCATTAATAAGGTTCGTAGTTCAGAAGACATTCTGGGTTCAGGATTATTTTCTGCCAATATTTCAGTACAAGCAGGAAAATAAAAACCAAAAAATTCTGTGTTTATGGCATAGCAGCTTCTATATTCATATTATCACAAAGATGCAGCTGTTGGTGAAATATTGGTAGGCTGTGTTGAAATATACAGGTTGTAAGTTTTATATTCTGTATATTCTGCTATTTCTCATTATGACAAATTTATCAAGGACCAACCTTTCTGCATCTATTCAGGCAGAATCTATTGATAAGATTTGAAATACTGGTTTTGGCCACTTACAACTAGTATCATAGAAACTAGATATTTGGAAATGCTAATAATTCTAACTTCTCCTGGGAGCATCTTTTTGCATGTCTGTCACTAAAGCAGAGCACTTTTTTAACCAATGGCCTCAACTTTGTATTTATTCTATATTGCATTTACTCTGTTCCTTCCTATCTATGATTTTTTTTTGTATCTGTGCTTTTCCATATACTGTGAAGATACAGCCTAGAAAAAAAGGTAAATTAGCCATCAATTTAAAATGTACCATTTCTGGATAAAATGAGAAAGTTTGTACCTATTTAAACCTGTCTATGAGGTGAGATCTGACTGTTTTAGTCATTTTAGATCTACAAAAGATGGGAGTACAATTCTTACTAGACTTCTTGGACCACTTAATTGTTTTTAATAATATCATCATGGTATCTTTCTGAACTCCCTATTGGGCTTTGGTGAAACTAGTTCCTGTTGAGCTATTGATATGTTGATGATTGTGCTCCACTGCTCCTTACCATTCAAAACTAAATCAATCCCTGCACCTTCCCTTGATCAAATTAAGATAACAAAATTAAATCTGAATAAGCTAGAGGTGCTCACATTCAGTGAAAATCAAGATAGCAGCACACATGCAACTGAGTACATCTCTATTAAAAGAACTGCTCTGCTTCATTCTTTTTCTGATCCCAGTTTAAGCTTTTGGTTTTAAACTGTAAAGCTTTTTAGAGCTTAGGGCTTGATACCTGAGGGAAATCTACCTTAATAAGAATTTGTCCAGACATAAAAGTTCAGCAGGAGAACTTCCTTATTTTCCAAGCATCTGCTGAATCCAGAAGTTTTGTCATCATGATCAAATATATATCATGGAGTTGCAGTACAAACTCTGTTCCCCAGAGATGGCCACATTTTCAAGACCCTGGTCTATGTTGAACTAAATGCTCACAAATAATGCTAAGCTCTCATTCTTTCCACTTTTCTGGAAAAAGTCACCTCTTCAACCTGGCTTCTTCAAACTGACCTGGCATACAGTGATTTCATTTTCTTTATGATACAGTATTGTGCCTTTTCTTTTTTATGATTGTTAGTAACCATAGCTGTCCTATGTACAGATAGGTGAAGTATACATTGAAAGGAGAAGGTGAAGAAGACACAGGTGCTAGTTCTTCTCCAGTCCTTATTAAGTTGGTAACATTGCAACTGCTTCTTGAGTTAAATGTGTCCATTTGTCACCAAACACCTATTTCTCCTTGGATCAATAAGTTGTATAGAAGAAACCCTACAAGCACATCTAGTCCTCAGGATCTTTCTATGGTCCTGAGCCTGCAAGCTGTTACTCACATTGGTATTTGATGCTACCATTTTACTTTTTAAGATAAAAGCAAAAGATTGATTCAACACAGTAGGATTCTTTTCTCCTTCCTCCTGTCTTGCTGGATGGAAAAGAGATCCAACCCCTAACTGGGGACACCTACATTCTTCCTATCCATGGCTTTTCCTGAGTTGTGCTGCTGCCTCAAACCTGGAAGAGTATAAACAAAACACACCAGTGGTTTTTTCCAACTCTTCTCTGTTATTCCCTGTCTTTGGATCAAGGGAAAGAGTTAGATTGGATCCTTGGCAGCTGCTTCTGTGCCTCACTCACCCTCTGTCTCTAGACAGGGTAGAATATCACCAGCACTTGCTCAAAATGATTGGTCCACCACACCTCCACAAAGGCACTACCTTATCTCTTGGCCTCAAAGCCTGAGTGACTGAAATCTGCCCATCCTACTCTGCTGCTTCCCACAACTTTTGCATCCTCTCCTTGAGTGTCAGAGTAGAAAGAACTTGGGCTTGGTTGGGCCATAGGGAAAGAGACAGAGTTGCCAAGAGAAGGGCAGGGCAGAGCCCAAACTGTTCTGTTATCTTCCATGCTTTTCTGGAGGAACAGCATATCATGTAGCCAGCCCTCTGGTTAGGTCATGGCCAGCCCCTCTTCTGCACTCCCAGGGGGTGTGTTTTCCTGCCTTTCAGCTGAAGTGGCAAAGCTCAGAAGAGGAGATGCTCTGGGGAGCAGGTGGGAAACATCTGGAAGCTTTTTGCCTGGCGAATACCCGTTGTGAGCTTTTTCCCCTTCAAGAGGAAGGGAAAGGGAGAGAGATTGAAGGTTGGGGTCTTCTGCTTCCCCTCTACAATAATACAATAAAAGTGGCCTTGTTAACCTCCCCCATTTTTTCCCCCACCAGGTGTTGAACGTCACTTGCGGCCAAGTTCCCTGGCTGTGGGAGGACATTGGCTGCTTCGGAAGAGGCGGAGTGGGGCGCGGAGCCACCGGGCAGGTGTGGGTCTCAGCCGGCGGGGGGCGGGGCTGCAGCGCTGGGCTCTTCCACGCGGGCTCCCGAGCGCCTTTGTGTCGAGGCTGAGGGAGAAGGGAGCGGAGCCGGGAGGCTACAGCAGAGCAGCCACTGAGCAGCAGGCGCCGAGCTTTAAATGAACATTCATAGCGCGCGGGGGGAACGGCGGCGCGGGCTGGCCGGGACCAAGCGCGTTTGGAGGCAGCGAGCGCGTCCTCTCGACTCCGGCAGGTAGGTTCGGGCGCTGGAGCCCAAGAGTGAGGCGGGGGTGAAGGGGAAGGTGCGCTAGGAAAGTGGCTTGGAGGAGCCAGAGGGCGCGTTTTTGGGGGGAAGGGGGCGGAGGAGAGCTCGAGACGGGACAGAGCGCTGAGCATCCCCGGGAACCGAGGGAGAAACGGCGCTCTTCCCAGGCTTTGGGGAGGGGGGGGGAAAGGCGAAAAGGGAGAGGAGAGCAGGACGCTGAGAGCGTCGCCGGGACATTGAAGGTTGACCCAGGTTAGCATCTCAGGGGAATAGGAAGACGGTTCTCAAGAGCCGAATTTGGTGGCTACGCTGCTTTTTGATAGTCCTTGTTTAATTCTTTCGACTGCAGGAAGAGCCGTTCTGCCCTGGTCCACTTTCTCGTATCGCCCCTTCTTCTATTTGCGTGATACTTCCACACCAAGTGTCACTGCTTTTGGTTTGGTGATACCAATCATCCAAGCGCTGCGCTTGACAGTTTTTCTGCGGGCTGTCGGCCCGCGTGTTTGTGTATGTGTGTATGTGTGTGTATTTGTATTTGTGTGTGTGTGTGTGTGTGTGCCCGCGCGCGCGTGTGTTCTGTGTGTGCGTGTGTGCGCGCGCGCCCGCGGGAAGGGAAAGGAAAGAAAGGAGGCATAGTTTTGGAGAGGAAAAAGATCATTGGTTGAGGATTGTGTATTCACATCCCCGGCACCTCGAATCTTGGAAAGATGGACAGGTAAAAGACAGAGTTGCCGCTGTTAACAACACTGTTGCCAAAAAAGAAACAAGTGTCCTGCTATCACGCAGGTATCCCATTAATCTATGTCGCAATAATTTCTACCTGTGGAAGCTACCTATTCTGCAAGACATGATGTACCCTGATTTAATGTGCAAAGGTTATGTCAGCAATAATATTTGATATTAAACGGAGAATCAGGATTGTTTGCATTCTAGGATATAGCTATCATTATTTGTTCTCCGGTATAGCTTTTCCTTGAATGTGCTAGAACATACAAATTTCGGCTAAGGTTTCTGAAAATAAGCTAGCCATTGGTTTGCATGAAGGTTATTTAACTATTGGGAGGCTATTTAACTGCTACTAGAAAACAAAAATTAGGAAGTTGTCCTTAACAAGATAAACGGCACTGCTGTGTATAAGATTTTTGTAAACAAAATGAAAAAAAAAGTGATTTGAAAAAGAGCCAACACATTTTTTCAAATACTGTGTCTGATGACACTTCTCTGGTTCATGGAAGGTAACATTTTGGACCGTGATTCTGCTTTGGCTGCTCTTGTTGCATCAAGAAGGATTGTTTGCCATAGGGAAACTGGAGGCATGTATTGAGACAAACCCTGTTGTACACAAAGATTTGCCTCTTCTTTATGTTGATGGCTGCCTGTTTCTATTTTCTTCCCATTTGCACTCTTGTCGTGTTGCCTTCCACACAGTGGTATCAACAATGACATAATGCTTGGAAATTGTTTTGGTAATGAAGATTACTGAACAAGCCTTTGCCCCAAACCAGCATTCATTCTTGCTCCCACTTCATTTAAAGATAGAATTCTTTCCAGCCATGAACTTTACTGTAACCTAACCTTAATTTGTCTGTGGATCAGTGAATTGCAGAAATAATTATGGATTTAACCAAATACACGATGCCTTTTGCTAGCAAAACTAATATACTAATATAATACCCCCCCTTTTATTTTTGTATAAATTGATCTTACTTGAGATTAAATATCATTGAACTCAATGGGATTTACTTTGTTGTAAGCATAGATAGACTAACATTGCATGTAAATTAAAATGTTTTAAAAGATTCTAGTTGGGTTCCAATTAGTCTACTTTCTCAAAGCAAGTATTCTCATCAGATAAAAAAACATTAATATAATGTTAACATATACATTAAATTTATGTGAAATGATATGTTAAAGATAATTTAATGACCTAATTAATCACCATAAAACTGTCTGATAATTAGACATCTTTCCATTCCGTTACTATTTATATATATATATTATTTGAGATGAAAATGCAAGGATCCATGAGGCGATTTTGGACATTACTCTTAAATGAGATATCAGGAATTTTAATATTTAACATGGTAATTCTGAAATTATAATAATAGAAAATTATTTGCTCATTTAGTATAGTTAGCATGCCATTGATATCATCAGTGTTCCAAAGTAATATATATATTAAATAGAATTGAATGGCCATATGCATAGGGATTTCAAATACTTTGATTACTAAAATGTGATACTGTGTATTGAACATGCCTCCCCTCTTAACAATATTTGATTAAGTGTAATATATTATTAAAATTAATACAAATATTCTCATATCTATAGCAAAAAATGTTCCCTGAATCTTCCTTGAGAATAAGCTCTATTAAAATCAATGTGACGTACTTGTACATTAAACTAAAACTGTGCTGCCAGTGGGTGAAATAGTGCAATACCTACAAATGAATTAGTATGTATGGGACATGTAGACTTTTATTTGTGGCATTTTAACACATTACCATGTCTTATCCATGATGATTAACATAGGATTATATAAAATCTTATTAACCACCTTACAAATTTACATCTGCGAAAAAGAAAGGTATTTCAAATCCATATCTACATTGAACTAGGGAAGAAAAAAAATCTCGATAATGCATTTATAATTAGCTCATGATGTATTTAAGAGCCATAATTTCTGCTCATTTACTGTCTTTCCTGTGCTGTATTGGAATATATTTAAATATCATGAACAGAAATGACTGAGCTTTAAAGAAAATGAGAACAGGAATAGATTGTGGGCATATAATCTATGCAATTTATATCCAGATAAAGAATGACAGTGGTTTTTCCCTGCACAAATCAATCTCTTTAGAGCAAATATATCATAGAATTACATGAGTTTCAAGAGTCAAGTGAAATATAGTTGAGGCTCATTTTATAGGATGTTATAAAACGATCAAGACAAGTATTAACCCAGATTAAAAAAAAAACTTTTAAAATCTACTGATGCCAGTAGTTATGATATAAGAATCCATTATATTTACAGGATCTCAAAGTGTTTATCTCTAAATGGATTACATCAATAGCTCTTTATTAGATTTCTTTCAAGAACATTGGTCATATGTAAATGAATGTATAATCACATGTACAGTTTGTGAGTAATTTTTGTTTTCTTTTGCTTTGGGGGATTTCATTATAGGCAAAACGAATTGTGGGAGCTATTCTTATTTCAGACTGTTAATCAATTTGTGTTTTAATTTAAATGTACAATGTAAACAAATATTTGCAATGTTATAACAAGCTTTCATAAGGTATCTACTAGAATTGGAGACAGACCATGCGTCCTTCTAAGTTGAGAAAGGAAGAATGAAATACATCTTAATAATACATTTATTTAGAACACAACCTTTTCCTACTGTTTTCTTCTTACTGCACGATGTTTGATCACAAAAGTAACAAATTACTAATTTTGAAGATGATGTTATAGTATTTCTCCACTTAATTTATCCTCTTAAAAGTCCTGGAGTACATGCCCCTGTAACTATAAAATTGTTTCTGCTTGGAAGGAAAGCCTGGTGTATAGGATTAAAATTCTGAGAAATCACTGAGAAAGTAAACATACAGGAAGAGATTATTTATTGCTCTGCTGATTTGTAACTTGAGAAAATTATATGAAATAGTGCTTGAATATCAAATAACTGAATTAACCCCTAATTATGACTGTAGTTTCATCTAAATTGTCAATTATTGATGATGTAATATTTAAGTACATTAGTATTAGTTTAAATCTTAAATATTCTTATTTTCTTGAAATTTAATTTCACAAACTATAATATTTATTTCAAAGAAACATATGTCATGTTGAGATAACAGTAGTATAGTAGTATAATGTGAAATATTACATTCCTTAAACATGGTACCCATCCATGCATTTTATTCTGGAGCGGAAAAAGGGAAATGACCAACTCATGACAAATAAATTTGTATTACTTCTCTTCACCTTTTTAGAAAGATCCAGCTCTATGTAGAATGCCTATTATTTACTAGAATTGTTTCCCCTGTTTGCTTCAGCCTGTTATTTTTAAATTTAACTCTGCATTTTTCATAGCATTCTGCTCTTGTTCTACATAAAAATGATCAAGAAAAGTGCAATACAAGTGTAATTAAACATGATTATAAATGTCAGTGGGGTGGAAAATAGGATATATGAAATGATAGAGCTACAAGGCTCCTCCCACAAGTGATATCAACAAATAGGATGTTTCCATACTGAAGAAATGACATAACATGAAGACCATAAACATCTTCTTAAGCACGTTATTTTCCGATTTATCTGAAAGATCACATCAGTTTATTTGTATTGGAGCATGGCTGGAGTAAGGTTTTATACAGAGGCAGGATGACAGCCTGAAATCAGTGCAAAGAAACTATATGACAAAATGGTTCTGCATGTCAGAACAGACTGAAAAAAATAATTTTATAGCAAAGTGTTTTGTATATTGGTACAGTACTGTAGTTTGCATGTCATGTTTTATAAATAAACTGGATTAAGAAAGAGTTTCATTTGATCTACACATTTTAAAAGCACAGAATATGTGAGATGATGATGATAAGTGTAGCTATATAATTGTAGCTTATGATTTCTTGACTAAAATACATTGGTAAGACTTTGATTATTGAAATTTAAACCTGCAATTCTGCACATACTTGTAATCGAGAATGTTCCATATGGAATTGAAAGAGTTTATTTTTGAATAAACATTTATAAACTTACAGTTATTATATAGATTTGTTATAGCTATGGTTTATGGTCTATAGCCTATAGGATAAAGAGACTGAATTTCTCAATTACCATCGGCAAATAATTCAAATAATATTTTAGTTCTTTAAATAACATCATTAATTCATCCTTTTATTTTAAACAAATTTGACCAATTTGGAAAATCTCATCATGAATGAAATTATTGCCATCAGTATTAAAAGATTCTTCCTTGATATAAAAATAAAACAGAATAGAGTATTTAGAAAACTGCTCAAATTGTAAGTTGCCAGAATTATTTAAAAAGAAAAGCACTGAATTTCTTTAACCCATACCTGATTTCACATCTAATAGTAAATATGGTATAAAACATAACTACTTAAGACAAAACTAATATCTAATTAGAAACTTATTTCACAATTTTCCTGGGCTTTTAACTCAGTTACAAAATTCTATCAGTAGTGTCATTTTATTACTGTCTGCATATTATGAAAATGCAAGATGGTAGTAAAAGACGCTATTCAGGAAAATACCAATGATGTCATCATATTTCAGTGACATAGTGTTGTTCTTAAAGGAATTGT
Organism: Crotalus tigris; assembly: GCF_016545835.1. Taxonomy (NCBI): domain Eukaryota; kingdom Metazoa; phylum Chordata; class Lepidosauria; order Squamata; family Viperidae; genus Crotalus; species Crotalus tigris. The sequence continues at coordinate 1,359,739 of NW_024096837.1, forward strand.
CATAGCCTTTAGTAGGAGAAGAATAATTCCAAACATTAGAATGATGAACTGGACATTTTTGCTTAGCGAATGATAATAAAAGATGTATTTGTGGCAGCATTCAAAAGTAAAGGTCATTGCTAAAGATAAACAATGAAATAATGATGTTTAGTGCCAATATGATGTTATGTGATGGCAGCCAAAGTTTATTGTAAAGGGCACCTTTAAATACTCTAAAAAGGAAATGCATTTATTTTTACATTTACAAGCCAATACAATGATATTGAAATCTAAAAAAAAAATGTTCAGACTGCCTTAATTTCTTTTTTAAAAAATATGTAAGCTGTTACATGCTCTTATAAAAGCAAGGAAACTGTATCTGATTTTATGTTAGTTTCGAAGGCTTAATGTCAAAATAAAATTTCAAAATAAAATTAATAGATCAGCTAAATTTTGAGTTCATGCTTTTTATGTCAGAATTTATTAAACCAAATAGTTTTGAGATTTTGTTTTTCTGTTTAACAAAATCAAATACAAATTAGTTTCAAAGTGTTTTTGAAACATCCATACAAATAAAATATTCATATTTTTAAAATAATTAACTGCTATGTAAATAAAATCACAATGAAACTTAGAATTTCCTTGCTTATGAGAATGTGATAAATTCAGTGCTATTTTCCTAACTCAAGCATACCGTTTATATTTAATATGAGGATTTAAATGGTCAATTGTTAATAAGTGGTATTGTAACGCTCAATTTTACAAGTTCATCTGTAGCAAAGTTGTGTAATCTGTAGTGTAAATCAGTGGTTCTTAACCTTTTTGAACGAATCGCCTCCTTGAGCCAATGAGGAAGTTGTCATCGCCCCCCTCCCCCAACATAACCTCTCAATCACAACATAGGAAATAATTCTTCAATTTATGCAAACACTTTTTTTGTTTTCTTTAAAATTGTCATCAGGACATATTGATGCAAATAATTTATTTCCAGTCTTTTTCCCATATCTCCCATATTCTGGCCAATGGCGTGCCACTGTATGGGTAGAAGCTGCTGCGCAATGCGCATGAAGATAAGCGATGCATATTCACATACGTACGGCATTCTGTACTGAAGCTAGCTGGAGGAACATTTGAAAACACAATTCAATCCACTAATAGCGAGCGATCTGATGTTTTTGTACGACAGATATACAGCGATTCACTGTACGAAAAAGTCTCAAAAGTGTCCCCAAAACTTCTCGCTCCATCGCCCCCATATCGCCCCCTTTTCATTCGTTCGCCCCCCTGTCGCCCCTTTTCGTTCCATCGCCCCCTGAAAAATGAAATCGCCCCATGGGGGGGCAATATCGCCCAGGTTAAGAACCACTGGTGTAAATCATGCACTATGAAGATCAAATACTGTCAATAACATCATTTGACAATGTTAGAAATACTAAACCCATGAACTAAAAATTTATGTTACGAATTTCTAAAATTTATCAATATACACATGTTATCACATAGAATGCAGCTGACTTGTCTGTTTTTATTTTATCTAGGAGAAATCTACTTAGATTTGAGACAATTTAACATTTCCCCAGATGCTTCAGTTGTGAATTACCAAGAGCATCTATTAGAAGAAATAAGAATAAGGGCTCTTCTCTTCCCCCTCTTCTTCTTCCCTACCTCCTTACTTTTTAAAAAACTCTTACATGGGAAGGGAGGGAATTCATAATCTGTGTGACTTGGTGTGGTAACTGAATTAATTTCCCAATGACTGATGGTCCCAATGTAATTTAATTAATTTTATCTAATTAAAATATTTCAAAGTCTGCCTCCCATTCTGTTTAACATGTGTATTGTTTATATTTTGTTAATCATTACAAACAATGTAATTTTATCATTAGATCATTATACAAATACAATTAAAATACTGATAATGTATATTTTTATTCCAAAGATCATTGGATCCATAAAAAGCATTATTATTTGTGTTCTATAGGCTAACATGAGATAATCTCAGAAAAGGAGACTTTTTTTAATTTTTATGCTCCTGTCGAGTATAAATGGAACAAATAAACATTTTTATGTTGATTTGATTGTGGTGTTTATTGATATTATAAATCTCATGGGGAATTGCCTAGGCAGTGAGGAATATGCAAATATCTACAATACTCCTTTTACATTCCATATAGTTAAATATGTGCTCCACAAATTTTACCTTCATTATTAAGAAGACCACCTATTATAAAGATAAAATTAGCTTTTATCTGATTGTATCAATTACACTACCAGACCTAAGGACACTTAACTGCAGAATATATTCCTTTTAGCCTTTGCAGCCCCTGTTTTTGTCACAAATCAGTTCTGGGAGATTTAAGCAATCTCTGGAGCAGAGTTGGAATTGTTTGGTGGGAAGCAGTAAGGAGGAAAGGAAGTGGAATACGAGTTGTGCAACCAGAAGCCTACTTCCATGGCACTGAATAGAAATAATTGTTTATTCTTTTCTAAAACAATTCTAATTGTAGATTTTTTTTCTCAATAACAATTTAAGATGATGATACAATAGTACAGTGTTGTTATTCTTGGACTTTTCAGATGATTCTCATTAATCAGATTAGAATCCCCTAATTCAAATTTAAAAACTGTAGATCACTGTTACTTTTCAGATTTATACTTTTATAAAAATGAGTGTTTTGATTACTACTAAAATTATAAGTTGATTTTTAAAAATGCAATCTACAAGCTCTCTTCCATTATTTGTTTAATGCTATTCAAAAAAAGTACAGTAGATTTTAGAGATAATAATAATAATAATAGTGATGATGATGATGATGATGATGATGATGATGATGATGATAATAATAATAATAATAATAATAATAATAATAATAATAATAATAATAATAATAATAATAATAGGATGCTGGTAGCAACCCGTGTCAACCATCAGCATCAGCCAATTTGAATGTTCAGTTGACTGAGGTTCATTACTATTATTATTATTATTATTATTATTATTATTATTATTATAAGATGATGGTGATTGATGATGATGATGATGATGATGATGATGATGATGATGGAAAGGATTTTGGAGGTCATCTAGTCCAACCTCCTGCTCAGGCAGGAAACCCTATACCATTTCAGACAAATGGCTGCCCAGTCTCTTCCTAAAAACTTCCAGTGTTGGAGCATTCACAGCTTCTGGAGGCAGGTTGTTCCACTGATTAATTGTTCTAAATGTCAGGAAGTTTCTCTGTAGTTCTAGGACATTTCTGCTTAGTTCTAGGTTTCTTCTCTCCTTGATTAGTTTCCACCCATTGTTTCTTGTCCTGCCCTCATGTGCTTTGGAGAATAGCTTAATTCCCTCTTCTTTGTGGCAGCCCCTGAGATATTGGAACACTGATATTATGTCACTCCTCATCCTTTTCTTCATTAAACTAGACATACCCAATTCCAGCGATCATTCCTTATTTGTTTTAGCCTCCAGTCCCCTGATCATTTTTGTTGTTTGGTTCATTCAGTGGAAATTATAAATTTCCACTTAGAAATACATTTTGTTGAAGGACTGTTAAAAGAGATGCATTCCTTTCCCTAAGATATAACTAAACATGATAAAATTTGAAGTGAGCCAAAAGCTCTTTCAGTAATAAATGAAAATATGGCATTTAAAATTCCTTTTCTCAGGAAATAATCTTTTCTAGGAAAAAAAAAGATGAATGAAAAGTACCCTACATACGGTACTATGTATTTTATGTGTACTAAGTATATTTTAAAGTGCAAAATTATGTATCAGGAATTAATATTTCCTTCAATAACGTTGCCTTCAAATATGCAAAGTAAAATCTCCTTCAAATCAAATATATCTCCTGATGACTCCTGATCATACCCCTGCCCCTAAACATACACATTTATTTATAAACAAATATTTACAAACACACAAAACATACTATTGCTAATTTATGAGACCAAAGTTAGCTGTAATTTGCCTACTAAGAATAATGACTAATAGAAAAAAATAGTACAAGAAGCAGGCAGTGACTTCAGTTCGTCAGTCCATTGCATTTAATTGTAATTACATTTATTATTATCTTACAAACAAGCTTCTAGTGTTTTTCAGAAGTAAAACATTACTGGCCCATATAATTTAATATTATGTTATTGCTAGTGTCTTTAGTATCATCTGATGTGGAAAATAAAATATTTGTTACTCAGTTATACTGTACTTATCATGACCATTGGGATATTCCTTAATGTTTCCTTCCCTTGAGTCTCTTGATTGTTTTGGAAACTACTAAGTTAAATTACATTGTTAAAGAGATTCATGTGGATATTGCAGATAAAATGAAATAACTGATAAATTATGATCTCAGTACTTTTCAATGATCCTGGGATTTCTTTAAAAGACTCTGCTACCAGATGAAATATTTATAAATATGTTTAACCTTATAGCGAATAAAGTTTGAGATATTTGAAATACCAGAAGATCACAGAATTCATATACTGTATATTTTCATAAATCAGAGACTTTTCTTGCTAGATTAATCACTAATTAATTGTTGCATTCCCATTGTTTATCTGTGTTCCTTTGTTCCATGTAAAATGTTCAATGGTGTGTTAAAGAGGATTTTATAAAAGCTTTGTGGGAGATGTGTTCCCTGAGAGTGCATAGCATTCCTTCACTGGGCAACCTTGCCTAACTGGGCTATGCTGCTGAGTTTATCTCTTTTCCATATCTCCAAAAAGATGAAAATAAATGTAATTATAAATATTGGGATTCATATTCCCAAGAATGGAAGGTAAAAACTTTAGTGACTTTCTTTCCTTCTTAATCTTCCAAAAAGCAGAAACAGAAAAGTTCCCAAGGATCAGTCAAAATGCTTTGTTGTATAAAAGTTCAGTACATTTTGGACAAGATCTTTTGCCATGGACACTATAAACAAAATCATTTGAACAAATGTGCACCTATGTAAAATATTGTAGCTGAAAGGCAAAGGAGGTGAAGCATATTATTTATAATAATGCTAATTTTAACTGCAGTGCTAAAATAATATGCAGAAATCTAGAGCGGGTATAAAATTGTTTATGTAAATGAGAAAAATCCATTGATGGTGGAAAGATTAAATTTACAAAGAATCTTTCAAAAAAAAATCTCAGGAACTCAGGAACTTGTATCACTTTATTTCCACCATTTCTTTTACATAATGCCTCATGAATGCCTAAACATCTTTGCTATTAACCCAATTTCTAAGATGGAAGCAAAAAATGTACATAAAATACAGTACAACTATTACCTATATTTACTGACTTAAATATGTCATTTAACTATCACTTAGCTTCTAAGTTTTGAAGTGAAAAAAACAGGTGTAAATATATTTATGTGTGAACAAAATGTTCTCAGTATTTTGTTCAGTCAAATGAATTGATATTTTGTAAATACTTTTTTGTACAGCTATCCATTTAATCTGTTTAACTAAATGATTAAGATAAAGCAATGGAAATGTATCCAGTTTCTCCATGATTCTTCAATTCAGCAGTGATCAGTGACCAACATTTGACCGACATTTCTTGGGCCATTCTCATAGTCATATACATGACATGCTTCACATTTTTGAGTTGAAATATGAAAACTACTATAAGATATCATTCTTATGCAAGGAGTTTTAATTGAGGACACTTGTAGGTTTATACTTTATTGAAGGATTTTTGTCACATGCTTTGCATTATATTTATTTTGTACTGAATCATTTTAGTAAACTTGGTATACTAGGTATTTTGTTTAATTCCTTGCTTACAACATTGGTTGTAAAGGTGAGGCTAAAAGTTCCAGGAGAAAGACTATATTTTGGATAAAATTCATCTGGGAGCTCAAGACCCATAACTCTTATTTATTGTTAGGTTTGTATCCTGTTTTTATTCCCTGAAGTGAAGGAAATGTATATAATACTTCCTCCTGCTATCTTATACCTTTGGAACAGCATAGGATAAGTTTGGCTGATAGACAGTGATTGACCATTTGTCATTCAGTAGGTATGGATTGACTTGAATATGCATGTCCCAAGTCATAGTGCAATACCTTAAAATTATATCATGTTTTCTTTCTTATTACCAGGGTTAATCAAATTTTCATGTAAGATTAGAATGCTACAGAGTTACTTAGGTTTTTCTTATAGTAAAATTTCAAGAGGTAGTTAGAGGCAATATTATTCCTAATTTCTTTCCTAAAGACCTATCTGCACTGTCCAGTTGCCAGAATGGGCAGGCAAGTAAGCAGTTGGCATTTATTAAATCTCCATTCACCTTTAAACCCATTCCTAAGCCTTAGGAATGCTCCGATTGTGAAATATATCCCTTGAGTGCTTCTGACTATTTAGGTGGGAACTCTTCAGCTAGTTGAAGAGTGACCTTAGCAGTTTGTTTGCTACTTTGCAAAGGAAAGACCACCACTCAACTCATCCAATGTTTATTATGAATAATCATTTCCAAGAATGATTCGGTCCTAGATTTTTAAAATCCATTTAGAATTAGATTGACCTAAGCACAGAATAGGACTAGATCAAATCCATAGCTGGCTGACCGGCCATACTCAGCGTGTGGTCCTCAATGGAACCACATCTACATGGAGGAAAGTGTGTAGTGGGGTGCCCCAGGGCTCTGTTCTGGGCCCAGTGCTCTTCAACATCTTCATCAATGATTTGGACGAGGGGATAGATGGGGAACTCATCAAATTTGCAGACAACACCAAGCTGGCAGGAATAGCCAACACTCCAGAAGACAGGCTTAGGATACAGGAGGATCTGGACAGACTTGAACACTGGGCGCTATCTAACAAAAGGAAATTCAATGGTGAAAAAAGTAAGGTTCTACATTTAGGCAAGAAAAACCAAATGTATAGGTATAATATAGGGGGTACCTTGCTCAATAGCAGTAACTGTGAGAGGGATCTTGGAGTCCTAATGTACAATCACTTAAATATGAGCCAGCAGTGTGCTGCAGCTGCCAAAAAAGCCAACACAGTGCTAGGCTGCATTAACAGAGGGATAGAATCAAGATCACGCGAAGTATTAATACCACTCTACAAAGCCTTGGTAAGGCCAAACTTGGAATACTGCATCCAGTTTTGGTCACCATGATATAAAAAAGATGTTGAGACTCTAGAAAGAGTGCTGAGAAGAGCAGCAAAGATGATTAGGGGACTGGAGGTTAAAACATTTAAGGAAAGGTTGATGGAATTGGTTATGTCTAGTTTAATGAAGAGAAGGACAGGCGGGGGGGTGCATGATAGCAGTGTTCCAATATCTCAGGGGCTGCCACAGAGAAAAAGGAGTCAAGCTATTTTCCAAAGCGCCTGAAGGCAGGACAAGAAGCAACGGATGGAAACTAATCAAGGAGAGAAGCAACCTAGAACTAAGGAGAAACTCTCTGACAGTTAGAACAATTAACCAGTGGAACAACCTGCCTCCAGAAGCAGTGAATGCTCCAACACTGGAAGTTTTTACGAAGAGACTGGACAGCCATTTGTCTGAAATGGTATAGGGTTTTCTGCCTGAGCAGGGGGTTGGACTAGATGACCTCCAAGATCTCTTCCAACTTTATTATTATTATTATTATTATTATTATTATTATTATTATTATTATTATTATTGTCGATCATCGCACAGTCAGCCAGATGTTCAGATTGGATTTGGCATTTTGTCTACCTATCGAGTTCTTACCCAGGACCTGGGATAGGCAGATGTGGATGTTTGATGGTATTACAGATATCGTCGCAGGATGGAAGCAGTTCCTAATAAGGCTGCCTTTTGCAATTGACTAATAGCGAATTTGTCAATGCCAATTGTGTTCAAGTGGTGCTCCAGTTGTTTTGGGATTGCACCCAAGGAGCCTATGACTATTGGTACTAGCCTTGCTTGCTTTTGCCAGTCTTTCTATTTCTATTTGTAGGTCTTTGTATTTTGTTATCTTTTCCAGTTCTTTCTCTTCTATTCTGCTATCTCCAGGCACTGCCACGTCCACTATCCAGACTTTTTTGTCTTCCTTATCGACAATTGTTAAGTCTGGGGTGTTATGTTGCAGGTGCTTGTCTGTTTGAATTCTGAAGTCCCAGAGCAGTTTAATTTTATCATTTTCTATGACTTTCTCTATTTTATGATCCCACCAGTTTTTGCTTACAGGCAAATGATATTTTTTGCAGATCTTCCAATGCACCATTGATGATGATGATGATGATTATTATTATTATTATTATTATTATTATTATTATTATTATTATTATTATTATTATTATCGATCATCGCACAGTCAGCCAGATGTTCAGACTGGATTTGGCATTTTGTCTACCTATCGAGTCCTTACCCAGGACCTGGGATAGGCAGATGTGGATGTTTGATGGTATTACAGATATCATCGCAGGATGGAAGCAGTTCCTAGTAAGGCATTATTATTATTATTATTATGGATCATCGCACAGTCAGCCAGATGTTCAGACTGGATTATTATTATTATTATTATTATTATTATTATTATTAAATGTGCATATGTCCTAGGTCACTCTTATATTTAAAACTTCGACAGTTAACTAAGAGACTTTTCTTTTCTTTGAAAAGCAAGTTTGGTAGACTTGTCCAACTCTGTTTTGCTATCTTCCATAAGTAATGTTGACAGCAGCTGTTATGTATGGAATCCTAAGCTATAAATATTTAATACATTTAAAACAAAAACATCCATTATTTTGGTTTCCCTTAATACTGAATATACTTCAAATGCTGGAATAAATCTAGCTTAGAAATAACTGCTATAGATAATTTGTCATGGGTGCTTGTAAAACAGGAAATAATAAATTGAACTTTTTTGTTTTGGCTAAAAACCCCTTGGTTAGTAATTAAAATGAACTCTATATTCTTAAAAACCATAATGAGGCTCTTACAGTACTGTCATATACAAATGTTTAAATATATCAGAAGGAAATGGACATATAGTTCTAAAATGGTGGCCACAGAGAAAGCTTGGTTACATCGTGGGAAGAGAAGTTGCTATTAAACTAACTTATCTTAAACTAAGACAAAATGGTAGGAGAAAAGGGAAAGAGGGAAAGATAAATCAGAAAAATAAAAAGACTGAAGAAGAGAAAAAGAAAAGAAAGGTCTGCAGAGCAGAGAGGAGAATCAGCTGTGGGTGGAGAGGAAAGCCAACTGAGGGCAGCACAATGACTGGCAGAGAGGAGAAATAAGAGAGCCGGTGAGAGTGGAGAAGGGAGGAAAGCCAGCCAGAGAGAGAAGAGGAGAGCTTACTGTGAACCATCCAGGCAGCCCTGTTTGCTGAAGGAAGCAGAATACCAGTGCAACGGACCAGCAAACAGGAGCCACGTGGCTGTGGAGCTGTTGGTGGGGGTGATGAAATACTGCAGCACAGTAGACCAGTGCCTACAGACAGCAGCAGACCAAGTGCTATGGACGGCGGTAGATCAGGGCCTACAGACAGCAGCAGACCAAGTGCTATCGATAGCAGTAGACCAGGGTCTGCAGACAGCAAAAACCAAAAAGATGGATTTTCAAACAACAAACTCATGGAACAGGTGACTGATACTATTGTGGTATGCAATACATGTTCCATGTATGTGCTTATACCCAAAGAACACCCAAACTATGCATGCATTAGATGTAAACTATGTAAACTACTGGATGAAAAAGTAAGGAACTTAGAGGCAACTCTTGCCAAACCCCAATCTATGAAAGAAAGTTATACCCAAACTGAACCAGTTAATAAACAAATAACTCCCAGAGGATTTGACCCTACTGATAAACCTTGGAGGAAGACAAGTGGAGGTATGTCACACATAGAAGGAAACATAATTCTCAAAGAAAGAAGCAGCATACAACTAACAAACACTTTCTGCCCAATCCAACCCAACCAGAAACAGCCCCACTAAAACTGAGCAATTGATTTCTCCCTCAAACCCCCCCCCCAAGGAAAACATGCAGATGCCTAGCAAAGAAACAACTTCAAATATCCCTAAAAAAGTCACTTCAAATATTCCTTAAAAAGTCACATCAAGAAACACACCAGAGATAAACAGAAAAGTACTCCAGACTGCAGCCCCCCAAAAGGAAGGCAAGTGTTGGTAATAGGAGATTCTATCCTCAAAGGAACAGAATCATACATCTGCAGACCAGACATACAATCCAGGGAGGTATGTTATCTCCCTGGAGCAAAAATAAAGATGCGGCTCAGAACCTAACCAAAATAATTAGGCCTATTGATTGCTACCCTTTCCTCCTCCTCCTCTTCATTGGGACAAATGACACAACAAAGAACCTAAGTACAATAGTGAGAGATTACAAACAACTAGGCAATAAATTTAAGAAGCTATGTGCACAAGTAATGTTCTCATCCATACTCCCAGTGAAAGGTCAACACCCATTGAGGGGAAAAAGAATTCTAGAAATAAATGGCTAAATGGTTGGTGTCCCCAAGAAAACTTTGGTTTCCTGGATCATGGACTGCATTTCCTGCATGAAGGACTCCTGGCAAGAGATGGGCTGCACCTCATGAAAACATGGATGAAAATCCTAAAGGGGAAAACAACCCAAGAAGCATGGGAAACTCTGAAAAATGCGATCATAAAAGCCTATACCAGCACAATACTACTGAAAAATAAAAACAAGAAATTCAAGAAGAAACCAGCATTGCTGCACAAAGATCTGTCTGACAAACTGAAAGACAAAAAGGACAAATACAAAAAATGGAAAGAGGGGCACATAACTGATTATCAGCAGACAGCCAAAACATTCTAAGATGAAGTCAGGAAAACAAAGGCTCAGAACAAAGAAAGACTTGCAACAGAAATCATGGATAATAAAAAAAAGTTTCTTCCAACATATTAACAACAAGAAAAAAGTCAAGGAAACTGTAGGTCCACTAAAGAGAGAAGATGGCAAGGAAATAACAGGCAACAGGGAGAAAACAGAGCTGCTTAACTCATACTTTGCATCAGTCTTCACCCAAAAAGAAACTATAGCCCAACATACCCCCCAAAAAAGCACTGCAAAAGACAAATTAGAAACAAAAATTAAAATAAGCAAGAAAATGGTAAGAGAACACCTATCCGACCGTGACAAATATATATCACCGGGACCTGACAGATTACATCCCAGAGTTCTGAAGGAACTGGCAGATGTTATCTCAGTACCATCGCACCACATCTTTCAAAAATCCTGGAGCACAGGGGAAGTATCTGAGGATTGGAAAAGGGCTGATGTGGTTCCCATCTTCAAAAAAAGGGGAAAAAAACAGACCCAGGAAACTACAGACCAATCAATTTAACATCAATACCTGGGAAGATCCTAGAAAAGATAATCAAAAAACAGATCTGCGAACAACTAGAAGCAAACAAAGTTATAACTAGTAGCCAGCATAGGTTTGTTAAAAACAGATCATGTCAAACCAATCTTATCATTCTTTGACAAAGTGACTAAACTAACAGAACAGCGAAATACTGTGGACATAGTATACTTAGACTTCAGCAAGGCATTTGATAAAGTAGACCACAACCTACTCCTTGGTAACTTAGAAAAAGGTGGAATAGACAACATCACCACCAGATGGATCTGTAGCTGGCTGGCAAATCGTACACAACAAGTAGTCCTCAATGGCACTACATCCACATGGAGAGAAGTAAGCAGGGGGTAGCACAAGGTTCCATCTTAGGTCCAGTATTCTTCAATATCTTCATAAATGACTTAGATGAGGGAATTGAAGGGGAACATCAAATTTGCAGATGACACCAATATGGCAGGAGTAGACAACACCCCCAGAAGACAAACTCATGATCCAAAAAGATCTTGACAAACTTGAACAATGGGCCCTATCCAACAAAATGAGTTTCAATGTAGAGAAAAGCAGTTTTACATTTAGGTAAGAAAAATCAAAGGTACAAGTACAGATTGGGCAAGGCCTGACTAAAAACAGTAACTGTGAGAGGGACTTTGGAGTCCTAGTGGACAATCACTTAACCATGAACCAGCAGTGTGCAGCAGCAACCAAAATCTAATACAATCTTGGATTGTATAAACAGAGGCATAGTATCAATATCACGCGAAGTATTAAGACTGCTTTATAAAACCCTAGTAAGACCACAACTGGAATACTGCAGCCAATTTTGGTCACCATATCACAAAAAAGATGTTGAGAGTTTGGGAAAAATTCAGAGAACAGCAACTAAGATGATCAAAGGCCTGGAGATTAAAACATACGAAGAATGACTGCAGGACTTGGGTTTGGCTAGTCTAAAGAAAAGAAGAAATAGGGGAGACATGATAGCAGTATTCCAGTATTTGAGGGGCTGAGACAAAGAAGAGGGGGTCATGTTATTCACCAAAGCAACAGAGGGCAGGACAAGAAACAATGGTTGGAAACTGATCAAAGAGAGAAGCAACCTGGAATTAAGGAGAAACTTCCTGACAGTGAGGACAATTAACCAGTGTAATTGCTTGACCCCAGAAATCATGGGTCCTCCATCAGTGGAAATTTTTAAAAAGAGGCTAGACCGTCACTTGTCTAGATGGTATGGGTTCTCCTGTTTGAGCAGGGGGCTGGACTAGAAGACCTCCAAGGTCCCTTCCAGCTCTGCTCTGCTCTATTCTATTCTATTCTATTCTATTCTATTCTATTCTATTCTATTCTATTCTATTCTATTCATCAATAATGCTTTTTCCAAATATGAAAAGTTTTATGCCATTATGTAAACCATACTCAGAATTATAATGACTTCCATTTTCATAATAGGAACATGAACTTTCAATATTTCAGGGAAAGCATTAAAAGGTAGGAGCTATCATTTCAAACCTATATTTTATTAATATATTTATTATTTGATGATTATACTGGTGGCTAGTTAATTTTTCACTGCAATAGATGTGCAATGAGATTTTGCCCTTAAGGTAATTATGAAGCAAATATGGTTGTCTTGTTCAATAGTCCTAAATATTTGCATACTTATTCCTTGCAGAAACCTGAAAATCTGTGGTGAATTGTCATTACATTTACTTGGATTAATAATTATATAAACTGCTTCTTTCTAGCTGATTTAGTTTCCAAGATTGCCATTGGCATACAAGATTCCCTTTATTTCCCTTTATTTCAAAAATAAGATTTCTCATCAACATTTTTAGAATATTTTTAGCATCTGAACTTAAGGGTTATTAGTAAAAACCAGTTCAGAGTGATGGCGTGGACACCAAAAGCCTTAAAGCCTCTAATAGCCATAATAATAGAGCTGGGTGAAGGATACTGGTTGCCTTGGCAACGATGCACGTGCCACACAAGATAATGTAACTGCTCTTGTGCAGAAATCCGTACTGCATTGCGATTTCAGAGTTTTCTGCCATATTGCATTTTATCCTCCAGCCTAGAATTCTGAGATGGCAAATTATGTAGATAGCTAAACAAATGGATTCCTGTAATAAAAACAAGATAAAAGGCATAATGATTACTTGTTTGTATGTTTGAAAATCAAAGCGCAATTCATACGCTTGAATTTCTATCCATTTATGGGTTCTGAATATTTCTTTCCTTTTCGCCGGAGCACCAGCAGTTCAGTATGGCAAAATATGTTTTTAATATATTCTCCGTATTAGAATTGTGTTAAAAAGAAAGAAGGCATTTTGCCAAAATAAATAAAACATTAAGTATGCATGCACATCCAGTCTATATGTGGCAACAGTTTTCCTGGATTGCAGCTGATTCCTATAAAAAATTATTCCACTAAAGATCTATGTGAATCCAATTTATTTATGCATTTTAAGTCAAATACCACCATTGACTTAAGAATATGATCTCACTCTGAATTAGTAATTTATTTAATTTTTAAATTAAAACATAATGCTTTGGATTCTTTTTTAATTTGTCTCTACTAGGACATTTCATAGATTCTTATGTCAGCCAGTTTACAGTGAAAATATTTTGCATTTATATGTACAGCATAAAATACCATAAACATTCATTTTTAACAAACCAGCTCTTCAGAGTCATTATGTTAACAGGACATTTGGGCCATAGAGCGAATTAAATGATAATGAAACTTATAAGTTTACTTTTTCTTATGACTATTAATAGCAATATTAAAGATCTGGAGTAACCCCACAACTTTTCTGTGGTAGAATGCATGTTTTATCTAATCGTTCACCATAGGCTTAAAAACAAAGCTGAAGCAGAACCCAGTTTTTCTTTTCTCTTTGAAATCGAAGAAGGTGGGTATGAAAGCTGCTATTTGAAGTACAAGAAATTAAAATTCAGAATAAAATTGCATTATTGACAAACAAAATTTCACTGGAATACAATCAAAGAAAGTTTGTATATCAACAATTTAAATGTGATTCATTTACAAATAAGTAATTTGATTCTTCCAAAGATTTTATGATTCATTTGAGAAATTAAGCTCTAGTTTTCCCTTATCCAATTTTGTAGGTGTCAATGCTGCTAACATCGGATGTTCTTGCTTTGACAACAGATGGAAATGTAGCCATCTTTTCTCTTTTGCTTTTAGAGTTAGTTGTTGATGGGAGGAGGGATGTGGATGAGAGTCCAGTTAGTCATAACAATAATAACTCAGCCATGGGAATCAAGGTTATTGATCCAGAGCTGATAAAGATTTGGTGGGTTGGAAAACTGGGGAGAAAGCCCAAGCTTCAAGCTAATTGGGGAATGTGATTTATGACTGTTAATTGGAGGAGGGAATTGTGCTTTGCTACTTTGTGCCCAGGGGAGGAGAATTCAGTTTTTGGCTTTAACTATGTAGTGCCGATACTGTGTTTCTCGAATAAAAGATTATTTAAGGTAAACAATGCCTCAAAGTTCTTTTGAAGAGTTTCATCTGTCGGAACCATGACAGTAGGTTTCAGAGTATTTACTAGACCTGATCTAACCAGTTTTTTTTAAAAAATATCATTTTGGTGCCCAGTGCCAAGCAAAGGGAGCAAGCGGCAAATTGAATAGTAAAGCAATTCACTTTCCAATAAATCCTTTCACATGGGTAAATTTATAGCCATTAATTAATTATTCTTAGGTGCAAACAACTTTTTCCATAATCCTGAGGGAGATGTGGGATAAGTAATTTGGATTATGTCTTCACCAGATGAAGAATAAAGATTAGTTGGAGCAATGGATTTATGCTAAATTGCTTGAATGTCATTCCCATTGAAATAAATAGAAAAAGCTATCATACATTTCCCCATATGCAATTATATGTAACATAGTAATGTAAGTACAAAAGGCAGGACTTTGCAGTATCATATTAGAATGCAAGCTTTATTTTTGCATCATTGTGGCTAGCCATGGCAAAACCATGATTAACTTTGATTCCAAAGTTTACTGACTTATTTAAAATATTTTATTCGACATATTGAGTTTATCAACTATTGCTGGCAGCTGTTTTTGTGTGTGTGTGTGTGTGTGTGTGTGTGTCATTGCATTCAGGTGAGTATTATAATATAAAGAAAGCAAACTGGTATACTACTTACTTCATTCTTCTGCCTCAGAATACTCTTGATCATACCAACTTATCTTTGTCCAAATTCTGGGCCAATGGGCACACATCCAAATAAAGTCCTGGAATGCAGCCAGCTACTATTTTATTCCCAACCTTAGAAATATTCTTGGAAATAAAGGTATTTGTAAGGACTAGCATCTGCTTTGCAGTTTGGCAGTGTTCATTAAAAGAAAAAAAAATGAATAAAAGAAAAAAGGTTCACTGAGATGGGCCAGAAAGCTTCCTGGATGCCAAGGTAGTTATCCATCGACTGATGCATCGTACCCTTGCAATGTGAATTCTGAGTTGTGTTTTCTTCCAATCTTAGGTTCCCTATGTTCATCTGCTCTAAATGTTCCCCAAATGGAAAACCAACCTACCTTGTATGCTTTTCAGTTCAATTTCCATGTACGTCCGCTTTTTGATCCATAAATAAAGAACAAGAATTGGAAAGAGTAAGATAGGAATAAAACTTCACAGAGGAAGTGTTACACTCTTACAATGCACCTGTTTATCCCCATTCTGTTCTGAGGTCTATGGTTTCCCAGGCAGCTGCTGGTTAAGTAGGAAGTAGGAAACAGGCCCCAGTGTAACTCACAGCATGCTATCTAAGGCATTACAAACTAAAATGTGGGTGATAAAAGAATTACTTGCCAGTGCTAGTTCTTAAGAGGAGGAAACTGCTTACAATGTAGATAGCTCTAATATTTTGGAATCTGCATTTTTAATTATAAAAATCAAGAAAAGTATTTCTATTATCTCTAGAAGTATTAGCTATAACATTGTTTTGTATTTCATTCCATTTAGGAGATTTCTTTAAGAAAGTTAGTCCTTAGTATAGAAAATGATAAATAATAGTTTCTGCCATTATCTGTTGCATAGTTATTTTACTTTAGTTATTAATCTAAAGTCATAAGAATACAGGTTTCATATAATCTTCCATTCCTTAGTCTCTTTATCTCACACTTAAATACTCTTAAAGCTATTTGGAAAAGAGTCTATTTAATTTAACAGCTAATACAACTAGGTTACATTTTAACTTGCTTTTTTGCAGCCAGATGACATTTGCAATGCTGAATAGCTACCATGTACCAAGACAT
Organism: Crotalus tigris; assembly: GCF_016545835.1. Lineage (NCBI taxonomy): Eukaryota > Metazoa > Chordata > Lepidosauria > Squamata > Viperidae > Crotalus > Crotalus tigris. Next base: position 1,376,323 of record NW_024096837.1, read on the forward strand.
TAGTCTTTTTTCTCACTGCTACAGGTATTTCCATAACACTGTCAAACTTTTGACTCAAAACAAATTAACTTTTTCCTCATAAAACAAATATGTGGAGTCCTGCCACCCCAAAACTGGATTCCAATTTCTGTTAGTGGATGGTCTTTACTATTTTACAAGAAAAAAAATTATCAAACCAAGACTCTAGAAATTCTTATTACTAAAGTGATAGCTATTACATAATGAAATACAAAATCATTAGCTTTTCCAGGCAACTGGTGTTCCAATTTTTCTCCAACAATTATTTAAGGCACCAGGTGCAAGCTGAAATTAATTAATGCAAATGTTTTCTATGAATAATGTTATTAAACTTTGGTATGTTGTTCAGAATCCTTTTTTATTGGAATTAATTAATAGAAGTAATAACAGCATGTGTAGCTATATGTATATAAATAGACATACATTTACATGCACATGTATATACACATTTACACATGTATGTGTGTGTATCTATAAGAGTAAATATTATATCCACAACTATGCTATTATGCAAACATTTCATAGCTAAAAACTGACCTCCAGTTTAAGGTAGTAAGGGTGCAGAATAAAGAATCATCTCATACATGCAATTAATCCTGGGCTTTAATGATTTGTGCCTATGTTTTACGTATTTACTAATCAAATTTATATAGCCATTCATCTCACCAAAAGTGGGACAGCATAGCATCATGTTTAGGTTTATCATTTTAGAGATTGTTTAGCACTGTACATTTCTTTCCATCTCAAAATGGTTCAAACCTTTGCCAACTATTTTCAGCAAATTATGAGAAGAATTTTTTTTACAGAGTATGGGACTGCAAGGAAAAATCCTTTCTCATATTTATACTTATACCTATATCTTTGATTTAAGGGTCATAGGGAAGCTGAAAGCATCTTCAAACAGCAGATTAGTTCTCAAGGTCACAATATCACAATTTCTTGCAGGTTCTGAACAGCAATATGAAAATGCATATAACATTTCCTTTCTCAAGAGGAAAACACAGTTGTGCCAAGGCAGCTATAATCAATAGCAATCCCACTAGGTAGGAAATAAGCTATATCCAAGAGTATTATAAGCATGCCAGCTTGATTTTTTTTTCAGGACTCTGTTTATTGCAGCCATGGCTATCATTCTGGCAGACAGTGGTGTCCTCTGCTACTTGCTGCTGATAATATTGTTGGTTATCATGATGAAATTGGGGGTATTGAGCACACCACATACTTTTCTATACCATCAGGGCACCAGGGAGAAGGCTCCCACTGCTGCCCTCCTCACTTCTCCACTATCCTTCACCTGGGAAAATATGTAAGTCTGCTAGCATATTCATTTCAAATAGGTAACCCAATCTTGCAACAGCTTATTAAATGACCAAAACTATTTGTTTTTTTCTGATGTGTGAACACTCACAGTTAAATCACATGATAAAATTATTTTATTTGAAATGAATTGCATTCTCTTGCAAAGCTTTGGAAGAAGGTTTTTGAGAAATCTGTATTATGAAACAATAAGATTGAAGGAACCCTTTCAAGAGATATGCAGGGTTTTCATAACTTGGGTTACAATCTAAGAGTGTATTTAACGCTTTTTAAAACCATGGTTTAGTACATAACTTTCCCTTTGGCACCAGCTCTTTTAACAAATGCTTGAAGCTTTTTCAAGTTTTCTGATAACCAATTACATCAGACATATCAAACTCGCGACATCACGTGACGTCGTGCAATGCATCAGAGATTTTTTGCCATTGCCAGCAATGGGGTAGGCACCGCTCTGGTATGATGAAACCGGCCCGCAGGCCAGCAGTTTGACACCCCTGCATTTCATGGTTTCCAAGCCTACATCAGAAAATATTATACTTGGAAATATAGAGTTTAGCTTGAGTTTAGGTTTTTTTACACTGATATTTAAGCATTGCATTTTGCTAGAGAATGATCAGGCAAGAAAAGCATTACATCTTCCTTTAGAAAATTTTGAATGTTCTTGAGTTTATATTGGATAATTCCTTCTGCTCCTTGTAGCTACTGTATGTTCTACCATGATCTTGAGTGTCAGCCATCTCAAAATAGTATATATCTTATTATTTTCTAGGGCCTATCCTATTAATTATCAACAACAATGCTGCAGGAATTTGTTAAATATCAGCAAAATTGTTTAAGATTTGCCATTAAGTCTGAACCATCAATGCCTCTCTTGATAGTGCATTGACTACTAATTGGCAGTGGAGCAATAACTGGATTTTATTACTACAAATCAGAGATGGATCTACTAATTATCAGAACAAAATAAAACAGAATCATTTATATTTGCTAAAAGATCATCTGCTCTCCAAAATAAATAATTGCCCATTACTGTAAAACTGTTTTGAGATAAGGTATCAATATATACAAGTGCCCCTGCACATTTGTTTTTTACTTTTTTTAGTGAAAGTAAATTTGACTATTTAGCACTGCACCTATTGCTAAAAGTTTTATCTGTTTATTCTAAACGAAAGTACAGTACTAAGGCCAAGAAAGTTAACAAAAATAATCACTTATTAGCCAAGGGGAAGCTGTCTTTAAACTACAATGAAGCTTTTAAAATTTAGTTTAAACGCAAACCAATAACAATTTGTCTAAAAAAGGATACTGTAACACTAGGGTAATCACAGGTTTGAAAACCAGAAGAATGCAATTCACATTCAGAATGGAGAATAGTGTTTTGAAAGCTGATTATATGGTTTATGCAGAGAAGGTTTCTTCCAATAAATGGATCTACAGAGGATGGGCAAAGGAAACTCATTCCATTCTAACCAAAAGCTGGAGTCAAAGGAGGAAATGCAGGATGATTGGTGCAGCATGAATTGGTCTGTTATGCAAAGATTGTTTATCATCCCTGTTTATGAAAAATGCAGGTGTTATATAAATGTCCCTCCCCCCAAAAAATCTGCTGAATTGCAATAGGGAAATGCAAAGATATTAAAGCTAAGCTCTTCAGTTATCTAATGTTATTTTGGCAGAACACAAGAGAAGCTGGGGAAGAAAAAAGAAATTAGTATCCTTTTCTAGTGACTTATCCTTTCTCTAAATTGCACTGTAATTGTAATTGAACAGCTCCTGATATCTAGTTCTCTGTGATTAGATGATTGATCCTTCAGTCACTCTATCCCATTGCCTCCCTTCCTCTCTGCACTCAAGACTTTTTAAAAGAAAGGAAGTAAAAATAGCTGGTGCTCCTGGTTTTGTGAAGATTGTTTCTGCTTTTCTGCAGAATTGCAAGGCTTATATTATTATCTAATCACAACAATGTGAAGTCACACCTGTCTATATTTTATTTCTGATGTTTTGAATTCTTCAGAAGAACCTAGGATATCTTAATGTAACAGCATAGTACAGGGGTGTCAAACTGCCGGCCCTCAGGCCAGTTTCATCATACTGGAGCCACGTCCACCCCATTGCCAGCAACAGCAAAAAAGCTTCAATATGTTGTGCAATGTCACATGACGTCCCGAGTTTGATATGTCTGGCATAGTATATTATGATTTGTCATACAGACAGCCAGATATTTAGACTGAGTTAGGCATTTTTATCCACTTATTAAGACATTCCCAAGAACTTGGGATAGGCAGATTCTGTTGTTTGCTGATATTAAAGGTATTATTGCAAACTATAACCTATTCCAAGTAAAACTGCATTTTCCGATTGACTGGTAGTGATTTTGTCAATGCCAATGGTGTTCCAGTGGTGCTACAGATGTTTTGGGATTTGTTTCCAAGGAGTCTACTACTATTGGTACAAGTGTGATAAAGTTCTAAAGGATATAAAACAAGTTTGAGGTTTCACATGTGCTCTGCATCCTCAGATTGCCCACCTTGACTGTGGTGTGAATCACTGTCTATTCCAGTGGTTCTCAACCTGTGGGTCGGGACTCCATTTGGGGTCGAACGACCATTTCACGGGGGGTCGCCAAACAAGGCTGTCTGCCATTTTTCCCCCTTTTCTTTGGCCACGCCCCTGGCACCTGGTGATGTATAAGTGGTTGAGGGTCACCACAACATGGGGAAATGTATTATGGGGTCACGGCATTAGAAAGGTTGAGAACCACTGGTCTATTCATATGCTCAGACAGTGGAAAACAAAACAAGCACAACCTTTAAGTGACTCCTGCTCATATCTGTTATCATTATTGCTGCTCTTCAAGATTTCATTCACACAGCTGATGGATGAAAACATTGGCAAGCAATGGAGGTGAACAACCTTTTCTTTATGGGTTATTGCAAATCCAATTTTCACAATGCCATGCCAAAGAAGAAGATACCGAGGAAGCAGCAGGAGCTGCAGCAGCTAATTCTGCTGCTTGCCAATCAGTAGGTGGGCTGCTAATAGAATAAACTATGTTACCAGCAGTGAGTGAGATTATCATGGTCCCTCTGGGATGCTGGGAATCTTGATGGCTGACTAGCAATGCTGATTCCTGAACCTTGAACCTCCATGGAGTTCTTCAAATTTCTTATTTTCTCCTATTTAACTAGAAACTCAAGAAATACAGTTGTCTCTTAAGATTAGAAAAAAACATTATATATTTGATGTGAATCTAAAGAGAATTATAAACTAGAAGAGAATGGGACAAGTATTGAGCAGTGAGAAGATGATTCCCTGTGAAAACTCTCAGTAATTGTCAGTAAGTGTTTGACAAGGAAATACTTGTAAAGTAGAGAAGGTAATTCCCATCGTTGTGTTATATAATGGGAAACAGTACCTACATGGTCCAGCTATCAAATAGGATTACTCTTTCTGCAACTGTATTCTATAGTATTCTTCAACTCCTCACATCTAAACACAGCAAAAAAAGATCCCATAAAATAACTCCATTTTTCCCTGTTGTCACTAAGTTTAAGGGTCAAAAAGAGTGTACATATTTGTATACCACTTCCTCTTATTCCTATCTTATTTATTTGCTGAAATGATGGAATACTAGCATTATGACTACAATATACAAGAAAGTTCAGTTTAATAATGACTAAATTATAAAAAATTATTATATAGTAAAAATATACTTATTTTTAAATTGAATAAAGGTTATGCAAATTAAACCATTGAATTATGACAAATATATGAATAGATTATCTTTCACAAAGTATATTTCATTTTGCACCATTATTTTGTATTGATTCTTTTAGTTAACAAGCGGCATACACCACGTACAGATATAAATATATGAAAATTGAAATTATTTACAATCTTTATGGACTACTATGCCTCACTTGATAAATGTCTGCCAATTTATTTTATCTAGAATGGCAGTTGATTATTTTGATATTTGTTTTCTGCTGATAAATTGAAAATAGGACTGTATTCTTCTTATTTTCAGTGTTAATGATGTAAGAACCAAATTAGGAAATATTGGCTTTTCTTCCTCAAGACTGTTAATGTAGACTAATTATTTCCTCCATATAATCTCCACATATCCTATACGCATATCAAGATTAAGTGATTGCAACAGCATTGAGTAAATATTATGATAATAATACTTTAAAAATAAACTTTCTGGAAATTAAGGCTATAGATTTTGGTGAACAATGCCAAAGTACCCATGACAGATTTTTTTTCTGTTCAATTTTGTTTGCCTGCTCAGATTGCCTGAACAAGTCCCTTCAGTTCTCTTGACAAGTTATTCAGAAGTGATTTGTCATTGCGTCCTCCTGGGGCTGAGGGAAAGTGACTAATCCAAAATTACCCTAAGGTGGGATTAGAATTCGTGGTCTCCAGTTTGTAGCTTTTTACCTTAACCACTATATTAAACTGGGCCTCACTTGATAGATAAAAATTGAACAAGCTTATTTTTACTGCTATTTAGATTTCACAACTTCTTTACTGACATTGAGACTTATGTAATATTTGAATGAAAAATTGTTGTCAAGATTATAGCATTTGATTAATGGTTACCAAATTCAGCCAATGTTGCATTTATTGAAATCAGAATATATGCCATTTTTCATTTAATAAACTAAGATATATGGTTTGAATATGGTTTTCTTTAATATTGGAACTAATATTAGGTAACTCCAGAGGCATCTATTCTTTTAAGGACAGAGGCTGCAATATGATTTATTCATTCACTAATTATTTCTATAATGTTTAATTAGAAATCTGACAGATTAATGGATACATTTGGGGAATTCCCTGATGATCATGCAGGTTGCTTAACTTGGGATCTATGGTCTCTGGCATAAGGAGATGATGAGGTGTTTCGACAAGATTCTTTTTCTTCTCCAAGAACTTTTTCCAATTGCAAAGGCTCCTTGGTTTATTATTTAGTTAGTTTGGAAAAACTAACAGATGAAAATATACCTAGAGCACTGATAGCATATGGCCACATGAATGTAACTGAGCACTGGGACATGCACAGGTTCATGATTATATAGTGATGCTATCCAGTGGTGTGTTAGATCCATATCCCACCAGGGTATTTTAGATGGATGGGGGAGGCAGGTTTCATTGGATTCAATGAGTACCTCTCTGGAAGAGGGAGGTTTAGCACTTAGCAATAGCATTTAGACTTACATACCGCTTCACAGTGCTTGACAGCTCTCTCTAAGCAGTTTACATATTGCCCCAACAATCTGGCTCCTCATTTTACTGATCTCAGGAGGATGGTGAGAATCAAACTACTGGCAGCCAGCAGAATTAGCATATAATGCTACATTCTAACCACTGTGCCACCTTTCACAGTTTCAAAGAAGCAGTGTCACATTCTTTTGAATATTCATCTGTACTGGATAACTTCCACCCTATCCCCAACATTTTCTTTCTGGGGATCCTTTCTAGTCCTGTTACAACTTTTTGGCAGCATTAAACTTCCTGGCAATCTTTCATTTAAACACTGAAGAAAATGGGGAAGGTCTTCCCTTTTTAAATACACTTTCAGTGCCTCAGATGTGGGGACCATTGTGTACTTTTAGAGTAAACTGAGTTTCAGTGCTAAATGAGGTCACTGGACTGCCTTTTTATTGGTCTACACTGTGTTTTTTTCCCATATATTTTATTGATTTTTTAAAACATAAATCAGGTAATAATTGGTAAATAGTGTGTTTGCTGGGTTTACATTTGTAAAGAAAAATCATTAGCAATTGGTTTCTATAATCCATAATCCACATAGTACATTTAGTTGATTTCTCCCTTTCCCCAAAATGTCTTCTTAGCAAACCTTGAAATAATACAGTTCTTATTATTTTGATAAATAACAGTTACATATATGATTTTTTCCCAATATTCCTAGAAATAATGATCACATCAATATAATATTTCTTTTCTATATAATCATTCTAGTTGCCTCATCTGATATCCTGTTACATATATCCTTATTTAGATTGTTTCTCCCATAAAGTTCAAAGTATTCTTGCTGGTTAAGATTTTCTCAACAGATAATTACATTTAAAGATTTAAATCCATCTTTCCCATATAAACCATCTCAACACTTTTACATTTCTTAAAGAATAGGTAAAAACAGTAAAGAAAAGGAAAAAAGAGCAAGTGTAAAGAAACATAAAAAGTAAAATACTACTTAAAATATATATTCCTCCTAAGCTAATATATATTCATTCCCAAAATTTCTTATTCTTTTTAATCATGATTAAAATATATTTATTCTTTAAATATTCCATTTAATGTGCCTAGTCATCTAATCCTTTAACTCTTATTCAAAACATTTTTTTCTTTTTTATACATTATAATTTCCCTAAATTCAGACACATTTAATTATCTAAAACATTTCCTTCATCTAGCCATTTCAACAGTATTATATTACTAATATCAAGAAATCAAATAAAAAGAGAGAAAAAAGCATACAATATTGTTTAAGAAATTCATCTCTCTTAGAATGACATATGTATTCAGAATCTTTTCTATTTCTTTAACCATATTCAAACAAATATTTCTTTTTTAAATATTCTCTCTGGTAGATCCCATCATCTATTTTCTTAATTTTCACTTTGATCTTTTTCCTTTGACTAGTATCTTTCTTGATCAATGTGTTTTGCTCAATCAAAAAGTTTTTCCATATATTCATGACTGTTGCTGTAAGTATAAGAAGTAAATTGAATAAAGTGTCTTTATATGAGGCTTTTGCCTTTCCATGTTTTTTAGAAAGCTTTTTCTCTTTCTCCTTCTTTGCTTCTCTTATTACTTCCTTTCTCTCTGATGTTTTCAATATCTCTACATTCCATTTTATCCAATCTGTTTTTTTGTCCTCAGATTTATTTTGTAGTCTTAAGGGATGAGTTGTTTTTTCCATTTCTTGTAAAAAAATTTCCCACTAGGATTAAATCATGTTTTCTTGCTTTGTTAAGTTCTATCTTTGAGTCTCTATTTTCAGTTTTATGTCCACCTATTTGTTTTGTCTGCTCCTTCTCAGTTGTTGTTTCCTGGAAGTTTTTTTGTTGTAAAGTTAACTTAGAGATAGATTGATTTGTATATTCAAAGTTATTTTGGATCTCTTTGTGATTTTAACTCAGTGTTATTTGAATTAATTGCAATATACTATATATCTTCTCCTGAGAGGTATTTATGTTTTCTTGGTGTGTTCTGTCTACATGTCTCTGATCCATGATGGCCAAAAGTTGGTGTTTTCCTTCTTATCTGCAAATAGCTTTAGAGTTCCAATTAAATGGATATTTGTAATCCAAAGAGTTCAAAAAAGATTTTTTTCCCTAAAGTTTAGAATTGTCTCTTTGTCTGCAGCCCAGATTGTTGTCTTTTTTTGTCACAGCTGTTCTTTATTATTAAAGCTTTGAAGGTCACGAACACTGATTAGCTTTTCCCAGGTTTTGACAAGTTCTCCATGGAAATCATAGCTGTCATAATCTTCATCCACCACTAGGTGTCAGCATCTATTTAGTTTTCAATATGAACAATGGTCTTTAAAATGAGAATCTTAACCATTCAACAATCTTAAATTTGTCCAAAGTTAAATTTTAGCTTTCACGTTTATAAATTTATTTCACTACCATATATTTTGATCCTCCATAGAAATTTTAATTTGCTGCTTCCGTTCAAGCACACTGTTTACTGTAGTGCTGGTTAGTTCTTTTGGACTCCGATTGCAAGTAGCTTGGGTGATCGATGAAATACAGCCTTTCTCCTGTCATGTTAGAATGCTTTCCCCAAGATGAACGGAATGACCACCCTCATTCCAGAGTCGCCAGAGCACCCATCTTTCTTCACCTCCTCTCTGGGGTGGCTTGGACCCATTAAGGTCTCCAGGCAGGAGGTGTGCAGGGGGTGCGGTGGTCCACAGGCCTGCAATCAGTCGCTACCACACAGGCCCGGAAGTCTCTGGTCTACACTGTTGTATACAGTTCAGAAACTTGGGACTGGGCATCATGATTTTTTTAAAAAAATACAATACTTTAAAATATGTAGCCTCTGAAAAATCAAATTACAAAGCATGGTTTTAAATGAGGCTTGAAATATAAATACATCAACCAATGTACTTGCTAAAATTAAGATATAATAGAACATTTACTATTTCAATTTTGTTTGTAAATATATATTGTTTAATGTTTATTATATTTATTTACTGAATTTGTATACTGCTGAACTACCAATGACTCTGGGTGGTTCACAGTTATATTCTGGGCTATTGATGGAGAGGATGAAGCATATTCTCCTTTCAGTCAATTTACCACATTGTGTTTGAATGGAGTAATCAAACACAGAATTTGATAAATAAAAATCCATATTTTTTCATTCCTTACTCTCACCAGAGTGAGTGTTCTCTATGGAGACTAAGTTATCTAACCTTTATTTTGTTTTATTATTTGAAAAAAAAATTGTTCAGATACTTGATGAGATCACAGACAATGTGGGGCCAATGCACATTAAAACAGTATGTGTCTGATTCTAAGAAATACTGAATGCTTGAAGTTGGCTGTTTGGGCATGTAAGGTATGCATTTAATTTGTTTGAAATGTGACTGGGTGCTTCAGTGTATAAAGGTTTGTTGCCTTACTTTGGAAATAACTGAACTGAAATAGCAGAACTAAAACATTATTAGCTAAGTGAAACAAAAGAATTTGTTAAGATAACAGTGAAAACTTTAGCCAAATTCTATGTGGCCATAGTTAGAAAAAACTATATAGTATAATATATAGTATAATCCCACAGAACAGTCTAAACAACAAAGAGGGAAACATGAGTAAAGGCAACCAAACTTAAAGTGAACTCCTCTACAAGAAAGTTGCAATGGAGTTTCAGAGTTTAGAGAAACACAAAAGAGAATATGATAGAATTGTGTAAACATACACATCATACAAAGGAAACAGATAGTATTTGTTTCCTTACAACACAACAACCTGGGATAATGTAATGAAACTTGTGTGGAAGATTTAGGGAAGACAAAAAGAAACAACTAATTGTAACCTTCCATACCCATGATTTATCAATTAACTACTCTAAAATGTTCTGTATTTCTTCAGTGATCTCCATTATTAGTCCCATATTTATGCACATTTAGCTTCAATAGAAAATTGAATAGACATACCTAGAATTGCATAGGGAAGTACTAAGATAAAATATAAAAGGATTCTCATTCCACTAAGTACTTTTTGGGTAATGTCTTTATGGATCTTTTATAAATATATCTTTTCCCTTTGGATCACACACTGTTTTGACTATGTCAAGGATTTTGAATGTTTCTCTTTAGCTTTAGCTAATCTGTCTAGAGATGTGCTAATGTTAGATGTATTTGTTTAGAAAACAAAAGCTTCTTTGGGGAACAGCTATAATTTTACAAAGTTTTTAAAAAAGCTTGAGAAAACATTAAGGTCTCCACCACTGATGCCTTTATTGAAGATGCTCAAGTCTCATGAGGATAGATAACCTTGTGAAATGCCTATTAATTAGAGTTGGAAGCATTGATAACTTAATAACTGATTTTAATTTAAACCAATGGACTCTTCATTGTGGTTCTACACTGTAAATCAACCTGAAACTTATTTAAAAATATTCAAGTAGGTTAAATGAACTTGCACTACCACTTTGTCTTGGAGAAGACTAAACCTATAGTTTATATTAATTTTTGTTTCAGTAGGGCGCTTTTCTTATTCCGTTAACTATTTTTAAAGTTCTAAGCTATCTGAACTGAATATAAATATTAAGTTATGGTCAATGTGTGATATATACTTTTCTGCCACTCAATGAACTAGCCAATTAATTAACAGATTTTCTGTGCAATTCTAGCTACAGTATGTCTATTCAATCTTCTATTGAAGTTAAATGGGCAGAAACATGGGACTAATGGTAATTATACAGTAATCCTCAAATTATGATTACAATTGGGAATGAAACATACATGGCTAAGCAATGTGTTAAGTTGTGCCCAATTTTACAACCTTTTTGCCACATGAGTTAAATGAATCTGACTTTCCCCATTGTATTTGCCTATTAAAAGTCCCCTGGAAAGATCACAAATGGAATCACATGACTCTGGGATGTTGCAATGGTTGTAAGAATGGGGACCAGTCATAAGTAACTTTTTCAGGGCTGTTATAGCTTCAGGTGGTCATTGAACAAATGGTTGTAAGTCAAGGACTAGCTCTATCTAATAGTGACAGGTGTTTTTTTTAAATTGGAAATTATTTAACTTTTTAACAGTTAAAGTTTTATTTAATAGCATAGCATATACAGATGGGAAGGTACACCAACAATACTCTGTGCTTATTTTATTATTTGTAAGTGCTTTTGTAGTCCTTTTATTTAAAACAAAGAAATATTTTCAAAAAAGATATTTCTGAATGATTTTTGTAGACCCCTAAGAGAGTCTTGGGAAATCCCCATAGGTTATTGGACTACACTTCAAGAAATTCTTCTATCCCAAAGGCCAAGTGTGGTTTGCAAGGCCTTTTGGTTTGACTTAACAAGCCCCCATCCCTTCTCTGGACATCCTGAACCTGGAATTTTGTTTTTACCCTCATGGCAAATGAGACAGAAAGAAATCGCTCCTTTCCTTTGGGCTAATGGAACATTCTGTAGAGGTTGGTTGCTCTGTTCTTCCTCCCAAGCAGATGATTTTCTAGTACATAAAAATGTGATCACCCACCATGGGAACGAAATGGACATCTGCAGCTACCTCTGATGACAAAAATGGCATGTTGTGATGATATCAGGTATAAACTCCACATTTTCATACTTGCATCTTATCATTGATACGTAAGTCATGAGATTTGTCTCATGCTGCAGAAATTTGACATGGCATTATGTTCTTGCCCAAGGATAATGTGTCAACATTTAGAATTGAGTCATTGGGAGTCAGGCAGAATACAAGTTTAATAAATTAAATGAAATATTAAATATACTCTTTAATCCTGAACTGATAATTTTTGTCATCAAGGTAGTAATAGATTATTCCTCTTTATCAAATTATATTGTATTTATGAGTCAGGAACAATCAGATACTGATAGAATGGACAAAAGAAAAAAATGCAGAGAAACATTTCAGAGATTTAAGGCGATCTTAAAGTATTTATCAGGGCAGCAGTTGCCTGGATTTCCTGAATGGAAATGAAAGCAGAACTAGTTTGTACATCATATTCAGCCTTGGGGGTCTACAGCCTCTAAACCCTAAGCAGCATTACTTCTACTAAATGAAAAATGGAGGTTTTTTTATAATAGAAAAGCACCAAATTGCAGATTCAAGCTCATAAAATGAAATTCAATGGTGAAAAAAGTAAGGTTCTACATTTAGGCAAGAAAAACCAAATGCATAGGTATAGTAAAGGGGATACCTTGCTCAATAGTAGTAACTGTGAGAGGGATCTCGGAGTCCTAGTGGACAATCACTTAAATATGAGCCAGCAGTGTGCTGCAGCTGCCAAAAAAGCCAACACAGTGCTAGGCTGCATTAACAGAGAGATAGAATCAAGATCACGTGAAGTGTTAATATCACTTTACAATGCCTTGGTAAGGCCACACTTGGAATACTGCATCCAGTTTTGGTTACCACAATGTAAAAAAGATGTTGAGACTCTAGATAGAGTACAGAGAAGAGCAACAAAGATGATTAGGGGACTGGAGGCTAAAGCATATAAGGAAAGGCTGCTGGAATTGGATATGTCTAGTTTAATGAAGAGAAGGAGGAGAGGGGACATGATAGCAGTATTCCAATATCTCAGGGGCTGCCACAAAAAAGAGGGAGTCAAGCTATTGTCCTGAAGGCAGGACAAGAAGCAACAGGTGGAAACTAATCAAGGAGAGAAGCAACCTAGAACTAAGGAGAAACTTCCTGACAGTTAGAACAATCAACCAGTGGAACAACCTGCCTCCAGAAGTGGTGAATGCTGCAACACTGGAAGTTTTTAAGAAGAGACTGGACAGCCATTTGTCTGAAATGGCATAGGGTTTCCTGCCTGAGCAGGGGGTTGGACTAGATGACCTCCAAGGTCCCTTTCAACTTTATTATTATTATAAAACAGCCTCTTTGGCAATCAAAACCAGCTGAGCCTAGGAGGACCTGCAAAACAGTATCAAACTGAGACAGTGTTTATTTCAGGTGACCCTCTTGATTCCATAAGTCCAGAACCTGTCATTGCAAACCATTTCTTGAACTGGTTTGCCTGAATCACAACATCAGTTCTGCCCTGACCACTCTTATATCACTGTACTTAAGACAATGAACCAACTTTGCTATGCCCTCCCTAAAGTACTGATGCATTGCCTTTTGATCTTAGCAATGTATCCTCTACCCCTTGGTTCTCTCCCTGTATCTCCATTTGACGGCAGATAGCTTTGGGATGAAGAAGACATTTTAAAGCTTTACAGTAAGTTAAAGAAATCAGGAACAAACTGCTTCCTAATTTAATTCCATATAAATCAATTCTATACTTGGCATATTGATGGCAATACAGAAATAGTCTGATAACTAACAGCATAGGCTCTGCTAGGACTCAACCACATTGATTTCAAAGGTGGTTCATAACCTTAAGAATTCATAGCTACTTCACTGTGGCTCTGAATTTCAGGCAGCAATAAAAATAAATATATTTTGTATATATTAAGTTAATTTGTTATTCATAATTACTGCATGATACCAACCAAAGATATCTATTTTTCTCCAGCAAGACGGAATAATTCCTTTTTGTAAAATACAATAATGTGGTGCCTGCATTTCTAAAATGGAGGAAAAAAGCATAGAGAAAAAGAGATTAGAATAGTTTCTCTTTTCCTTCCAACAAAAGTAGCACTTATTGAATAGAGTGTATTTTACAATATTCATCTTGCAACAATAATTGGTGCCATATAAATAATCTCCAATGCAATGCATTATTTAATCAGGTTTAATGAACTATGAAGGCATTTAGTATTCTTGCTTCTTATTTTAAAATTCAAGTTTTATTTTAATGTAAGTCATTATATTAAAAAACAAAAACTAATGCTGTTTCCATAATATTTTTTAAATAAGAATAGACATCAAGGAAGAAAAAGAAAGATTTGTTTAGTATATAGATAAAAATATAAGAGTCAGTAGAATACGTGCTGAAAGTAATTCAAGAGAAGTGCATTGGACCTCCCACAAGGTCAGTATTTCTCTGAAATTTATTTGGTATGATTTTTTTCAGGCTTCAAAAAAGTCTGAAACAAGATGCAGGATGATGCAGCAACCTAAATTCTCCTCTAAAACTCTCTTAAGGAAGTATCTCAAACAACCACTTATATCCAAATAGCTGGGAAATCTGAAAAAGAAATTTAGCAGTTCCCTTATGTTTGTCACTGGAATAACTATGTTCAATAAGGGAGGTATTTATAGTGAAAGTTATCAAATTATAAAAATATCAGTCCTCTAAGGAAGTTCAACTCTTTAAGAAAGTTTTAGACATGCTACTTAGATAAGGGCACACATTATTCATGTATACATTGAATCAACATAGGGCTGTTTTCAAATTTTCATCCTTAGCATTTCAATTATGTTGATTTTCTGAATTTTCCTATAAGAAAGTGTAGTATTCTGAACACATGGCTTGTTATTTATTTGTTAAATTTATTTGTCACCTATCTCCCTGTGAGGATACTCTAGGCAGCTTACAATAAAAAGAAAAAATGAAAAGAGTGTAAACAATAATTTACAATATTTCTACAATATTGTAAAATATGTAGAAACAATATTTCTACAATAGTTCACTTCTGTTCTTTGGGTAAGAGATAACAGCATTCTTTGATCATTAGGCACAGATTAAATTTTCATTTTCAGGGCCTGCCAAATATTTATTTAATTTATATGCCCCACATCTCACTATCAAAATGAAATATGACAAATGTACTACCTTTCCAGTGCCACAACAGCAAAATTCCTACAGACCTATCTTATACTGTATCTGATTTATAAGTGGCTTAATGACAAAAGTACTTTCATAACAGGAAGTCCATTTTTGGTGCAAAAGAGCCAAGACTAGGCCACTGGACAATCTATTATACTTCTGAGTGCTGACTTTGATGATTCAGTCAAGCAAGGGATCACCAACCATGCACTCACCTTCTTTGTGGCCTTTGATCGGTTTATTCCTTCAGAGAGGATGTCTTGCAGTTCTGCCATGACAGCTAACTAACTGAACATTTTGAAACATTTAAAATGATGCATATTCCTCTTAAAGACTATTGTTGGATAAAATTAAAACAAAATTAAAACAAAACAAAGCTATGCTTTCCTTTACCATACTTATTGCCATGCCAGATCTCTCACTAACAGACTGGAATAGTCTAAACTATATATCGTTTCCCCTCCTACAGGGGAAAACTTGACACAGTGTTGCCTTGGATTTTATAAGTGATTTACTATATATTAAGGGCATGGGTGCCGTTCCGGTAGTAGAAGATTATTTTCTCTAAGATGGCATTTCATTTTTTTGTCATTGTCATGAGCTCTGATTCAGATTCAGAATCTGACTTCAACTCTGACATTGCTCCAGGTGAACCTCTGCATTGTCAGTCTCAGGAATCATCAAGCCATGATCAATCACAAGCATCTCCTGATCAGTTGGAGCAGTTGGATGAGGAGGGATGATCCCCAAGCTCCAGTTGTCAACACATAAAGCAGTGAATAGAGCAGTGCTACTTGGTGAGACTCCTGCCTGGGCAAAGGGCAAAACCTGAATTGTTTCAGCCAGCTGATAGATTTATGCAGCCATTTTCCTTTCAGACTTCATTGAAATCAACTATTTGGGATTCTAGCATGTGACTCTTATTCCTTGTTTCCTTGCTCTCAACTCCTTGACTATTGGACTGGTTTACTACCAGACTCGGCTCTTTGACTCTTGGAATGAATTTGGATCATTCTTTTGCCACTTGAACTTCAAACAAAATTATTCAGGCAAGCACTCCTTGCAAATACCTCAAATTATGACCTTGCCTACCGTTATATGCCTAGCTGTAGTAAATAACTCAATCCTTTAGCTGTATCTGTGTTTGTGTGTGTGTGTGTGTCTGTGTGTGTGTGTTTGCAACCTGAATCAGAATAGTCAAGACCTCTTGTTTTCTGGAAAAAGCTCGTCTCAAGTTTTTTATGTCTTGCTCAAGCATTTTATTGGATGATGAGTTCACCTGTCCTTTGCATACCATATTCAGTCAAATGGAAGAATGGAGAGGGAAATCATATTGTAGAATAATATATTTTATGTAAATTAGCAGCAACGCAATTGGTCTGATTATTTGTTTATTGGTGAATTCACTTATAATAACTCAGTTGAGTTTAAGAAAAACAGTGGCGTTGCAATATATATAATTGCCCAGAGTCATTCAGCATACAAATTTAATAAATTATTATTGGCAGTGTTATTATCATGGATGGTCACACAGTTAGCCAAATGTTTAGAACTGGATTTGGCACTTTTATCCACCTATCAAATCCTTCCAAGATCTGGAGTAGGAGATGTTGATGTTTGATGATATTAGATGTACCATTACAGGATGTGAACTGTTCCAAGTTAGAGCTGCCTTTGGCAATTGACTGGTGGTGATTTTTTCACTACCAATGTATTCAAATGCTTCTCCAGATGTTTTGGGATTGCACTCAAGATGCCTGTTATTATTGGTACTATGTTTGCTTTCTTTTTCATTTTCATTTACAAATTTCCTTTTCATCACTTTTTATTGGACATTAGATGTAAAGCATTTGTTCTCCAGTACAGGAGATGGATAATCCACGGATGGGTTTTCTCTGTCTGCCTGCTCTTGAGACCAAGTAGCCAAAGCTTGACACGCCCCCACTTCCTGTGGAGTCCATTCTTAACTTGGTCTCTGCTCGAAGAAGACTCATTTTGGCGTGGCTCTCAGCTTATCAGGTTAGACAAGAAATCCATTGATTGATTATCCCTTGATAATTGGCTTCCCCTTCCCAAAAAAAATTGCCACCTATAGGAATTTAACCACAAAATTTTCTGGGGATCAGTCCTGATCTCAAACCTAAAATTAAAAAGGGGATTGGTGGGGAGGGAAATTTCCCCACAGATATCAGCCAGCCCCAGGGCTCTGGGGGGTGAAAAGGGGGGGAAGAAGGCATCAGCAGAGACTACTTGCTGAACCTTTTCCCCAACCACTAAGTTTTCCTTGGGATCATCCCTGATCCTATATTAAAATTGAAAAAGGGGGTGTGGGGGGGGAAACTCCCCACGGATCCCAGTCAGCCCCAGGGCTCTGGAGGTGGAAAAGGGGGGGGGAAAGGCATCAGCAGAGACCACTTGCTGAGCTTTTCTCCCCAACCTTCCAAGGGATTTTTTCCTCAAATTGGGGGAAAAAATAACAATCTCCAGGTCCGGATTCAAACTTGAATTCGGATCATCGGAGATTCCCTAGCAGCCCAGGGCAACCGCGGGCGCCATTTTAGTTGCCGTTTTCAGACAACAAAGGCAATCCCTGACTGGGATTCCCTTAAAACGTCACCAGCGCGCCAAATTTAAATCCCCGGGCACAAGCAGCTTCTGGGAGGCTGCGGAGCTTATTTTCAGAGGGAAACGAAGCACAGGAAGGGAGTAAGCCCCAACCAAGAAAGGGAGGCTAGAGAACCCTCCTGGGATCCGCAAAGCCCTTTTTCAGGGAGAAACGAGCTGTGGCTGCCATCTCTTGCCAGAGAAAGGCAAACTGAGCTTAAGGAAGCTCTACATCATATCTGGAATCACTGATAGAGGCGGAATAGAAGCACACAACCAGCGCTCCACCCCCAATACACACATATAATAATAGGACAAAATATAATAATATTAAAAATAGATACATAAATTTTAAAAATAATAATAATAATAATAATAATTAAAAAAAAAAATTTTTAAAGCTAAAAATTAAGCGACTGCAGGGCCAACAGGCCTAAAGACAGAACACACAATATTATCATCACCATTATTGTTGTTGTTGTTATTATTATTATTATTTTATTATTGTTGTTGTTCCTATTATTAGTATAATAGTAATAGTATTAATAAGAATAAATTCCGCTCTAGGTGACCGCCATTTGATACCTGCTGTGTATTAAGTCAGGCCTACAGACCCTTTTGAGGTCACCACTGATATTTTTTGCCTCCCTTTTCCTTTTTCTACTGGTGCACGTTGCCTGGTCACCTAAGGCCTCCGGGCGGAACCCAAAGAGTGGTTCCAAACGTGCCTTCGGTACCTCCCTCAGCTACCGTGACCTTAGCCCAGAGAGAATATTTTTGTTGTGGTCGGGTGATCAGGGGAACAGTCCTGGTACTTGTTCCAATTTCGCTCCCGCCAATACTTGCCTGCCTGAGCGTCTTCTCAGTTTTTCTGGGACTGCTCAAGCGGAATGGAGGGACCCTCGTTGCCTCAATCCATGAGCACGACCCCTCCATCTCCCAATTACGGCTGCAACACACCTTCTGACCAGAAGGCGGCAGGCAAGTGCAAAGCGAAGACAAAACACTCGCTCAAGAGGCCCTCCAAGTTGGCGGAAAAGCAAGCCAGCCATAGGCACCAGGCCCTGGAGAAGGAGTTCTCCAGAGCGCAGAGGCAGGCCCAATTGGAATTGGTTCAAATAGCGGCCACCGAGATGGAATTACCATTGGGTCCATCCACATCAACCCAGAGCGCGTGGTCCATTCCAGGAACACCGCAACCACTGGATCCGCCATCTACATCAGCCCAACAAACAACCACGGCGGCAGGCACAACCACTGAGTCCAACTCTCCACCTGCGGTCACCACACCCAAAGGTAATGACATAGGGGACATCTGGGCAGATGGACGGCTAGAGGCCCTATTAACCAAAGTGGTGGACCGAGCCCTAGCACAGCGCTCCGCCCACCACGACCAGGGGCCCTCCATCTCAGCCATGCCACACTCGGAACTCCCCTCAGAGTCCTCAGGCATTCAGGAACCCGTCTCCCCGGCCCAGTCCTCCATGAGTGGTTATTCTTCACCACAAGAGGAGGATCAACCTGGGATCTCTATGTCAGAGGATGAGGAACTTCCCCCTGAGCCCCCCTCAGGGGGATTATTTAATCCCAACCGCTTCCTCACGATACTACGCAAGGCCACAGCCATTGCGGACATGGGGACGGATCAGTTTTCTCAGCCGCAAGCGACACCGGCCACCACATCCAGACCCGTATTCGTAGAAAAGGTGACAACGCAACACCATATACCTTGCCCCGCCATTTTCCTGAAAGGGATCAAGAAGCCATGGGACTCTCCCGCTTCCTTCCCATCAGTGAGTGGTACGGACAAAAAATTATACAGCACTGCCACAGACCTCAATGAGGCCTTAGAAATTCCTAAAGTAGATGAAGCCTGGACCCCCTTGGTCTCCCAGACAGCCATGGCTGGGGACCTAGTGGAGGCCCTTAAGGCAGATGACAAAAAGTGGGAACAAGCCTTTCGCAAAACCCACCAGACAGCGGCATGGGCCATCAAAGCAGCCACCTCGGCCTCCTTTTTTGTCCGGGCCACCCTCATCTGGTTGCAACAACTACAAACCATAGTTCCTATGGAGGACATACGAACACACCAGGACCTGGCTAAGATGGTAGCAGCCACGGAATACGCTGCCGATGCAACGTTCCAATCGGCCATTTTTTCATCCAGATCCATAGCATCCAACATAATTGCCAGGAGAATGCTATGGCTAAAACACTGGCAAGCTGACACCAAGGCTAAGTGGCGGCTAGCGACCGCCCCTTACTCAAGCAACGGTCTGTTTGGGGAGGCCTTGGACCCCTATCTTGTAGAGAACAAAGACAAGCGGAAGGTCATGGCACACTTGAACAAAAGGTCAGACAAACGTACCACACCTTACTTTCGTAGGCAGTCCTTTCGCCAACCGACAACCACGCCTATCAGTCAGGCACCCAAGCCATTCACTCCCAGGCAGAACAAACCGTACGGCCGCCCCTACGACAGACCGGGGTTCCAGCCCAGACAACAAAACCAGTCGAGACGACCCTTTCGTGGAACGGGTCGTCCGTACCGGAAGACAAAATGACTCCTACATAGACCTACCCATTGGAGGAAGACTAGCTCACTTCTTCCACCAGTGGGAGCAGACCTCCACGGACAACTGGGTACTACAAACCATCCAGTCCGGGCTGTCCCTGGAATTCCTGGTCACACCCCCAGACCGACTCATCAACTGCTCGGTCTCCAGGAACCCCACCAAACGCAAACTCATGCAGGAGGCCATCCAACACCTGTTGGACATTCAAGCAATAGAACCGGTCCCAGCGGAATACAGAGGCAGAGGATTTTACTCCATCCTCTTCGTGGTTCCAAAGACTTCAGGAGGATGGAGGGCAATCCTGGACCTAAAAAACCTCAACCGCTACATCACATACAAAAAATTCAAGATGCAATCCCTTCAGTCCATCCTGGGAAGCATCAGAGAAGGAGACTTCCTGGCATCGATAGACCTCACGGAAGCCTACCTTCACATCCCCATCCACCCAAACCACCGCCGGTTCCTACGTTTCTGTTACGGGGGAAAACACTTCCAATACAGAGCTCTCCCCTTCGGTCTATCTTCGGCACCCAGGGTATTTACCAAGATACTAGCAGCGGTAGCCGCCAAACTGAGAAAAATCCCAATACGCGTCCAATGTTACCTAGACGACATACTAATCCAAGCAACATCCCTACAGACAGCTCAGGCGGACGTAAGGACCGTCATTCGCGTCCTCCAATTACACGGATTCTCAGTAAACTTTCAGAAGAGCCAGACAGTTCCCTCGTCCAGGCTGCTGCATCTGGGGGCCATGATAGACACAACCAACTGTATGGTCTATCTCTCCCAAGACCGGGTGGCCGGCATCAGGGAACTGGCTCGCTGGGTTCACAGGCAACGTTCAGTTCCGATACTAACACTTTCCCAATTATTGGGCAAGATGGTATCGGCCATAGCCATTGTACCCTGGGCCAGGCTCCACCTACGGGAACTACAGTGGTTTCTGCTCCCTTACCAACGGCAGAACACCAGCGCATCCAACCACCTAGTCAGGGTCACGGCACAAATCCGCAGGGCGCTACGCTGGTGGTGCTCTCGGGCCGTGACCAAGGGGTCACCCTTCAAGGAACCAGTCAGAGTTACCATCACTACAGACGCCAGTCTGTATGGTTGGGGAGCCCATCTGGACTCCCAGTTTGTACAGGGACGTTGGTCCGCCATGGATCTGAGAAACAACATCAACTGGCTAGAACTCAGGGCTATCCACCTAGCCTTGCAACAATTCAAAGACAGAATCAGAGGCCACCACGTTCTAGTCCTAACAGACAACGTAGCAGCCAAGGCGCACATCAATCGGCAGGGGGGGACCAGATCAAAAACCCTGATGACAGAGTCACGACTCCTATTCAGCTGGGTAGAGCCCAATCTGAAGTCACTAAAAGCGGAACACATATCGGGGGTCAACAACCAGCAAGCGGACTTCCTAAGCCGCACCACAGTGGACCCTTCGGAGTGGGGGCTACACCCGAACTTGTTCCTAGACATCTCCCGCAAGTTCGGGTACCCGATCCTCGATCTGTTCGCATCATCAGACAATGCCCAGCTCCCCAGATTTTACTCTCGTTACTTCAACCCGCGAGCAGAGGGGACGGACGCTCTGAGAACTCAGTGGCCTCAGGGTCTGCTTTATGCCTTTCCCCCACTACCACTCATACCGGCGGTCATCCGAAAGCTGATTCAGGAGCGGGCAGAAGTGATCCTAGTAGCACCATATTGGCCACAGAGACCGTGGTTCGCCGACCTGATGAACCTGTCTCAGTCGCCCCCATGGAACATTCCCCCTCATCAAGTGTCCCTACACCAGGGAACCATCAGTCACCCGGAACCCCAATGGTTACAACTGACCGCCTGGCACTTGAGCGCCAGATAATGGCACAGGAACTATTCTCTCCCGGGGCCATTACCATAATTCAAGCTTCACGCCGTCCGGCAACAAACCGCATTTATGACTCCACTTGGAAAAATTTTTGCCTTTGGTGCAGGGAACGGCAGTTTGACTTACACAAACTCTACATCCCTCAGATAGTAGATTACCTCTTGGAGGGACTAGACAGAGGCCTCGCCCCCGCGACCATCCGCAGGCAAGTGGCGGCCTTGTCCACCCTCCTCACCTGCACGGATTCGGTTCCCTTAGCTCACCACCCCAGGATCCGCGCCTTTATCAAGGGCGCCTATAACACCAGACCTCCAGTAATTCACAGGTACCCGTCCTGGGAACTACCGCGAGTCCTTCACGCACTCACTCGGTCACCATTTGAACCATTGGCGACCGTTTCCTTGCGACACCTGTCGCTAAAGGTGGCGTTCCTGATTGCCATCACATCGGCCAGACGAATTTCGGAACTGGCCGCACTGTCAGTCAGAAACGACCTATGCATTTTCCACAAGGACAGGGTGGTCCTTAGGTTAGATCCTGCCTTCATACCAAAGGTGAATTCACTCTTTCACAGGACACAGGAAGTAATTCTCCCAAACTTCTGTCCAAATCCAACACATGACCGGGAGCGGCAGTGGCATACATTGGACGTCCGCAGAGCCTTGCGGCGTTATATAAAGCGTACAGAACCCTTCCGCAAATCGGAGGCCCTATTTGTGTCCTTCCAAGCGGGCACCTTGGGGCGGAAAGTTTCCGCGGGCACCATTGGAAGGTGGATCCGAAGCTGTATCGCAGAAGCTTACAATGTATCATCCCTGCCGCCCCCAAGTCATCTCACAGCCCATTCCACCCGAAGCGCTGCAACTTCGGCGGCATGGGCTACCCAGGCGTCAATCGAGGAAGTTTGCAGGGCCGCGACATGGTCCTCGCCTTCCCCGTTTATACGACACTACAAGATAGACCGCTTTGCATCGGCGGACGCCTCCTTTGGTAGGAGGGTCCTCCAGCAAGTTGTCTCAGAGATCAATCTACCGGCCTTATCTGTTTCCCACCCCTTGGGACAGTGAGGCTTTGGTACGTCCCATCCGTGGATTATCCATCTCCTGTACTGGAGAAGGGGCGTTGGTCTTACCTGAACGCCTTTTCTCAGTATGGAGATGGATAATCCACACCCACTCCAAGGCCAGCAGGCCGCTAGTAGGGAGCTGAGAGCCAATACCTCGTCAATCATCAGCCAATTCGCCCTCGTTAAGAATGGACTCCACAGGAAGTGGGGGTGTGTCAAGCTTTGGCTACTTGGTCTCAAGAGCAGGCAGACAGAGAAAACCCATCCGTGGATTATCCATCTCCGTACTGAGAAAAGGCGTTCAGGTAAGACCAACGCCCCTTTCAGTTCTATTTTTTATCACACTGATATCATTTTCATCCAAATCTTTAAAATTTTCCTTCCAGTGTTTCCTAATTTCAGTTTAATCCACCATTTTGCCTATTTTTATTTTTGAATATTATCCACTTTGCTGGAAGCTATTAGTTCAGCCCTTTTTATTCATTTCCATTTCCTTCTAGTTACCCTCAAAATCCTTCTGCATTTTATCTTCCTCTTTTATTCTTAACTCTTCTTTTTCTGTCTCCCAAATAAGTTTGTTTGTTTTTGGCTTTCTCTATATATACAAGACAATATTTTTTATCTCATCTTATTTTTTCAGCATTATTTTCTTATATCCACATCTTTATTTTATTATTCCACCAAACATTCCTTTTCATACTTCCCATTAATGTAATTTCTATGACATTCTTTCCTTCTATGGCTCTTTTTAGTAAGTAAGTACCATTCTTAAGATAACAAAAAATTATCAATTCCATATTAAGAACCTCTCATCATCCTTGTATTTCTCAGTCTTTCATTAATCAAATCAGCTATTCCTTTACTGATAATAAAACAGAATTATATAAATTTCTTTGCCATGGTTACATATGGATAGTCTGATCCTTAAATCACATATCTGAAACAAGCAGATCTTTTTCTAGGTGAAAACTTATTCATTGTTGGATCTTTCAATGTCCTTCTCACTTTTTCTGTATCCCTAATTTAATTGCTTTCCAATTTTTTTAATTGTTTGCTCTTCTCACAGTGTAAGTCACAATATTTCATCACTACACGGGCCAAACCCTGATACCCATCACAGCTTTGGTCAACTGAATCTTTGAAATAAACATTTTTAATAATACAAAGAAAGTATAGATACCAGCCTTACTTGTATGTATAATCATGATAACATAATAACAGCCAGTTTTGACACATAATGGCTTTGCTACTAATGCTGCCTAAGATAAGAATTCAGGTTGAATCAATAGTATAATCATGCTTGTGCTTATTTATATGAATGGAGTATTGTGTTCTTTGCTGTATTTCTCATGTAATATCCTTAAGAATGAAATTATTATTAGTGTGCCAATGCATATGTGGTAGAGACTAATTGGTTACAGAATTCATGCCAGAGAGCAAGCCAACATCTTGTACATACTACATAAATCCTTACCTTTTTCAGCTTCTTAGAATAAGTAGTATATCAAAGCTGCTCTGTTCCTTTCTAGGATTGTGTTTACATTATGAGAATAGAATAGAATAGAATAGAATAGAATAGAATAGAATAGAATAGAATAGAATAGAATAGAACTTCGAGGTCTTCTCGTCCAGCCCCTGCTCAAGCAGGAGAACCTATGACATGTTCATGTTTCCCTTTGTAGTTATCTTGTTTTCTTGACAGTTGCAACAACTGTATTTGTAGTCTTTTTCTAGCGTATATATAGTACATGCTGAAAACTGTTCTTGGTCACATTTTACATAAGATCTGTATCATCTGTGGCTCTTCCTTTTTGTTGGGATGCACTACACTAGTCAGTCACTGTAATCTGCTAGCTTTGGGCTAATAAAGCAATCATTTGTACCTCCCCCAATTTGTTGGTTTTCTTAAGATTATTGTTATCCTGATACCATCAGTGAGGATGTACATTCAGTGTAGTAACACACACTTAGGACAGGACATATTTATTTCCAATATAACAATATAACTGTGTTTATTTAATAAGTCTGTTTTGGAGAAAAAGATTCAGAGCTTCTATTTTCAGCAATGTAGTGAAGGGTGTTTTAAGGAAATATTACAACAGAACAAACAGACTGCAATGCTGAAACTATGACAGCTACTGAGAAAAAAATGTATGTATCTTTGTCAGTACATTAATGAAATTCAATCAGCATGCAAAGCAAAAAGCAGACCATTTTCACTTAGTGACTTTTTGCAAAAAATAAAAACTTATCTTAAGCCCCTAGTTTTTGAAGTGACATGAAAGGCAATGCCTTAGTTTATCTCTTACCTTCAGAGCAAGCTTACTGATTGTTTACTCTTATCACTTCAAGCCAGAAACCTGAAAAGATTGCTAGACACTTCAGCAGCACACACTATTAAATTCCTGATTTGACAGGAGGTGGAGATTTGTTATTTCCATTTAAACTGCTTTCATTTCAAAATGCAATCCCATTTAAACGTAAAGGTTTTGATTGAAGCCTGAGGATCAAAAGGAAAAGGGGAAAGAATGTTAGATTTAACTTGAATTTGTTGCTATAAATAACAGTCATATTTAATTGCTTTTTCCTTACCTTGTACTCAGGCCAAGTGGGATTATCTGTCTTCTGTGTTCATAATAGGACTTCATATATTTCAATCAATCATCATTGTCGTGATCCAAAAGAAGGGACTATCTGTAGCTCAGGGATGAACTGTGGATCCTTGGGGCTCTCTGAACTTGCTTACTCACTTGCAGATGTTTCATAACCCAACTAGGTAATCTCTTCAGTACTGATTAGTCATGATTGTTCAAAAGACCCTTTCAATAATTATAAACCCCATTCCTCAGGCAAGTAGGATAACACTGGTCTATTATTTAAAATAATAAATGCATTGTTGTTATTTTAAATTTTTGAAAGTAAAATCATGTGTGACATAATTGAGTTTTCTTTGGTAGCAAATATGTAACTATTACAACCAATAAAAATAAGCCCTCCCTTTTTACAACCCTATAGTCCCTATTCAGGGTAGAGTTGGGGTGACTGGATGAATCTGAATGTTCACTAGCTGGATGCCCTTCCTGATTCCTATGCTGAGTTCCAGGAAATATTTTTTTTCTTTGCACCTTAGGAGAAAAATATCTGCTACTACCTAGGACTGAACTCTCAACCTTACAAGTGGGAGTATCTTCACCATTAGGCCACCACACCACTCTATTACAACCAATTGATTGCCTAATTAAAATAACAGAAGAACAGATTAAATCACATGTAATGAGCAACCCAGCTCATAATGTGCATTCATTTTTTGTCTACCCACTGACAAATATGGACCTGGGAAAGAGGATCATAACTTTTTTTTTATTGAAAATTTATAAGCTTTTTACAATAAAATACCCCCCTCCCACCCCATAACCCTCCCCCTTCCTTCCCAGAGCTGAATACAGGGTTAAAGAAACAAAAAAAACATACAAATTAAATGAACATCAATCCACTATACATACATCCAAAAAATTTAAAGTACTTTAACTCCAATACATAGAAACTACAAATCCAACCATACCCACTTTAAACCATAAATTATTCAAAAGCTAAATAATACTTTCTAATCCCATATTTATTCTGTACAAAATTTACCCATCTTTTCCACACAGAGATATATCTCTCTTGTGAATGGTCTTTCAGATAAGCCGAATTTTTTGCCATTTCTGATAAATAAGAAACTTTAAGAAACCATTCTTCTATAGTAGGCAAGGAATCCTTCTTCCAATATTGCCCAATCAGCAACCTTGCTGCCGTAATAAAATTTAACATTAAGGTAATCTCTTTACCATCACAATCTACAATAATACCTAACAAAAATACTTGTGGTGTAAATTTTATCCTTCTATTAAAAATCTTCTGAATGTTCCACCAAATCTTAATCCAAAAAGCCTTTACATTTCTACATGACCACCAAATATGATAATACGTTGCAAAAGAGGATCATAACTTTATCAAATAATTTTACCAAAGTCGTGCCAATCCCATCTATTGGCTGCAAAACCCAAAAATGAAATTCTTTCCTCAAATTGTATGAAATCATCTCCAACTAGTCATCCTAACTTCTGTCCTGCCAGTCTGTTCGCATTAAAGCAGAGGTCTTCAAACTTGACAACTTTAAGACTTGTGGACTTCAACTCCCAGAATTTCTCATTGTTTGAAGAATGTGCAGTTTGCAGTCCAAAAAATATGATTTAACAATGAATAGCTAAATCATTTAAATATGAGTAACTATATTATACCATGTATAGAGCATGGGGTAGACTAAATAGTGTGTGTGGGTACATGTCCAACAACTCTGAAATTTGCTCAGAACTATTTTATGTCACTATAAAATCCAAAATGTAGTTTTAATAAAGTTTCCTGAACTCAGAGCATTTGAGAATGAATTTGGAATCCTGGAAGGATTATGTCCTATATATGCTCATTTTTTTGTTTAAAGCCCTTTCATTGCATTCAACAATCAACATTCCTTGCATATTATATTGGTATCTTCAAGCAAATTAAAATGGAGAAACTGTTAGAAACTACTTTACATAATACATCAAATGCAGCCTTTTTCCTATCATATAACTGCTTAATACTCATCGGGAAAACAGTTCACACTGAAAGTGGTATGTATACTTAAACTGGTAATAAACTGCATTAATCATTAATTATATTATTTACAATTCCCACAATCAGTCCCACATACGCCGATCTTATCCAAACCATTTTACTCAAGTGCTGTGCTGCATTAAGTGTTGTTTTCAGATTCTGGCCACACATAAGATACATTGTTCCCAATAGGTTAAAATTTATGTATTTTTTTGTGATTAATAGACTGCTCAATTATGTAAATATAGTTTTTCCATCTTTGTGAACTGTTCAAACACTTGATTTCAAATCATGGCTAACAGTTCACTGCATATTTCTATTTTCCTTCTTTTAACTTTCTCAAGTAGACACAGCCATTACCTGAGTAATGGTTAGCAGCTAGGATTGCAAAACAAGGCAGAAAATAAAGCTATATTTATGTGAGGCTTCCTACCAGGCTTAATTACAATAAACTGTCAAAATTCTTAACCCTCTTATTCAAAATTGGCAGATTTGGCAGAAAATTCTGAGATGTAACTCTGTCTGGATACCCTGAACCCATTAATGAAGATATACACAGACTGTTTGCCTAGATTTCTGCTCTAGGGTTAATTTTTAGATTTTTTTCTTCCCTCCCACAGGAATTCAAGGCTTTGATTGCCTAGATCAGTGGTTCTCAACCTGTGGGTCGGGACCCCATTTGGGGTCAAACGACCATTTCACTGCCAAACAACGCAGTCCGCCATTTTTTTCCCCTTTTCCTTAGCTGTGCTACTCCCTTTTATTCTGTTGGCTTTTGAAAGCCAAT
Source organism: Crotalus tigris (assembly GCF_016545835.1). NCBI lineage: Eukaryota > Metazoa > Chordata > Lepidosauria > Squamata > Viperidae > Crotalus > Crotalus tigris. The sequence continues at coordinate 1,405,172 of NW_024096837.1, forward strand.
AGAATAGACTCTCTTGAATAAAGTCTAATTCTATTGGCTTTCAAAAGCCAATAGGAATTGTCCATGCTGTCTCTGCCCTGCTGAGCCCACCAAAAGTCCCATTCTGCAAAAAGTGCTGCACCAGTTGGGTAGTCCCCGACTTACGACCGGTTGAGTAGTCCTCGACTTACGACTGGTTGGGGGTCGCGGCATTAAAAATGTTGAGAACCACTGGCCTAGATAGTCTCCTGATAGTCTCCTGTCTTGCCTACTTCATTTCTTAAATTTGTGATACATAGGAGCTTCTTCTGGAGATTTTGTGATTTTTAATGGCTTACTTGTTCATTATTGCATCTAATCTAGCCACACCATAGATACTATGGCAAATCTTAGATACTAAAAAGTGGCATTTTTCCAGTTAAATATGTTATTTTCTGATTTCTGACAGCCAAAACATAATAAGCAATATATTGATATAAAATAGCAATACCATGTGTGAAATTATTTTGCTCAATAGATGGCGCTAGAAGATTATTCATTGGCTTCTTCTGACATGTTTCTGGTGTTATTCCTGATGTAACTCCCCCCACCCCATCCTCTTGGCCTCACAAAGGAAACTCACATTGATTCTGCATAGTATTACAAGCATCACAGTATTCTGCAGGGACAAATAAGGATTTTGTATGTCTAGTTGATATATGTTTCATGAGTGCTGTATTGCATATCTAGGAGAAGGGAGATTACCTAAGACATATTTCAAATTTTAAGTTGGAAAAAGAGTTTTTTAAAAATATGAAATTGGGAAAACAATGCATTTATAGGGATCATACAATTCACACACATATATATATATGCATTCATTCTGATGTATTCTAATTTACTGTGACTGCGAGTTATATTCTTGCTTATAGTATGTTATATGTAACATACATATAACATATAGATGTTTGACCATTTCCAGTGAACAAGAAATAGACCTTTTAATTTATTTATTTATTTGCTTTTTATTGAGTTTGATAAGGTAGAGGGAATCATATCTATACATGTACAACAGAGAAAAAATGTATTCATTTCAAAGTGTAATTGGCATTTCGAAAAAAAATGTATTCTTTTCATGTTTTAACTTTAGCAGCACTCACAAATTCCAGAATAAATTATTCAAGTTCCTGAATCAAAAAATTTTTAAAGTTGAGTGGGATTGAAAATGAAATTCTGGTAGTTCATCAATTCAGCTTAAATAAGTTATACTTTCATTTCCTTTTTGACTTAATAAAAATAATATGGAATTGATCTGATAAATATTGAGTAGGCTAAAACTGCTACAGAAGTTACACAGGAAAATAAAATGGGAGACCATAGTAAAATTACTTCTTTATCAAGTGATTGTAATTGATTAAAAAATCCCTAAAACATTGAAGAGAACAGAGTACTTTTGCAAATCAAATAAGGATCTGAGATAGATAAAATAACTAAGTTATAAAAGGGGGCACAATGGCTCAGCAGCTAAGGATGCTGAGTTTGTCAGCTGGAAAATGACATTACCCATCTAGCAATTTAAAAGCTTGCAAATGCAAGTTGATAAATAGGTAGCACTTCGGTAGGAAGGTAGCGGCATTCCATGCACCTCAGCATATAGACATGCTGGCCACATGACCATGGAAATGTCTTTGGACAGTGCTAGTTCCGTCGGCTAAGAACTGGAGATATGCACTGCCCCTTAGATTTGTGCATGACTGAAGAGAAACCTTTACCTTTCCATTTTATAATAAAATGGAAGGCTTGCCTTTATAAATCTTAATCCACAAGTTTTCTGCATATATTTTTTATTGTACAATATAATCTTAATAATATTCAGCAAGGATTGCATTGCAAAGGCAATGCCAAATATAAAAAAAAGGGCCAGATGCCAGTAGCTGAATACAGCTGTGGACAAAAAGCATGCATGCTAAATTGTTTTTGCACCCTTTTACTTTATCCAGCAAATTTGAGGCGACTTCTGCAAGAACAATGCATATGCTCTGAGATGCAACCCTGGAAATAAAGTAAAGAACAATTTAGCTTAGAATGATGGAAATAGTATTGATAATCAAAGTCTCAGTTGGCAACATAGAAGCAGACAGTATTGTAAAGCAAATACATTTGATTATTATAATTGATTATCAGTAATAGCAGGATGATACAACTTCTCAATACATTCATTTTTTTCACTATTGTACTTGTACTAATTATCAGTTATTACATATTTGTGCTTATTATCTAGGTCTGTGTTCTATAGTTATAATAAGGTGTCAAACTCGCAACGTCACGTGATGTATCACAATGTATCACGACTTTTCTCCCATTGCTGGAGCTGGGGTGGGCATGGTTTTGGCATGACTCATCCAGCCCATGGGCCAGCAGTTTGACACCCCTGTTCTAGATGAACAGTGAAGCTATTACAATTTATATTCATGTTGAACATCAAAAGTTTGAACACTGTAGATTTTCCAAGTTAATATTGTTACAAATTGTAAAATATTCATGAAATTTAATAGTTAAATTCTTCAGTCTCAGAAAAATACCTTTCAGACAAGAAACAATTGCATGCTTTTTTTTTTTGAATAAAGGTACAATTACTAGAATTTGGAATATTGGAATGCTATTGATATAGTCTATAAAAACAGAAATTTGAAAGTCTGTCAACATTTTTCTTTCCTTCTTATACCAAAGAGAGTTAAGGCAGGGTGATCCTGAGTTTCTTACATTTTCCTGAACTAAGCTTATGTTTTAGTTACAGTCACTGCATACTGTCTTTATTATATTGTTCTACTGCTTCTTAACAATTTCTATAGAAGTGCAAGTAAAATATATATTATCATTTGTATTACAGATTAATGCAGACACCTATGAGTGGACATCTGTTCTGAGTTCAACACAACCAAGGATCATTTGTATTGGTCCTTTAACAAATCCATCAATCCTTAGTTTGGTCATCAAGAACCGCAAAACTGCTGTCCACGTGGACTGGTGCTGACGTTTCTCGTCCATCTGCAAGGGCCTCTCCATCTAAACCTAGAGACATGGCCACCAATGGAACAAAAGTAGCTGATGGGCAAATCTCCACAGAACTCAGTGATGCTTCAATTACTAATGATAAGCCCAAGACTTTAGTAGTGAAGGTGCAGAAGAAAAAAGGAGATATTCCAGACAGGGATGTCTGGAATGGAAAATTTGATTTTCTTATGTCTTGTGTTGGCTATGCAATTGGTTTGGGGAATGTGTGGCGGTTCCCATACCTGTGTGGGAAAAATGGAGGAGGTACATATTTAACTTATATGTAATTAAGTGTGGTAACTATATTGGATGAATATAGACAAGGGGCACGTGATTAAAATAACATACCTTAACCAAAGTATCAAAATGTATGACAGGATTTTTAGCAAAACCAGCCAAATAAATTTTACACTTGAAAATGCTACTGCAGTTGTTCCACCCCTCATTATCTTGTTCCTAACAGGTGATCATCTCATTTCTCCTACTTGCAAAAGTATTTGATAAGTTTGGCTTGTGGAGAACTTGTGGCCTCTTGGAGAACAAGCCTCTTGAAAACTCATGTCCTTGTCACCTCTTTTATTTATTATTGCAGTGCACTCTGCTTGGGGCTACAGTTGATATAAAATACTGGTTGGGCAGAACTAATATAGGCATATAACACTGGCATTGTGACCTTTGCAATGGTTACCAATTGGCTTCCAGCTACCATTCAGAATTGTATAAGCCCTAGACAACTTGACAATCAGCTGTCTGGTTCAAACTCTTGTATAGTGATGCTAAAAGAGTATCTGCCACAAGGAAGACTTGGAGGGGTAGAAACCAGTGCATTTTAATAGTAGCCTTAATTTCATGGCATACCCTTCTCTCTTGATGTTTAAAAAGGGCTTGAAATCTAAATCTTGCTATCTAAAAAAACCTTTTAATAGTTAAGGATGTCTTGAACATAATAATGCATGTAATGATACAGTATATTGCTCTTATTAGTTTGTTGCATTAGTTTTTATATTGTAAATACTTATGAATGAGTATACTTATGAGTGAGCATGACAGTGGAAAAATGCAATAAACCAATCAGATACTGCACCTTGGAACAAATTTACATTACAAACAATGTTTTTGAATTATTATCTATGTTTACATCTTTCGGAGGGGAATAGAAACAATGCTACCAGTAATCAAAATAACAGTAGCTGTATAATAGTGGCTTTTTTTTTACTCTTTGTCTTCCATATCATGAGGACTACTGTGGCTGCTTCATATAATGATATATAATTATCATGAACAGCAGTTAATTTGTGTCTTGTTTATTCTGGAACCATCTGCTATAGTCTTTTACCAGAAAGCAAAACTAGCCTGGCAGAACTGATTTCTGAAAATTAGAAATTGTGTTGCTTGTGGGGGGGCAGGATTAAATTGGGGTGGCTGTTCAAAGCTCATCCTCAATATGAAAAAAGCAGTGTCCTTGTGCCTGCTAACTACTCTTGTTTTAAACTTTACTCCACTATTCTGAACTGAAAAAAAAACTGGAAGGGAATTCATATACCAGGTTTCTCCAATTTGAAACATAAGTGTTTCATATGTAGGGGGAAGTTGTATCGAAAAAGTCTATCATGATCATGTTATCATTTCTAAAGCTACAGTATATAATCCCAAGCAGTGCCTCACACACACAAAAATTCAGTGGATCTAGAAAAGGCTTATTTTGGTTGCATGGTGCACAAAATAAAAATAAAAAGAATGAGTTCCCACATTCCATAACAAGATGGAAAAAGGGAACAATCCAAACTGTAGAAGCAATATTTTTATCTGCATTTAATGTTAATGTTCTTTCAATAATTTTTCTGCCTGGTATTTTTCACTCTTAAGAACCATTTTTGTATCATTTCAGGGGCATTCCTGATTCCTTATTTCCTTACTTTAATTTTTGCGGGAGTTCCCCTGTTTCTTTTGGAATGCTCACTTGGCCAGTTCACATCCATTGGAGGTCTTGGAGTCTGGAAGCTCGCACCAATGTTCAAAGGTATAATTTTGTATTATATGCATTCCTATTAATTCTGAGATGGACTTGCAAATCTAGGGAAGACCAGCTGTCATTGGAAAGGAAAAAAAAACATATTCTGAAACCCTTAATGGGCTGCAGGAATGGAGCTGAATTCTTCAGCTGAATTCTTTCCTCTCAGGAGGGGGTATATTGTGATATTTCAAGATTTCAGAATAGTGTCCCAAGTTTTCAGCTCTGTTGCTTCAGGCTGGTAAAAGATTTGGTCTTCATTACAGTATTTAAGAGAAAAGGGCTGTCTGCCAGGAGGATTTCAGCTCCATGTGAAAGAGTCCACAAGTCTTAATGTTGTCAAGGTTGCAGACTCCTGATCTGTACAGATCAATATTATGCAGGCATTAATTTTCTCTTGACCCTTCATAGAAGTGAAAGTTGAAAAAGCAAGACAGAAAGAGATTGGTGCTTTTAAACCTTTAGGATGTTGGAGAAGAAACCTGAGTATACAATGGATAACCCAGAAAACAAGTAGGGTCAGGAGTTCTTGCTTGAAGCGCAAAGGATTCTGCTGAAATTATCATATTTCAGATGCATCATGGCAGTGGTTCTCAACCTTTTCTTCAGCAAAGACCTCCTTTAAATACTCTTTGTGGCTATGGCCATGGACTACCAAGACTTAACTCAAGATTTAAAGCACTAGGCTGCATCAAGCCTTTGTGGATCCCCTGTGAGGACATTGTGGCCCACCCAGGGGTCCGCAGACCACAGGTTGACAACCAGTGCATTATGAAAAGATTTAGTTCTCTGAAGATTAGTTTAATTCTGGGAAAGATGAGAGGAAGAGGACAACCAAGATTAAAATGAAAAGACTCCATTGCAGCAGTGATGGATAAACCATTAGGATTATGCTAGAGACATGCCTTCTGGACAAAATCTATGTGTTTGCTAAGAGTCAACATCAACTTGATGGCACATAATCAGAATAAAGAGGACTTCAATGTAGTCTCCACCCAAGAATCTCTAGTCATTCTTTCAGAACAACAAACTATTCCCTTTTATTTCTGGTAGTTCATAAATGTCCAACCAGATTTCTGCCCACTTTCATGCAATTACTGAATGTCATTTTATAAATATTCATTCCCTCTTATTTTCTTCAGTACATATAGTCTCAGTTAATTTATCTAGTCCTTTTTGACTCTTTGAACACAAGCAGAAGGTGGAGTTTAATCTCATTAAGATGTTTTGGAATGGTAATCTAGATACTGTTTTGTTAAGAATGGCTATAATTTTCAATCTTGATCTAAATATAAATGTAGAAAAAGAAACTATTTTTAAAGAAGAATCCTATAAAAAATAATTGCCTTATGCTCTGCTATTAATAATGAATAAATAAATAAACAAATCAGTAATGTGTTAATTTTTCCTACAGGTGTGGGATTAGCTGCTGCTGTTCTGTCCTTCTGGCTTAACATTTACTACATTGTGATTATTTCCTGGGCTATATATTACTTATATAACTCTTTTACTACAGTAAGTGACCTTTCTTTTTTTATTTTAAAAATAGCTGTTTAAAAACAGCTTGGTTTGATTCATACTGCTTTAAGGTATGTTAGGTTACAGACTTAGATCAAGAAATTATATTTCTATCCATGTTGAACTTGTTTATTTCATTGCTTTAGGCTAGATTTAATCGAATAATGTTAATTGACATGAATCAGTCCAGATAATTTTATTTGTCTTAGCAATAATATGTATATTTACAAAAAGAAGAGAAGCCATAATAAAGCACTACCTAAAAATGGCAATCAGCAAGATATAAGCTAAACAAATAGTATTACTCTATTAAAATATTCACAGGCTAGGCAATATTAGAACATCATTTAAAATGGGATGGCTAAGTGGAAAATAAACTTCTCAGTCTATCAGCTATGTCTTATACGCAAGCAGGATTCAAGTTTATATTTCTAACACACACAGAGATACACATACAGACACACACACACAAACACACAGTCATCTACTCTTAGTTGAAAGTCATGCTTATGTTTATTCATTCATTTATGTAGCGTCCCAGTGACACTGAAATTTGCTTTTGGCTGCTTGCTGAGAAAGTTCTTATGAGCAACCAAATAAAAATTGGCATCCAGCTTTGACCCTTTTGCTCATGCTAATCTTTCCTGCTGAAAAGGTGACCGGTAATTCATTGCCCAAGGCCACCTGGTGAGTCATTTGCTGACCTGAAATTGGATTAACCTGTCATTTTTGGGCCCATACAGAACTGAAAGATATTTTCCTCATTATAAAGAAGAGTAAATATATTTTAGTGGCAAAATCGTAGCTAAGTTGGAAAAAAATAGTTTGGAATAAATATGTTTTAGAAGTGATTAGAATAGTACAACTTTTCCACTTTCTCTCTTCAGTGAGTTTATTGCAAAACTGTATTTGTGCAGAGACAAAAAATAGGATATACCAAACACTTATGATTAATAGGATCTATGCTGCTTATTTATCCATTCATTCAATAAGTATATCAAATCTAGGTAAGTATCAATATTTAAAAGCAATATAAAAACCACCAAATCAATTGTAAAAAAAAACTATAAATACTGAGAGAAGAGAATATTTGTAGCTCAAGGTTGAACTGTGAGTCCATGGTGCTATCTGAGCTTGATGGCTTTCTTGCAGGCATCTACATACCATTCAAAACAGTAAAAAAAAAAAAAGACCAAAAAGAAACAAAAAGACCAAAACACCTCCTCACCAGCCATCAACACCCATAAGAGCAGAGATTAACACCAAGAGTAGCACTAGACCAGGGGTAGGCAACCTTGTCTCTTTTATGACTCGTGGACTTCAACTCCCAGAATTCCTGAACCAGCCATGCTGGCTCAGGAATTCTGGGAGTTGAAGTTCTTGAGTCATAAAAGAGCCAAGGTTGCCCACCTCTGCACTAGACCAACAATCAAGAAGTAAACAATATCCGAATTAAGGAACCATCAAGAACATTCCCAGAAACAGTGACAGGAAAAGCTGCAAATACATAAGAATGAAAGCAAACCCCATTCTCTTCTAGGACTGATGATGTTACCTATTTTATTAATGAAAAATCTGCAAGAAAACCACCAAGGTCAGTGAGGACCAAGAACCCCACAAAATTATAAATGTTTATAATTGTAAATATTTTCTTGACTACTGAAAATTCTATTTAATTGATTGAGGGTCCACAAAACACAGAATAAGGAATAAAATAAAATCTATTTTTTTTATCTACAGAATCAATCTACAGTTATACCCAACACGCTTACAGACACTGAGGAAAGTCCCATTTTGGCACACGTCCATAAATAATTATGTTTTAAAGTAGTGGAGTAAATATGTTTTCAGATAAAGGAACACCTTTAAATTATGAAATATTGCAAGAGACAACTGTATAGTTGTACCCTGTTCGGCAGTGACTAAAAGGATGGATGAATGGCTGGATGGCTGGATGGCTGGCTGGATGGATGGATGGATGCTCTTAGGTAGCCCCAATCTTTCAAATTAATATATGTAAAATGCAGAAATGTAGAAGAAAAACTACAATATAATCATGAACTTTAGAAAGAAAAAGGTCTAATTCATAGATGTGATGAATTTGGGGGAGAATTTGGCCAACTCAGAAATTTCCCAGAAGGACATCTGGGTCGAGTTTGCACAGTCCAGAGCTGGAGAGGAGAAGAGGGAACAGGTTCAGGAAAGCCACACTAGTTTAGAATCTCTCAGAATATATCTAGTAGCTTAGAAAGTTGTAACTTTAATTTGACAAGATTTTGTCAAATTAGATGTAAGCAAATAAAGGTTTTATTTGACTGGATCCTACTGTCTCATCTCTGGGCTTGATCTAACACTGGTGAAATAAATGCAGGACTCCATTATTGCAGTAATTCATCCTTTCATCTTGGTTACTATTCTAGAAAAACAGATAAATTTAAGTTATGTTGTTCTCTCAAACATTGTTTTTATTCTTCTGTTCCAATTCTCTCTGTTTTTTAAATCAGACTCTTCCATGGAGTCACTGTGATAATCCCTGGAACACAAACCAGTGTTTCTCCAACTACAGCATAGTAAATAACACCAACATGACAAGTGCTGTTGTGGAATTTTGGGAGTAAGTCAAGAAGTCTACAACTTTTTACTTTCTATAAATGTCCATTGTCACTTTCTCAAAACCAAATAGAATATAATTTTTTCTATATTTGTTCTCTGCTTTTAGGCGTAACATGCACCAAATGACAGATGGACTGGAAAAACCAGGCCAGATTCGATGGCCATTAGCAATTACTCTGGCAATTGCCTGGATTTTAGTATATTTCTGTATCTGGAAAGGAGTAGGCTGGACTGGAAAGGTAAAAGAATATAAAACCTTGCATTGCAGACTGAATCAACAAAGTATTCTGAAAAATAGAGGTACAGGTTCTCTTGATGACTTTTGATGAGACATCCCCTCAAGAGATTTACATTGTATTTTAAATGCTGTAGCATTTTTAATATTTATTTTTCACATCTATAAATGTAATTGGTACATATGGGTTTCATTTATCATGGCATTGTATTGCACAAGGTGATACTATTGATATTATTGTAGGTACTTAAAATAGTATTGTATCTCTCACATATTTCAAGTCAGAAAATTAGGAACATTATGTATTGTATTTCTTAAATCCAATTTTAAATTAATTGAGAGAGAGCTTAACATAACAATTACTTTCAAGTTATTCTCTTATTCTTTACATTAGGTGGTATATTTCTCTGCCACATATCCATATGTCATGTTACTTATCTTGTTCTTCCGTGGAGTAACATTACCTGGAGCAAAAGATGGTATTTTATTCTATGTAACTCCTAAGTTTGAGAAGCTTACAGACTCTGAGGTAAGTGGTCCCACAAATAATTTTGTTATAACTATTACTGACAATATCATAGCTATTCCTCCCACTGTATTCATCATTGACATTCTTTCTAATTTTGAATGATGTGTAAGCTACCTATCCTAATCTTATTGGAACGGTTTTATAATTCTTCATTAGGTCTGGTTGGACGCTGCCACACAGATCTTTTTTTCCTATGGTTTGGGTCTTGGCTCACTGATTGCCCTTGGAAGTTACAACACATTCAAAAACAATGTTTACAGGTAAAACAATTACCATTCTGCACTAGCCTTGTGTGCTAGATATTAAAGTCACAGGAAATTGATTCAATTCATAGAATGTATAGTCTCTGTGATCTACTCTAGTTATTATACACAAGTACTAGTGAATTCCCATATCAAACACAGAGCCCTATTGAATATGAACTCTTGTTAAATAGGAAAGGGAAAAAATTAAAATAGAAGGCAAAGTTGTCATTCAAATGTTACTCAATTGACCACCATAATTGTTGTTATTTCTGGTTGGCCCCCTTTAAAGACAAAAGTCAGTCCATACATACATACATAAATACACACACACACACACACACACACATCCATATATACATACAAGGGACAAAAATATAAGCAAAATCAACATTAATGGCAGCATTAACAGAATATACTACCAAATAAAGGTCATTTAATACACTAAAAGAAAGCTTCAAGAGGATGGGAATAATGTAAGGTGACTGTCCCCCACCCTATTTTGAAACTAACCTTTAGTGATCAATGAACACACAGGTCTGAAAATGTAACTGGCAACAGGCAGTGTGCAAATAATGTGCAATTATTTTATTATTTTATTTAAAATATTAAAGTTGACTCTTCATGCAAGTTTTTGGAACTCAGGACATTTAGAAGAATAATGACAGCTTTGTATGATGCAATACCTTGGCTATTCCTGGGTGAGGTTCATTATATTAAATCTGTAATAACAGATGAGAAGTGCATGTTTTCTCCATAAGCTTTAAAAGTATGGGAGCTTTTTTAATAGAAAAAACTTCAATAAAGATTAAACAGGAATACACTATAGGGATATGCAGATTTTTAAAGGGTCCAATTGAGGGAGATTCACTCCTCCAGTTCTTCAACAAGTTGGACTAATTGAAGTCAATGAAGCTTTTTATCATATCGAATCATTGTAATTCATTTTCACCTGGCAAACATTTCATCAGTTTAAGGTCCCTGCAACTTGCACACTCCTATTAGAAAAATCATCATTCAATGTTGCACGCTACAGATAATCTTCCCTGGTATAGGAATATGAATAAAATATCTGGTTTTTGAAGTGATAATATCCCTCCATCCCTCTCTCACTTTTCTCTCAGGGATTCCATCATAGTTTGCTGCATAAACTCTTGCACAAGCATGTTTGCTGGTTTTGTTATTTTCTCCATTGTTGGATTTATGGCTTATGTAACCAAACGGCCTATTGAAGAAGTTGCAAAATCAGGTATGTTATTCCTTACTCTGTGTTATTGTTTTAGTGGTAAAAAAATTGGTACAACTGACGTTTTCTAAAGTTTGCTAAGTTCTCCCAAGGGACTATGGTTCAGCATGTGTTTTTCTAATCAGGTAATGTTAAACTAGCTGACTGTTCAAATGTGGAAGCAACAAAATGAACAGGCAGGATCCTAATCTTAAAACTCTACTAAATTGGAGAGCAGTGCATCCCAGATTTACTTCAAAATATCCCTTAGACCAGAATCTTCTCTTTGAATATTCCTTCTACAGAAACTGTTTTATTATACTATGCAGGAGAACTAATGTTTGATAGTTGAATGGAGTTATAAGAATGAAGACTCAGACTACGGGCAACTTCATGTATTTATTTATTGACAACTAGGACCACTTTTATCCGCATAAGTGGAACATCAATACCGGTTGCATGCCTAGCAAAATACACACTTCATATTGACATGTGGCATCCTGGCCATCAAAAATGTCAATCTGAAAACAAAATGTCTGAAAGCAAAATGTCAATCATTCAGTATGGATTCAAAGATTTCATAGAATAGAATATTGTAAATTATATTTACAGAATTGTCCCTAAAGTGCTTTTTCCAAAAGGCAACTAGAATTGCCAAGCCATAAAACCAATAAATTGTTTTTTCTTCAAAAATATTTTGCTTCTTATCCAAGAAACTTCTTCAGTTGCTTTTGGAAAAAGCACCTTTGAGACAACCCAAAGAAAATCTCCATAGATATTTGCAGTGTTGTTACTATGTGAACCTTTGAAACTTTTAAAAATGAGCTCTGTAACATTAACTGTATTCTGCTTTTGTTTACATTTTAATTTGCATGTCATTAGTCACTTATTTCAATTCTAATAAGTAAATTTATCATTATATTTTAAAAAATACTAAAAAGAATAATAAGGTCAATAAGTTTGTATTCCAAAAGAGAACTTCAGAGACAATGATTTTTTTCCCTCCATTACTAGGTCCAGGACTTGCATTTTTAGCTTATCCGGAAGCAGTAACACAACTTCCCATCTCTCCATTCTGGGCAATACTGTTCTTCTCTATGTTACTTATGCTTGGAATTGATAGTCAGGTAGTACAGAAGCAGCATTATTTTTCTTTATTATTATTATTCATGGACCCATTGTATATACTCAATCTCATGTAATTATCTCTGGGCAATTTATATGACATTTCAAGTAAGATAACCTTTGGCATAGAGACTACAGGCAGCCTGAGAATGAATGCAGGTGTTCACATTGATGAGAAGTTTAAGAGACCCTTTCCAAAATAATCAACACATGCAGTCCCACCAACCATCCCAGCTTCTGCCTCTATATTAGAAAATTCTGAGAAAATAGAGAACCTTCTGAGAACCTTCTTGTACCTTTAATCTGAGAGACTTGCTCAGAGAATCAATTGAGATTTAATTAAAGAAAAATTAACTCTTTCTGCCTATATTCCTACAAGACACGCTGATATGAAACCTTTCACAAAAAATTCCGAAATGGGGTGAACTGCAGAATCTCTTATGGGAATTATATTATGGCTCCATACCCAGCAGTTTTCATCTGCTAAACCAGTGGTCCCAAACCTTTCTGGTTTGGTGTACCGGGGGGGGGGGAGAAGAGACTGGATGTTTTCATATGAGAGGCAGGTGCACACATTTGCACGCGCAACTCCATTTGCGCAAGCAGCTCCATTTATGCAAGCAGCTCCATGGCCTAGAGATTGGGGACCACTGTGCTAAACCATTAAGAAAAAAAAATGAATTAAAAATGTCCAAAACACTGAAAAACTACAAAGCAGGATTGTCCATGTGGATGTCCAGTAAACAGAAAAACTCCCAAGAACAGTGGCACCTGGCTGAGAAATACCATGATAGGTGAATCAAAGTTTAAATAGACAAAAGTAAATACCTGTTCCCACTTCTAGAAATTTCATTTCTTGCTAACCAAAATTCTCCATAGAAATTGTTTTATCAATATTAAAACTTTCATTAAAAATCAATAAAAATTAAGTAGAATAAAAATCACTATACTGCCAAGAGACATTTCCCATAGAAATAAAGTTTGTCTCATATGCTAGATTAGAATTATACCCTTATTTTTTCTACCAGTTACTTTTTAACATATGTATAAAAGTTACCCGATAAATAAGCTTCTAAATGGTTTAAAATATTCTTATACTACTCATGAAATAGTCAAACATTCATTTTATCAAAATATAGGAGAAACAAATTAATTGATCAGCTACAGCACTACACCCCAAAAGCCTTCCTAATGTCAACCCAAATTAAGGTGAATGTTTGTATACCTAAATCTAGTTTCTTTGTTTGATTTGTGTCTAATTTCTATTCCCATTTTAGTTCTGTACTGTTGAAGGATTCATAACAGCACTAGTGGATGAATTTCCAAAACTGTTACGCAGTCGAAGAGAAATTTTCATTGCTCTTGTGTGTGTTGTGTCATATCTAATAGGATTGTCTAATATTACTCAGGTAAGTCATATAGTGGGGATTATCTGTCACAAATTTGATATAATTGCATTTTCTCCTTTGAACGAAGAGTTAAGAGTTACATTCATGATTTTTAGATGAAGTTTTTACAACAGAAATCAGGATCAAACAGAAGAGTAGTTGAGAAATGGGTGAAATAAGCAAGACTTTCCAATTCTAGTTCCTCAGAGTTATAGGAAAGTCCTTGAAGCCTGCAAAGCTCTTTCCTCACAATACAGAGATCCTATGGCGATATGGACCTTTGGTCAGCCCAGGGTTTGTTAATAGGAGAGATTTCAGCTTTTAATATTATCTAAAGAATTTGAGATTGGCACAGTGTAGTTGGTTACAGTACATTGAAGCATGTTTTATTCAAAAACTAAACATGTTTCTCAAATCCTATTCTTAGGACTTATTCCTAGGAAGAGGGCTGCAGCAAAAATCATTTCATTATTAGCCAGTAAAGTCAGCTAGAAGAATCACATAAAGGCCTTGTTATTATGAATACTGTAAATTCTGCCATTGCTTAGTTAATATAATATAAAATATCAATTTCTTGTAGCATGTTACATAATCCAAAGTAAATACTTTTTATAAAATATAAAATGCACAAGTAAAATCATATTTACCTTATTTTCAGTTCTGTCCATTTGCTTATATTAAAAGCCAGAATCAAGAATTGGGTGGGGAGGAGAATATACATATAGAACATTAAGCAGCATATAATAAAGTCATAAATTTGGGAAATCAAACAAATGGGTGTACTTGTCTATGAGTAATAAATAAATTATTGTAGTCCTTACTACAAAATAACATAAAAGGAACCTCAATGAAAAGTAAGCATAAACAGAAGTAAACATCTTAGAAAACAGCTTATGACCTGATTATCACTTTCCCATTGTAGGGTGGACTCTACGTGTTCAAACTTTTTGACTATTATTCAGCAAGTGGAATGAGTCTTTTATTCCTTGTGTTCTTTGAGTGTATCTCAATATCCTGGTGTTACGGTATGTCATGTTTAGTGTTTTATTTGATTAGAGTTCAAGGCAGTACACAAGAGTTTTTCAGTCATTTTATCCCTCAAACAATCTTATAAATCAGCTCAAATTTTAGGGAAAAAATGTCTGCCCTTAACTCAGTTCAATAGAATACCTGAGCATGAAAAGCAATTTTGGTCTATCGCAATTGTTGATTTTAATTCTGTTCATCCTCAAACCCAACATTGATATTACCTGCCCAATGCATGAAAATATGTGTAGTGCATCTCTCAGGATAATACCTCATATATCTAAGGAGATGTATGACACACCACTGCAGCAGACCTCTGATGAACAAGCAACAATCCCATCTTACTAGGGTTCAATTTAAGCCAGGTTTTTCCCATTCCACTCAGGTGCTGGGAAAGGCTGGCCTGAGGTAATGATGTAAAAGCTGGGTGCCATCAGAGTATTGATAATACTGAATTCCAAATTGCCAGGTGACCTCTCCCATTAACTTTATGTAAATAGGAGAGGGGAGAAGACAAACCCCACAGCACCCTGCAAAGGATTAAATATTGGGGTGATCTCTCTTT
The DNA here is from genome assembly GCF_016545835.1 of Crotalus tigris. Taxonomy (NCBI): domain Eukaryota; kingdom Metazoa; phylum Chordata; class Lepidosauria; order Squamata; family Viperidae; genus Crotalus; species Crotalus tigris. The sequence goes on from NW_024096837.1 coordinate 1,420,661, forward strand.
CCCCACTATCACCTACTGAGGAAGGAATGGAACCGTTGCAACAAATTGTGCTAAATCCCCAACTCCTGCAGATGGTTAGGAAGATACCATTTCAATTATTCAGATCCAATTGCTACAGTTTAACTTTGTCAAAGAGCTATAATCAAATGCCAAGATTATAGCCCAGACAGTTTTTATGGTCTGTGAGATGCGGAAGATTCACAAACAGTGCAAAGTTTTTTTTCCCCACAAAACAGGGCATCTCCAATAGATTTTAATGTTGCATTTGTTGATTTTTCTGTTTTTGTAATATAAATGTATCTTAGATACATACCAAAAACTCCATTTTCTTTAGAGAATGGCTTGCATTTGATCTTGCTTATATTCTCTCTAGACAGCATTGTATTTACAAAAAGACTTTAATCTGGATAACAGTTCCTAATGTTATTGCCCCTAAGGAACTCTGTTTCTAGAACACTGGACACAAATTGTTGTTCATACTATTATATGCTGTAAGAAAAGTTAGCTATATATTAGATATTATTTGGACTTCATTTCTTGCCTCTTTACAAGGCACACATGTCTTCTGTCAACTGTACAATGAACTTGGCTGCAACCATCTTTCTCTTCATTCTAGGTTGCCACATAGAATGGAGGGAGGGGGGCTTGCCCAGGTGCATCACTAGTCAAAATAATTTTCTGTCCTATGGGAACCAAGGTCATCTACTGCTCCCATGATCAGGGACTGGGCATTGTATAAGAAAGCTCACCAAATGAATGTATTGGGGATCGTAGTGATGGCATAGTTTTGTGGGTGGGACATTATACTTTGTAACTGGGAAATTTTAGTGGGAATTTCAGACTTGGTTTCACTTTTGATCGTGCCGATACTTTGTAACTAATAAACATGTTATTTGAGGAATTTTCAAGCCTCGGAATTCTGCTTTATTTGTCTCTGTCTGTCGGAACCATGACATCTTCCATTTCACCAGTGTTAAAATCAATCCTCCCTTTAATCGTGTTCTTTTCAGCAAGATCTTGCTGAAAGATGCTCAGATATCTCCTGGGTAAACATTTAGCTTACTGTATAGATTACATGGGAACTACTGCTACTATAAGAGTTGCTATAAAGATTCTATCATGTATTAAATCAAGCAGATACACATACATTCATTATTGAGGACAACTAATATTTATTTGTTATTTTATTTATTTAGGTGTAAACCGCTTTTATGACAATATCCAAGAGATGGTTGGATACAGGCCCTGCATCTGGTGGAAGCTTTGTTGGTCTTTCTTTACTCCAATTATTGTGGCAGTAAGAAATAAAATAATTATTTTATCATATGAATGCTAATAATTTACCTTACCATTACGCAAAAGTTTAGTTTTAAATAAACCTCTTTCTATAATTTTTGTAACTTTACAGAACATTCATATTCAAAATATATTAACTGAAGAAGGATATAAAAACATTTCCTTTCTAAAATAATATGTCATACTTCATGACTGAGTGATTAATGTTTAAAGCTCTTCGGAAATAATTATGTGTTCAACAGAGAAAAGATGACACCTTGATATTCTCCTCTTGCACGGATGAGGATTCATTCTTTCATTCTTTAGATATGTACCATAAATGTAAAGGTAGCATTCATCTTATACCCTAATTATGCAAACAGGAGAAAATTATCTGTGGCCATTGTTTCTTCTCATAGACTCCAATATTCAACACCATAGCAGAATTTTGTTATAGTTAAGATTTTAAAAAACAATCTAGCCTCCCAAAACCCTTGGAACTTTGCCAGAGTAAAAACAAAAGCTCTTTTTTTTAGTTTAGATCAGGGGTGTCAAACTACTGGCCTGCAGGCCGGATACATCATACAAAACCATGCCCAACCCATTGCCGGCAATGCAAAAAAGTCACGATACGTCATGACACATCACATGACATTGCGAGTTTGACACCCCTGGCTTAGATAGTAACATATTACTTACTTACTAGAAACATCGGTAAATTTGTTAAAGGAACCACAAATAGGTACAGAGAAAGAAGGTATCTTCATGTTATCCAGAGATTTAACATTGTTTGTGAAAAAGAATTTTCAGCCTTGGAAAATAAGAGCTTTATAAATTGCATTAAAGAGTTTATTATTTTTAGTAATATTAATTCCCAAGTTTTAATTTGTGTAGAAAAAGACAAAAATCTAGTTTTTCTTCATGTGATAAATGTACAAGCATAAAGGCAATCAACACCTGGGCAATTCCAGTCATTAGGTACACAGCTGGAATAGTGGACTGGACTCAAGCAGAACTAAAAGCCATGGAAAGGAAGACCAGAAAAATAATGACAATGAATCATGCCCTTCATCCACGCAATGACATTGACAGACTCTATCAACCAAGGCAAATGGGTGGACATGGAATGTTGCAAGTACATCAGATGGTTGAAGAAGAAAAAATGGCTTGGGAAGAATATCTGAAGGACAATGATGAAGATGCACTGAAATTAGTATATCAGGAAGGCTTACTGACTACTGGAGAGACCAAACTGGCCTACAAGAAAGACCAAATGAAGAACAGAATAGAGGCATGGGAAGACAAAGCACTACATGGCCATACATTAAAAAAAATAGCTGGGAAAGCAGATATTAACAAGACTTGGCAATGACTAAGAGCAGGAAAATTGAAGAAAGAGACCGAGGGACTAATTCTGGCTGCACAAGACCAAGCCTTAAGGACAAATGCATATAAAGTCAAATTTGAGAAGACAGCAACAGACAGTAAGTGCCGCCTAGGCAAAGAAGCTGAAGAAACAGTGGACCACCTGGTAAGCTGTTGCAAGAAGATTGCACAGACTGACTACAAGCAGCGGCATGACAAAGTAGCAACAATGGTGCATTGGAAGATCTGCAAAAAATATCATTTGCCTGTAAGCAAAAACTGGTGGGATCATAAAATAGAGAAAGTCATAGAAAATGATAAAATTAAACTGCTCTGGGACTTCAGAATTCAAACAGACAAGCACCTGCAACATAACACCCCAGACTTAACAATTGTCGATAAGAAAGACAAAAAAGTCTGGATAGTGGACGTGGCAGTGCCTGGAGATAGCAGAATAGACGAGAAAGAACTGGAGAAGATAACAAAATACAAAGACCTACAAATAGAAATAGAAAGACTGTGGCAAAAGCAAGCAAGGGTATTACCAATAGTCATAGGCGCCTTGGGTGCAATCCCAAAACAACTGAAGCACCACTTGAACACCATTCGCTATTAGTCAATTGCAAAAGGCGGCCTTACTAGGAACTGCTTCCATCCTACGACGATATCTGTAATACCATCAAACATCCACATCTGCCTATCCCAGGTGCTGGGTAAGGACTCGATAAGTAGACAAAATGCCAAATCCAGTCTGAACATCTGGCTGACTGTGTGATGATCAATAATAATAATAATAATAAAGTTGGAAGGGACCCTGGAGGACATCTAGTCCAACCCCCTTCTCAGGCAGGAAGCCTTATACCATTTCAGACAAATGGCTGTCCAGTCTCTTCTTAAAAACTTCCAGTGTTGGAGCATTCACCGCTTCTGGAGGCAGGTTGTTCCACTGGTTAATTGTTCTAACTGTCAGGAAGTTTCTCCTTAGTTCTAGGTTGCTTCTCTCTTTGATTAGTTTCCATCCGTGTATCTCTAAATTCTAGATAACAGCTTGCATTCTAATTAATTTTTTGAACATTTTGTAGGGTGTGTTTATCTTCAGTGCAGTGCAAATGACTCCTCTCACTTTGGGGAATTATGTTTTCCCGACATGGGGCCAAGGTGTTGGCTGGTTTATGGCTCTCTCTTCTATGGTGCTGATTCCAGGCTATATGGCATACATGTTCCTTACTTTAAAAGGTTCCTTAAAACAGGTAAGCTGTCTTTCACACAATACTTCAAGATTCTAGATTTAGTGAGCACCAACTTCTATTATTTTTTGAATAAAAATATGAAAATATAGTATACCTGTTACAATGTATTTTGGTCAGCCTTTTCCCTTAAGCTATATTCCTGACCAGTAAAATAATAGTAGTGATAAATATATTTTCTATGAAATAGTCAAATACATATTTTGATAAAATTACAGATACATATTCTCTATAAACAAAAAAAGTCATAACTAAGCTCAAAGTATGTTACAATATAGAATGACTATAGGTGTTCATTCAGTTCCTTTCCTTAGTAATTGACTTCTGAAGGCGATTGTGCTGAAATTGATTTAGTTAAACTAAAACTGTATTTCCATTTTATCCACAAAAATAGACTGCAGTTGAATGCTCATTTAACTTAGTCTTGCTTCTTTTCCTTCGTTTGTTGGAATACCTTCCAGCAGATTACAGCACCATTTCCTCATTTCTTAAGAATCTTACATCTTTACATTCCTTATCCTAATCCATCAAAACCTCATGGCAACTATCAAACATTTATACAGCCTTTCCTGATTCAGATAAATATGAAAGGTAGATTAGAATATGCTCTAGAAACTGATTATTTCAGATCCCTAGATTGTCATCCCCAGTGATGTTTTTAAGCAGTGGGGGGGGGGAATGTGACACTTTAAGAACTGTCGTAGTGCCACGCTCTGATGGCAATGCTTTAGGTAAGAGTCACCATAATCTAAATCCTCAAATTTCCATCCCATTGAACTGCTCCAGTAAATGACGAGATGTCCAAGATTCTAAGAAGTCCGGAAGAATCAATATTATAGCACTTTGCATTTCTCTCATATGAACATCATCAGATTGATGAATCAAGGCTGTTTCCATGCTACATATACATGTGGAGCCCAACTGAAATAGTTATGGAAAGTTGTCCTGCAAGCATGCTTGAAATGCTTTGTCTAAGAAAACTCTTGTCCAAGAAAACTATATTTACATAATTTGGAAAACCGTATTTCCAAAATTTTGGGAAATTTTGTTTTCCAGAAATTTAGAGACCAAGATGTACTTCCTCAAGAAAAACCACATTACCATCGTTTTCATTTTAAAGACACATTGATCGTTCCCTGGCCCTACCCTGCTGATTTTAACAGTCAGCCATAGAGTTGCAGTTTCTAAAGTTTTGTGTTTGCAAATTGCCAGAGCTATACAGACAAATATACGTGGAAGTGAAAATAAATACGCATAACCAAAATTCACCTCTAAATACCACTCTAAATATTAGCACATGAATACAACAATTATTCTGATCATATTTAATTTTGTAAATCAGTTGCTGGTCTGGGACCACTGTTGCTTTACGGCTTCCTCCCTTAAAGAAACTTAGTCTAGAGTCATCTATAGCAAATTGCTGGTAAAGTAGTTCCTTGTTCTATCCATCTGCCTGAAGAAGGAAGCGAAATCATATAAATGAAATTTAAACTGAAAATATTCAAGTAATAAATAATGACATTGTTGCATTTCTCTTTCCCTACATATGTTAGCGTATCCAAGTAATGATTCAACCAAGTGAAGACATTACTCATCCTGAAAATGGACCAGAACAAGCCCAACAAAGTAATTCTGCAAACAAAGAAGCATATATATAAAATCAGTCTTTGAAGTGATTCCTCTGGGGGCAAATACACAAACACAAACACACACACACAACAAATACACGAAACCCATGGTTGAATATTACCACAAATTTATGTCTGAGAATAAAATAACCTACCTCTAGTGGCACAAAAGACCATCACCACTATATAGGAAGCAATGTGGTATGATCAAACCATTTTGTGGGCTTAGTTGTTAACAATGTTTTATGTTTCTGGTAATCCATAGACTGTTAACATTTTTATTCTCTCTCAGTAAGTATGGAGTATCTGGAATTTATTAAAAGCACACATATGTAGATCATTTCTAATCTTTACATTTTAGTGCAACAATTTGAACTTTTGTGCTAGTTTTTATTAATAAATTTCTTACTATTTGAGTCCCAAGCTGTTATTTCTGAGAACAGTTAAATTGGAAAGCTATTTTATATTCACCAGCAAAGTGTTTTTATGAAAGAAATTTCCAGTGAAAATATTGCCCTAGAAATATTAACCAACTTAATTCTTGGGTTGGTTTTTCTAATTTTCTTCTTATATGAAGCTATGTTTTAATCATTCTTATATGACTGCCATAGGCAATACTTCCACTATTTAGTAATATCTTTTGGGCCTCTGGCATTTAATATATTACATTATTTTGTAGTAATATAACTATCAGAATATTTTCAGTATAAGTATCTTTCAAAGTACTAGATGTTTTTAATAACACAAAAAAGTGGCAATATGATTACCTATTTCAAACTGTGATAAATCCCTCTCAGAGGTTGGTCCCATATAAACTGCATACATTATCTATCATTTAAGCCATGTTTTACTTCATTTTATAGTTATATCACTGATAAGTGCAACATATATAGCAAAAAGAACCAAACCAATAGCTTATATATCAAAACACTTCCCATAGAATATAATTTAGGGATTTAAACTTAGCACTTGGTTTGTTGGAGATATATCAGCAATGAAGTTTTTGCTGGGAAGAAAATTGTAAAGCACTCTGAAAAAAGATTTTTTTAATTGTTTATTTTATGTATGTATTTTTCATGGTAATGATGGAGACAATGAAAAAAATCTTGATGGGCTCCAGCATGCATTTTCCACAGGAGTTTAAAATATCTCTTCCAATGTAGAAAACTGCAAAGCTCTGAGAGACTTCAATAGCAATTCTTGTTTGGCAGCTATGGAACAGACAGTGGGGATCAGAGGAAAATGGTTTTAAATGGCAGATAAATTGTGCAATGAAACATACTTTTCAGCAAAATCTTGTGCAACATACAGTGTTAGATAACATACATTTTATGTAGACCTACTGTGTGAACAACATGTTAATTGTGAATGTTGGGTTTTTTGTTGTTTTTTGTCTGAAGGTGACAAACATGTTCTTGCAATAAGGTATTATTCTCAGAATGTCAAGCACATTATTGTAGCAAATATACATACATATATAAATATATATAAATAAATATATATATATATACATGCACACACATTTCAATCTAATAATAAAAGCTTATAAAAAGTATTGTTTAGTAGGTTCTAAATTGTTTCATACAGTAGATCAAATGTAAATTATCAAGAAATCTATAAGAAACTAAATGTCTATAAGTGAAGTCTCAGATCCAAATATTGTAGATTTTCAGGGTTTAGAACAAAATGAAAATGTCATATTTTACATGTTTCACATACATTACAAATTCAAACTTTCTCTTTATTGTTTATGTAATCAGATCCCATGTTGTTTCAAGAAAAATGAAGTATTCAGTGTTTGATTGTATAACACTTATAACAGATGTTTGACAGATTTGCTCTAGCAAAATTCTGCACAAACATATCATATATAGCACAAAAATAGTGTGGTAGAACTACTGTGTGTAAACTATGAATAGCTGTAACTTTTTGTAGTATTTACCCTTTTAAAAAGAAAGAATATATGATCATATATGGTTTTGCAATAATAAATTATTCTCTAAACATTAAGCAAATTTATCTCTATATAAAAAATATATGTAATATATACACATTCTAAAATATATATAAAACCTGTTTTAAAAGAGATACAGTATAATTTAAAACAATTGCAATGTTCTATGGACCAAATGTACAATATTTATAAATTAAAATGCATTTTAAATGTCTACAAATAGTGTCTTAATTAAAGCACGGTTGTTATGTAACTTTCCAAAAGCTAGAGAAAAAAATAAAGATTATATTATACATTCTATGACATGGCTTTAACTTTCTTTTTTGAATTAGGTAGGGGATTGTATGTGCTTATTTATAGTAGTGTGAAATAAATTTCAATATCAGAAATATCTTTTACTTCACATATAACAATCAAGAAATGAAAAACTAGTTCAATAAGATTTAATTTACATTGTGATATTTCTATATTAATCTAAAGGAGCATCTTTCTCCATCCAGAAGACATCCAAAAAGCAAATGAATAAGAAAATGCAGAGAAGGTCATTTATTTCCTGTGGGTCTGGATCTCCCTGCAGGAATTTATGTTCTCAATTACGTGGAACATTAATTCAATTATTTGTGCTTTAATCTTAAAATAAGGTTGATTTCAATCAAATTTATTTTCAAAAATAAAATCTCATGTGAACTTTAGAGTACATGATCTAACTTTAAATAATGGACGGATCATCAAAATGTGTTTCTGATCTCCTTTGAAATGTTTGTCATCTTACAACCTCTTTCATACACAAACATCATTATCTATTAATCCTTTCTGCCAAAATATATAAAAAAATAATAAAATTTACAATAATAGTACCCATTTCTGCAGATAATTTATCCTGTAAGTTGAAAACTCCATTTATGTGAATATTAGGTATATTATGTTATGACAATTTGGGGCATACTAGTGTTTTAAATTGATATTCTATTATAGCTTTTCTCTTTCTTTCTTTCTTTCTTTCTTTCTTTCTTTCTTTCTTTCTTTCTTTCTTTCTTTCTTTTATATTTCATACTTCTTACTGATCCATCTCTCCCAGTGAGAAGCTTTGCGAGGAATAAATTCCAGCTGGTATATTCCAGGTGAATATACTTTATATTTGAAAATCTATTGCAGTCTTAATTATTCTATGGGGCAAGAAAAAAATGCAGGGAAATGAGAAAGAAAAAGCAGGAATATAATCCAAATAAGACAAAGTTACTGTGTAGTGATGTAGGGTACTGAATATTTTGGATAGAGTTATGCTTTTCCTCAGTGAGCAGATTTTGATGTAGTAAATATTCTTCGATTTCCCAGCTATTATTTTACCACAGATGGGAAGGAAGACGGCTGCACAATTATGCCCAGTGCATCACTGAAGTTGTACTTCGTGATGGTTTTCAATACCTTGGTTAAATTTCATTCTAATTACCATAATTTGTTTTATATGCAGCCAATTGTGTGCTGAGCTCCTGAAAATGATACATCCATATTCTCCTGATGCTTGCCTCAGCTTATACTGTACCATGTGCACATATCAGGAAGAAATGAGACTACATGAATATATCCCCATACAGATTGAATCTGCTGAAATACAAAATTGTCTGTCATCATCATACATGTGATACTGTAGCTCATAAGATTCAATAAAGTCTCCCAATGCATGTATGTATTTGTTAAATATGAAAGATGAGCATATGAGCCTTGTGGAACTCTACAGAGGAAAAGATTGATGAAAATGTGCCATCATTTCTGAATACAATCTTCTGAATAGGACTGAGACCAGGCAAAACCCTGGTTATTCTCTTCACTAGCAACCTGTAGTCAAGAATATAAAACAGCTTATGGATCTGACAGCAGCAGGATAACAGGCTGGTCTTTGTCCAGAAATTGAATACAAACAGATGTGAGAGAGTACCATACTATATCCAAATCTAAACCAGATTGCTTTAGATTTAAAAAAACAAAATGAACAAGAGATATCATTCTGAAACTACCCAAACACCTTCTCAATTAATTTCTTTAAAATTAAAATATTAGAGTCTGGCTGCTAATTCAAGTAATAGTAGACTAAAGAGACCCATTTCCTGAGTAGGCACTACTTATTAACAATGTTCAAACCTCAAAAAGTGTCTTCAAGAGTGGACATGCCAGTTGAAATAGGCAAGATGGACAAGGGTCAAACCTGCAGGATGTAGAACTGCCAGTTCTCCCAATGAGAATTGCCTGCTACAACATTCAGAGAAGATCCTGTTCCAGAGTTTTCCATGGATGACTATATAGATTCTGTAATCTATCAAATCTGACTGAATGTTGCAGCAAAGAAAGTGATAAATACTTCATAGTGAAAAATGGGTATATTTGCTTGGATATGAGTCTAGATTTATAAGACTCTGCAGGTCCACTGGATGATTCTTGTTCCGTATGTGAAGAGAACATTATTTGTTCTATAATAGCCCTACAATATTCCAAGCAAAATACTATAAATCTATGATGATCAATAGTGTTGTCTCCAGCATGCTCAAGCCTCCATTAACTGTTTTACTTCTTGCAACTTATCTGAGTACTCAGATGATCTATAAGGTGTCCCTGGATTTGATAGATGTACTCCACCAACTGTTAATGATCTCTTCCGGAAATTTAGCAAAATGCTGAGACTCCATGGGGTTTCACAAGTCCTGAAAATAAGCTGAAAACCTTTCAGATTTAAGGTGTTTTCAAGTTGACTGAGGTTTCCAGTTCATTGCTTTTGTAGGAGAAGGGGCTTCCCTAACCAGATACTAAAATAAGGATAAGTCATAATCTGAACAACCTATATTCCCACATTACCAAGCCTCTAGGACAGTGGTTCTCAACCTTTTTAATGCTGCGACCCCCAACCGGTCGTAAGTCGAGGACTTCCCAACCAGTTGTAAGTCAAGGACTTTCCCTGCCCGGGAGTGCCGCGCATGCGTGGTGCCACCCCCTGCGCCAGCCGAGGCATAGCTGGCAAGCGGCAGAGGTGGTGCAGGCCAACCACTGGCTGGGCCATCAGCTGGCCCAGCCCAAGGGAGGTAAGGCACCAGCTGGGCCCCATGTGTGCCAGCAACCCTCCCTGCGCCCGCCGGCCTCCCACCTCCCACCCCTAGCACTCTTTTACTTACATTTTTAGTAGTTGCTCAGCATGGAGGGGTGGAAACTTCCAGATAGCTCGCCTTCGCTGCAGACAACTTGCAGCACCATTTGCAGAATGGGACTTTGGCGGGCTCAGCAGGGCAGAGACAGCCTGGACAATTCCTATTGGCTTTTGAAAGCCAATAGAATTAGACTCTATTCAAGAGAGTCTATTTTATTGGCTTTCAAAAGCCAATAGAATAAAAGGGAGTAGCACAGCTAAGGAAAAGGGGGAAAAAATGACGGACTGTGTTGTTTGGCGACCCCCGTGAAATGGTTGTTCGACCCAAATGGGGTCCTGACCCACAGGTTGAGAACCACTGCTCTAGGAAGAAATATATGTTCCCCTATGTGTAAAAGGCCTTCAAAAAGTTCTAAATAGGCTCTCCCATTATGAAGCTGTCCAATTGGTAAGATTATCAAGATAAACCATTCTGAAGATGCATTGCTATCATAGACTTATCTGCAAACTTTCAATCCTCTGCCAGACAAGCTATAATATAAATAATTGTATTTATGTAAATATATTTATAAAGCTATATAAACAAATAATTGCTTCCTGATACTATTTAACACTTAATATTCTGAATCCTTTTACCTTTCTCTGATTATGCTACATTTTTAATGAGACAATTTTGCCAATTCTTTTGCATAATATTACCATTTTAGATTTCACACAGACAAAGATGTGTCTCATTATGAGTGATTTTTTTTTCTTTCTTCTCCCATTTGCCTCCTACGTGTCAGTGCTAGGATGGGGGAAGAAGAAGTTTTTAACAACTTTTCCATTAACTTACATTCAGGCTGACAAAGAAGATCCCTGAGGTCCCTTTCAACCTTATGATGCTATGTTTTATAAGCATTTCCATTAATCAGCTGAATTATTTCACTTTAACACTTCAGTTGTTTTCCTCATGTAATTTCAGCCAATGCACAAATGAATCAATTCTTTATTCCTGGTAATCAGTAATCAACCATTTAAAATACCCTTGTTGTTGTTAATTGCGAAGTCATGTCCGACCCATCGCGACCCCATGGACAATGTTCCTCCAGGTCTTCCTGTCCTCTACCATCTTCTGCAGTCCATTTAAGTTCTCACCTACTGCTTCAGTGACTCCATCCAGCCATCTCATTCTCTGTCGTCCCCTTCTTCTATTGCCCTCAATCTTTCCAAGCATTAGGCCCTTTTCCAGCGAGTCCTTTCTTCTCATTAGGTGGCCAGAGTATTTGAGTTTCAACTTCAGGATCTGGCCTTCTAAAGAGCAGTCGGGGTTGATCTCTTCTAGGACTGACTGGTTTGAACGCCTTGCAGTCCAAGGGACTCGCAGGAGTCTTCTCCAGCACCATAGTTCAAAGGCCTCAATTCTTTGGCGCTCAGCCTTTCTTATGGTCCAACTTTCACAGCCATACATTGCAACTGGGAAAACCATGGCCTGGACTATACGCACTTTTGTTGGCAGGGTGATGTCTCTGCTTTTTAGTATGCTGTCTAGATTTGCCATAGCTTTCCTCCCCAGGAGCAAGCGTCTTTTAATTTCTTGGCTGCAGTCCCCATCTGAGGTGATCTTGGAGCCCAGAAAAATAAAATCTGTCACTACCTCCATTTCTTCCCCATCTATTTGCCAGGAATTGAGAGGGCCGGATGCCATGATTTTGGTTTTCTTAATGTTGAGTTTCAAGCCAACTTTTGCACTCTCCTTCTTCACCCGCATCAAGAGGCTCTTTAGTTCCTCTTCACTTTCTGCCATTAGAGTGGTATCATCTGCATATCTTAGGTTGTTGATATTTCTCCCGGCAATCTTAATTCCAACTTTTGATTCATCTAGCCCTGCCTTTCTCATGATGTGCTCTGCATATAAGTTAAATAGGCAGGGCGACAGTATACAGCCTTGCCGGACTCCTTTTCCAATTTTGAACCAATCAGTGGTTCCGTGTTCGGTTCTCACTGTTGCTTCTTGACCCGCATATAGGTTTCTCAAGAGACAAATGAGATGGTCTGGTACTCCCATCTCTTTAAGAACTTGCCACAATTTGTTGTGATCCACACAATCAAAGGCTTTTGCATAGTCAATGAAGCAGAAGTAGATGTTTTTCTGGAACTCCCTAGCTTTCTCCATGATCCAGCGTATGTTGGCAATTTGATCTCTAGTTCCTCTGCCTCTTCGAAATCCTGCCTGTACTTCTGGTAGTTCTCGATCCACATACTGCTGGAGTCTAGCTTGTAGGATTTTAAGCATAATTTTACTAGCATGTGAAATGAGTGCAATGGTGCGATAGTTTGAACATTCTTTGGCATTGCCTTTCTTTGGAATTGGAATGTAAACTGACCTTTTCCAATCCTGTGGCCACTGTTGAGTTTTCCAAATTTGCTGGCAAATTGAGTGTAACACTTTTACTGCATCGTCTTTTAAGATTTTGAATAGCTTAGCTGGAATACTGTCACCTCCACTAGCTTTGTTGTTGCTCAGATTTTCTAAGGCCCATTTCACTTCACATTCTAGGATGTCTGGTTCGAGGTCAATGACCATCTCATTGTGGTTATCTGGGATGTTAAGCTCATTCTTGTATAGTTCTTCTGTGTAGTTTTGCCATCTCTTCTTAATCTCTTCTGCCTCTGTTAGGTCTCTGCCATTTTGGTCCTTTATCATGCCCATCTTTGCATGAAACGTTCCCTTCATATCTCCAATTTTCTTGAAGAGATCTCTGGTCCTCCCTATTCTGTTGTTTTCTTCTATTTCTTTGCACTTTACATTTAAGAAGGCATTCTTATCTCTTCTAGCTACTCTCTGGAATTCTGCATTCAATTGGGTGTATCTTTCTCTTTCTCCTTTGCCTTTCACTTCCCTTCTTTCCTCAGCTATTTGCAAAGCTTCCTCAGACAGCCATTTTGCTTTCTTGCATTTCTTTTTCTTTGGGATGGTTTTAGTTGCTACCTCTTGTACAATGTTGCGAACTTCCATCCATAGTTCTTCAGGCACTCTGTCTATCAGATCTAATTCCTTAAATCTATTTGTCACCTCTACTGTATATTCATCAGGAATATGATTTAGTTCATACCTGAGTGGCCTAGTGCTTTTCCCTACTTTTTTCAATTTAAGCCTAAATTTTGCAACGAGAAGCTCATGATCTGAGCCACAGTCAGCTCCTGGTCTTGTTTTTACTGACTGTATACAGCTTCTCCATCTTTGGCTGCAGAGCACATAGTCAATCTGATTTCTATGTTGACCGTCTGGTGATGTCCATGTGTAGAGCCGTCTCTTGGGTTGTTGGAAAAGAGTGTTTGTTATGACCATCGTATTCTCTTGACAAAATTCTATTAGCCTGTGCCCTGCTTCATTTTGTACTCCAAGGCCAAACTTGCCTGTTATTCCGGTTATCTTTTGGCTTCCTACCTTAGCATTCCAATCCCCCATGATGATAAGGACATCATTTTTTGGTGTTAATTCTATAAGGTGCTGGAGGGCTTCATAGAACTGGTCAATTTCATCCTCTTCAGCACCAGTGGTTGGGGCATAGATTTGGGCTATTGTGATATTGAATGGTTTGCCTTGGATTCGAATTGAGATCATTCTGTCATTTTGGAGATTGTATCCCAGTACTGTTTTTCCTATTCTTTTATTGACTATGAAGGCTACTCCATTTCTTCTGAGGGATTCTTGCCCACAGTAGTATACCTGATGGTCATCTGAGTTAAATTCACCCATTCCTGTCCATTTTAGTTCGCTGATTCCTAAGATGTCGATGTTCAGTCTTGTCATCTCTTTTTTGACTACGTCTAGCTTGCCTTGATTCATGGATCTTACATTCCAGGTTCCTATGGAGAAAAAATCTTTACAGCATCGGACTTTCCTTTCACCACCAGATATATCCACAGCTGAGCGTCCTTTCGGCTTTGGCCCAGTCGCTTCATTCTTTCTGGCACTACTAGTACTAGCCCTCTGCTCTTCCCCAGTAGCATATTGGACACCTTCCGACCTGAGGGGCTCATCTTCCAGCGTCATATCTTTTTGCCTTTTAGTACTGTCTATGGGGTTTTCATGGCAAAGATACTGGAGTGGTTTGCCATTTCCTTCTCCAGTGGATCACATTTTGTCAGAACTCTCTGCTATAACCTGTCCATCTTGGGTGGCCCTGCACGGCATAGCTTATAGCTTCATTGAGTTACGCAAGCCTTCACCATGACAAGGCAGTAATCCATAAAGGGGGGTAAAATATCCTACAAAAACTAAAAAATGGGAACAGCAGTCCATAGTTACCAAGAAAAATATGCATCATACCTGGAAGGAAGCAAAATTAACTTTATTATTTGTTCTCACTTCTACATATCACTACATTTTTTTATTGCAGTAATCTCATGGAGCCAAACTTCTGCAACAGGCATGGCCACAGAGTTGTATACAAAGGCTGCCCATTGGATATATGATTGGCTAGTCTATGATATCACTTGTTATAAGCAGCCATGGACTATTAGTAGCAAAAGAAGCAGAATATAGTAATAAAAATGTGGTGGTGATGTTGACAAAATTTATCTTTCTTTCTCTCTTGGGAAATGCTGTGATCTGGACAGTGCCAGCATTAAATACTGCAAATGTAATCCTGGAAGAGGAGAGGCTATTTCACCATTAGCAACTACAAATGAAAGGTGGTCTCTGGAAAAATGTAGTGATGTATACAGTGGTGAGGTGGAAGGACATTCATACAGAACAGCAATTTGGAAGGCAAGGGAAAAACACAGTACTATACTTTCTCAAGAGAATCATCAGTGATTGAAAACAAAGATCCAAAATAATGAATAGCATTAATAGTCAACAATGTCCAGGGGAATAAAAGAGGAGGAAGAGGAATTCTATTCCAGCCAAATTTAATTTGCCAGGAACTATTAGAGGAACCAGACCCTTTGGGCAGAAATTAAGCTTTACCAGAGATTACTGTTCATCAGACAAGTCTGTAGACACATGAGGGAATTGGAAGCATTGAGCTCAGATTGCACTGTTTTGGAGGCACCTAATTGGGATATGATCATAACAGAACACAGTATAATAGTTGAACCAGCAACTTATCCTCAAATAATTTAGGTATGCTTTAGTAATACGTCATCTAGTGTATTTATCTAAGATAGATCTCCATCATCAATATATATCTGAGTCTATTCACTCTGCTCAATTATCTTTTCTAACTATTTATGAAAGATGTAGAAGAATAACATCTTTTAAAACAATATTTTCCCAAAGAAGCATTAATCTGAGGAACCGTCTCTCTCACATAGGTCCTGTAAGATCGGAGAATTGGTTCTTTAATGTCAGCCCTACAAGGCAGACCAGACTAAGAAATGTAATAAACTCCATGGAAGACTAAAGATCTTGCATGTCTGATTGTGCACTTTCTACTCTCTCTTTTTTAACTAAATGAATTAGGAAGTGGTCCAAAATATTTGTGCATACATTGTTTTGGACTGTCAGGAGCAAGTAACCAGGAAGAGGAGTTGAATTCAAAGCACTAGAAGTTTATTACATGCTACCTATGCACAAGAATCTAATCTACTAATGGTCAGAGCAAATTGGCACTAGATAAAAGTCAATGGAATTCATGGGAGGGGCTGGACTTAGGTCTCTTGTGGCTGCACAAGGATCTCAAACTTATGTTTGACCCCACCTTTGGGCTCTGCCTGATCATGTCCTACATGTACATCTCTTCCTAAGCTTCTTTCTTCCTCAAGGCCATCCTTTTTATGTTTAGAATAACATTAAATTATTAAAAGCAGGAGGTTTGTTTATTATTCAGCCTACAACCCCAATGGCATTGTTGGTTTTAAATTATATAAAGTAATTAAATTAAATCATTTATCATTTTAAGATGTTGCAATGTCATGAAATTTGAGAAATTTTAGTTTTAGCTCACTTTCAAAAAACAAAACAAAACAAAAATAAACCCACTGCTTTTAAAACCACTGCTTTTAAAACAAATCTAGCTTTTTTTTTGGTTTAGCCAAGTGAAAGGGGCGTTGTCTTACCTGAACGCCTTTTCTCAGCATGATGATGGAGAATCCACGGATGGGTTGTCTTAATCTATCTGCTCCAATTAGACTAAGTCTGAAATTTAGTACCGCCCCCTCTGTGCCAACTGCACCCCAGTTTTAGGCTAAGGCGATACTCAGACTTTAGTCCAACGCGTCTGAACAATATGGGAATCAGGCCAACTGACCTAATGGGAGGGAGTGGATTCTCCATCATCATGCTGAGAAAAGGCGTTCAGGTAAGACAACGCCCCTTTCTCCAGCATGATTGGATGGAGAACCCACGGATGGGACATACCAAAGCCCTGTGTCCCTAGGGTGGGGAATTAGATTGGGCCTGGGTCCCATCCAATGTTAATGGGTGTTCTAGAACCTTGCGGCCAAATGAAGCCGTAGAAGAGGCATATATATCCATCTTGTAGTGACGGACAAGGGAAGAGGGCGATGCCCATGTTGCTGCTCTACAAATTTCCTCTACGGAGGCCTGAGTAGATCAGGCAGCTGTAGTAGCTGCGCCCCCGGTGGAATGGGCCGTGATATGCCTGGGAGCTTGCAGTGACTGAGTCTGGTATGCCAGAGAAATACAAGCTCTAATCCACCTGCGTATTGTGGGTGAAGAAACCCTCTGACCTAGTGATGACCTGTGGAAGGATGAGGTTCTCTGTATATAACAACATAAAGCCCTGGGCTTTATTTTTCCCACTGAACCTCTATGTCATTAGATGGTTAGGACGGAAGTCTGGCAAAACTATTTCCTGAGATCTATGATACAAGGACTTAACCTTAGTCACGGAGGAGGGGTCTAGCCTAAGGGTTACCCTGTCCTTATGGAAAGTACACAGGTCCTTCCTCACTGAAGAGCAACCAGTCCAGAGATCCTTCTGGTTGAAGTTACAGCAACAGGAAGTGCCACCTTCATCGATAACTGTTTGAATAAACAAGTGTCAGTAGGTTCAAAGGATGTGAAACAAGAGCCTATAAAACCGGATGAAGATCCCACGAGGGGTATCCATGTACAGTTGATGGGCTGGCGTTATTAGCTCCTTTTAGGAAGGAGCGTATCATAGGGTGATGTGTTAAGGATTCATTACCGCAGGAAATAACTGTGGCAAGTGTTCCCACCTGCCTGCGGATGGTGCTTGTAGAAAGCCCCTTGTCTAGACCATCCCTCAGGAACTCCAAGATAACTGGCGTTGAAACCGCCAAAAGGTCAATTTTGAACCGAACACCAATTACGGGAGCCTCTCCACGTGGCATCGTATATTCTATTCGTCGAGGGTCACCTGGATTGTTGAATCATAGCTATGACTTTCAACGAATATGAGTCTCGGCCTAAGTCCTGCCTCTCAAGTGCCAGACGGTTAACTGGAGCCTTTGAGGGACTGGTTGGCATAGTTCCCCCTGAATGAGGGAGATGCGATTTGCTGGGACCTTCCCTGGAGGGGATGCGGAGAGCTCCATTAGGCCGGTGAACCAAGAGCGTCTCGGCCAGTGCAACGCAACCAGGAGGACCTCTGCTTGTTCGCGAAGGATCTTCCTGATCGTGGCAGGAAGAAGCGGCAGAGGAGGGAAGGCCTAGAGCAGTTCCCTGAGCCAGGGACTGCGGAGCGCATCTGTTCCCTCCACTGATGGAGATGGGAACCTGGAAAGGAATCTGGGAAGTTGTGAGTTGGTGGGGGAGGCAAAAGGTCTAAGGTTGGGGAACCAAACCTGTCCATAATCTCTCTGAACACGTTCGGATCCAGCTGCAATTCGGAATTGTCCATGGTTGCTCTGCTCAGTGAGTCCGCCTGCTGGTTGGTCACTCCGGATATGTGCTCCACCCTGATGGAGGCAAGATTCAGTTCCGCCCAGGACCCCAGCAATTTGGCCTCCTGCATGAGAGGCCTGGACCTTGTCCCCCCTTGTCTGTTGACATGGGCCTTGGCTGTAATGCTGTCGGTTAAAATCAGGACATGTTGGCCCTGTACTATATCGCTGAATCTCTTTAGGGCCATATGTATGGCTCTCAGTTCCAGCCGGTTTGTCTTGTTCTTTAGGTCCTGTTGGACCACCAACCTTGAGCCCAGTGCGGGTGGAGGTGTGCCCCCCACCCAAGCAGGCTTGCATCTGTGGTAATGGTAATCCTGTGGTTCTTTGAATTCTGCTCCCCGTGACAGCGCCGGGGAGTCCCACCATCGAAGGGAGTTCAACACCGGTCGTGGAACTCGGACCTTCTGGTGGGATGTGCTGGTGTGAAGTCTCTGAAATGGAAGGAAAGGCCACTGTAATTCTCTGGCCTGGAGGTGTGCCCATGGCACAATTTGTACGCAGGACCGTCTTCCCCAGTAGCTGTGATAGGGAGGCCAATGTGCCTACTCTGTCCCTTCGGATCCGACATACAAGGGTCTGAATAGAGTTCTGTTGGTCCTGAGATAGGTAGACCGTACAATTGTCCATGCCTATAACAGCGCCCAAATGGAGGAGCCGATTGTTGGTACAGTATGACTTTTCTAGAGATTAACAGAAAACCGTGCTCCTGAAAAACCTTGATGGCTAGGGCGAGGTCTGTCTGAGCGTTTCGGAATGATGATGACTGAATTAGTATGTCATCTAAATAGCATTGAATTCTGATTGGAACTTGTCTAAGGTGAGCTGCGAACACCGCCAGTACCTTTGTGAATACCCTCAGTGCCGATGGTAGGGCTCTGTACTGGTAGTGGCGAAGAAGGCCATGGATGTTGCTGCCTTTGTTGCCCAGGCTGATGCCAGATGGGAACCACGCAATGCGGAGTCAATCTTTTTATCCTCCGCCCTAAGTGCCTCATTTATATCCCCCGAATGTTAGCATTGGGAAACAATGAGTTCAATGGCTCATCAATCTCAGGGATCTCCAATAGGGAGGTCAGAGAAGGGGCAACATTGAATAATGTCTTCTCTACGGCACCAGGACTTGAGAGGGATCCTAACTTCTCCCATTGTTTTTGAACCCTATTGTGAAAAAAGGGGGGGGATATGGTTCTGAGAGACTGAGGGCTCGGTATATATAGCATGGGGACCTGAGGGAGGTTTGCAGTTGTGCAGGCCTTGATTAGCAGGGAAATAAAGGTGAATGGTCAATGAGACCGACAGGAGGGGTGGGGTCAGATGAAGTGATACCTTTGTCCTCTGACATAATCAGGCCCAATGGTTCCGCCCTTGTTGATTCTAGATCTGATGAAGGTTCATCCATGATATCTGGAGATTGAATGATACATGGATTGTAGGGGTGGCTGTTGGGCGTGGGAAGCCATGAATTGAGCCACAGCCTGAGCTATCATGGACTGAAGGTAGTCCGGGTTTAGAGTCTGGTTCTCAGGGGGGTTGCAGCAGTTGAATGTGGTCTGGGGGCCCACATTAAGGGTGTCCTGGCTAGTCAAGCCTGTCCCTGGGCCCACCCTTGTGGCTGATTCTAGTTGGGAAATTCCCCTGGGGGGAGACCAGGCCCCTGGGGCTGAGGCACAATGTGAGGAAAGGGGTTCAAAAATGGGCCTTCCCGTTGTGCCTGTCTGACCTGGGGAAGCTGCCCTCTGTGGATTAGTGGTTTCCCTGCGTGACTTGGCTCATTTGGAGTTATTCTTTCCACTTGCCTCAGTAGGATGATTCCTCTTGGCCGGCGATGGTAGATTTTTCTGCCATGATGAATCTGCTTTGGGCTCAACCTCAGCAAAATGACCCCCCCTCGGCATTATAGCTTGCCAAGGGAGCCCAGCAGAGATGATCCGGCCCAGTGAGGGGGGTAGGCCATGGGGGATTGGTAGGCACTGCGTCCTTCCAGAACGAGCTGGCCCTCCCCAATCCAATCACTCTTGTCCGGTGATAAGGTTGATCAATCTAGAGGCCTCTGTCTCAATTTGTCAGAAAACTGCCTTCTGGAATGATCCTGCAGGTAGTCTGGGCCTCTGTAAGTTCCAAAATGGCGGCCGCAAGCTCTGCACGCCAAAAACGGCCGTTAGAAAGGAGGCCTTGAGGCCTGACGCCTAAACTGCGATGAGCCCTCGTTCCTGAGAATCGCCTGGGCTCCTAGCGTAGCGGAAGCCTGAACTGCGGTGAGCCCTCGTTCCGAAGAATCGCCTGGGCTCCTAGCGCAGCGGAGGGTGTTAGGATGGTCAGCTGGGAGGCGCTGAGGCTGGCCGAGGCCAATAATGCCTCCAGGCCTCGGAATTAGGTGAGCTGAGAGAGGCTGAGGCAGGCCGAGGCCTAGTAAGGCCTCCGGGATCCGAAAATTGGATCGGTGCCAAAAACTTTCTCCTGCTGCTGGGGCGGTCTGCTGAAGCCGAGGGACCTAGAAAAGGCTCCCTCCAGGCCTGACGAGCCTCGTCGTCGCTTGCGGAGCCCCCCAGTCAATTGGCAAGCTTACCCCTGCCTTTAAGGCCTCCAGGCTCTGGTTAGAAGAACGGAGCCTCTGATGCAGAGGAACGGCCCCTGGTAGGAGATTTCTCTTGCTGGGGATCCAATTTTCAAGCTAATTGTGAAACTGAAAGGCTCTCAAAGGGAGAAAGGGAAAGTTCCCCCCCCCCCCAAAGGGAGGTTTGTCAGCCTGTCAGCCTGCTAGGCTACAGGTTGGGATGATCACTGGAAAAAAAAATTTCTTTTTTTTTTCTTCTTTTTTTTAAATTATCAAATCTATTAATAAAAATGGTTAGCACTAAGCTAAAGGGAATAAAATAAAATAGGAATACACAGTCTTCTGCTCCAGGAGCGAAGAAAAAACGCGTCTTAGAGCAAAGAGACTAAGTCTAAAACTGGGGTGCAGTTGGCACAGAGGGGGCGGTACTAAATTTCAGACTTAGTCTAATTGGAGCAGATAGATTAAGACAACCCATCGGTGGGTTCTCCATCCAATCATGCTGGAGAATATGTGTTACCTACAACAACTTCCTGAAAAGCTATTTCTCACTGCTTATGCCACTTTCTGTTGCTAAGCAACACAGGGTTATTGATCTTAAAAGCAGGATTCTGGGACCCCATTTCAGTTCATTTTGTGGAGAAGGTGATTAAATGTAGTTACATCTATCTTCAATGGTACTTAATCATGATTCAGTTTTTCTTTCAAGAGCAAAGTAATAAATAGCTATCTGGAGTGAAACAGAAGTATTAGGTTCTGCTTCAGAATTTTTTCGGAGCCATAACTATTTATCACACACTAATATGTATCTTCAAATGAAAAATAATTATTATTTTTAAAAAAACTAAAATCTTATATCTAAAACAGAATAGTAGCATTCCAAATTTAGCCTATAACAATCTTTCATATAATCTGTTATGATTTACCTATTAAAGTCAGTAGCAACCTAAGAATTGAAAGAACCTATTGAATACAGTATAATCAAATATCCATTTGTTCAGTTTCTCTGGCAAGAAGCTGACAAGCCTGGACAGGCAGGTAATAGCCTTCTTTCATTGTCATCTCTACCAGCTGGCATTTAAAGCAGCGGTTCTCAGGGGGTCGCCAAACAACGCAGTCCGCCATTTTTTTCCCCTTTTCCTTAGCTGTGCTACCCCCTTTTATTCTATTGGCTTTCGAAAGCCAATAAAATAGACTCTCTTGAATAGAGTCTAATTCTATTGGCTTTCAAAAGCCAATAGGAATTGTCCAGGCTGTCTCTGCCCTGCTGAGCCAGCCAAAAGTCCCATTCTGCAAACGGTGCTGCAAGTTGTCTGCAGCGAAGGCGAGCTGTCTGGAAGTTTCCACTCCTCCCTGCTGAGCAACTACTAAAAATGTAAGTAAAAGAGGGCCAGGGGTGGGAGATGGGTGGCCGGTGGGTGCAGGGAGGGTTGCTGGTGCGCGTGGGGCCCAGCTGGTGCCTTACCTCCCTTGGGCTGGGCCAGCTGGTGGCCCAGCCGGTGGTCGGCCTGCTCCGTTTCTGCCATTTGCCAGCTATGCCTCGGCCGGCGCAGGGGGCGACACCACGCAAGTACGGCGCTCCCGGGCAGGGAAAGTCCTTGACTTACGACCGGTTGGGTAGTCCTCAACTTTCGACCAGTTGGGTAGTCCTCGATTTATGACCGGTTGGGTAGTCCTCGACTTACGACCGGTTGGGTCGCGGCATTAAAAAGGTTGAGAACCACTGATTTAAAGCATCCTTCTGCTGTTTCAGGAGGATGCAGTCATCAAGATTAAAAACCACAGCTAAGTTTCTGCAGACCTCTTCAAGTTCAAGTTAATCAAACATCTGATGTAATAAATGCCATATGTTCTATGTTTGGAAAGCCTGATACTCTGGGAGAAAAAGAACAACTTCTGTCAGCCCATATTTTCCATATATCATGGAAAATGGTTTTATATATTTCCATCATGTCCAAAAGACCCCAGTACTGTACCTTTTCTTATTGGGGAACTACTTTAACGCTTCTTTTATCTATCTCATTCTGACTTCTATATCATTTCCAAGTGGCAGTCCAGTTCTGCTTCAAATCTTGGGCAATTTTTTTGCTCATGTTTCCAGCATAAAAATTACCTATTCTTTCTGTTTCATCTTTTAAAACCAGATTTCAGTTCATGATAACATTGTTCTCTTATTTCTTGCCTAGTGAAATCTCTTGTTATTAATCTTTTGATTGTTTTTTTTTTTAATTTCACTTTCCATCTGAATTTCACTTCTACCAGTCAGGAGAGCAAAAGTAAATTCCTATAATCAACATTATTTTGGGAACTGATATTCTGTATACAAAACCATCCAATGGATGAGTCTGTCCCATATAAAAATTTTAGTTTATTAAACTCTGTCTTTTGACACTTTTGTATAGAATTTTCACCAAAATCATCTGGCCAATATCAATAAGGAGGTTCAATTTGTTATGCCTTTATGTAGAATTATTGCTGGTATTTCCTGAAATAATTGTTTCATCTGCTTACAAAAATCTTGCTGCAGCAGGAAAAATATACATAAGGATTACACCTAACATCAAGACAGTATAAACTGAGGAAATCCTACTGGAAAATAGAGGGTGATTTAATTTAGAAGTGTCTTTTAGACAACCAGATATATTTCTACCACAACATACACATTCAAGTGCTTTTACATTTTTCTCAAAACAGAATTTAATCAAATTAGGAATATATTAGTTGAATTTATAAATGATCCTTTGTATTGCAAAAGACATGTCAGGATTCCTTTAAGAATTCTTTTTACCTAGATGTGAAAACTGTCCTAAGGATACATATATTTTAATTTCTAAAGAGTTCTTCAGACTCAAATTAATAGAGAGCATTCAGTAAATAACAAATTGCACATATTCTTGACTGCATATTTTCTTGACATCCATTAGCACTTTGCTAGAGAAATCATTCCCTTTAAAAATTATTTAACTAAAATGAAAGAGTAGCATAATATCAACAAATCTGTAAAATATATAAATGTTGTAACAAAACACTGTAAAAATGTAACAATTAAGAGAAACTCATGAAGACTTCATAGAATACATTTAAAGGTTGGGAAACTATCTATGAACTTGGAAAACTTTCTTTCACATAAGTTTTGAATTCTGCTTTATGTGAAAACTTAATACTGAAGCGTTAGAAGCTTTGTGGGTTTTTAAAATTGAAAAGGGTATATGTGTATGTTGTAAAGAAAGTAAATACAGAAAAATGCAGGTAGCCAGCAACTATGCAAATTTCTTTAAATTACTTGCATAAGCATGTAATCTTGATCTTGACTATAATTGTTGCTTGATTGATTTTCTAATCCCATAGGAAAAAAAGGACTGGCTTTATTTACCGTAAAAGTTTACATATTATTTCAAGCCATATTGAAATTGGTTCCATAAGGATATTCACCCTAGTGCCTGATGTATATTCATAGGATCAATATGGGGACAACTTTCTATTCACTTCAGAACATCTGTTTCCCTTCCTTCTGAATGATACAAAAGGTCAAATGAACAACTTATGATAAAGTACTTTAAACACACAAAAAAATCCAACAAAATCAGAAAGCAAAACTAAATGTAAATGAAAATTATTTGCCTTCCCATCATGCATAACCTTTCTTAAACCCTTTCTACAGTATTTTCAAATGGCTTTACAAAATTCTTAGATATATCATCATGTTTTGCTTGTCTCAAACAACAGTATAATTCAGACTTTAGCAGGAAAATTGCCTGTTTCCCTTTAAAGTCAAAGCTGAACTTTTACCTAACCACTCATTCTCCTGCATGACCTCTGATTTTATAGCAAAACAAAATCTTCATTGCTCTACCAGAGGATTGATGTACAACTGCCCTGGTTTTGTTTATTTGTTGCTTGCAGACCAGGTGATAGGAAGAAAAAAAAATGGGCTGTTTTCTGTGTTGCTGGAAAGGGACTTCCTAAACTTACTAACCCTTCATTTCAGCAGTGAAAAGTAGCAGCTTAAGGCTGCTAATAGAAGAGCTCTAAGACCACAATTTAATACATGTCTCTCTAGGAGTGAGAATTTCACAGAAATCATGTTAGAATTCCCCATCTGATTGCAATCTATTTCATGTTTTTATTGTGTATAAATTTCTGGAGCACAAGATTTTATTTGGATGAAAATATGACATTATTGGAAGAAAAAGTAGATATTGTCCTTAATTTGTCAAACTTGCATCTTCCTTATTTGCCAATGAAAAGACAGTGTTGTAAATGTCAAAGTCAAGATGATGCTTATTTAGTCTGACAGCTTGCATGCACATACTGTTTGATGGAGATACAGTCTAATCTTTTTCTAGAAATCTTTCCTCCTTCATCCTACAGTAGTTCACTAATGGCTCTGTCTTCTTTGAGAAAGTTTAGCCCCATTTTGATAGCAATACTGCTATAAAGTTCAGGCTATGAAAAATTAGAAGCCAGTAAAAAATCTATCAAAATACTATAAAATTCAAAATTTTCTGCAAAATCAAAATATGTATGGGATGAATACTTGCCTCTGTCCCCACTTTCCCTGCAGATGCTCTCGTATAGGGGTGTCAAACTGCCAGCCCCTGGGCTGGATGCGTCATGGCGAAACTGTGCCCATCCCATTGCCAGCAATGGAAAAAAAGTCACAATATGTCATGACATGTCACGTGACATTGCGAGTTTGACACCCCTGCTCTAGTAGGTTTTCAATAAGCAGTAGGTTGGATTTGATATGATTCTAAGGTCCTTTCCAACTCTATGATTCTGATTAGGTAAACTGAAGAATTTCAGTGGTATTTTTTTCTTCCTATTACCGTTGTCATTATTTGCAGAGCAGGAAAAGAGATAAGGGATCCCATCCTTTAACCCACTTATTGTGTCATAAGAAGTAGAAAGGCAGACAAGAAAACACTAATCCCTTAGACAGCTGCAAGGTTGATAACAAATGATCAGACAGCTTCAGCAGCAATCTGATCTAGATGTTGTTGTCTCCTCATAGTCTTTGGGGTGGTGAGCCAATCCAAGGATCTATTTCGGTGGACAAAGAACAAAGCAAGAAGCCTTATTTATTCAGATAAATTGGCTGAATTTGTGGAACCATCTCAGACATCTTCTCAGCATAAATGAGTGAGACCTGACTACTAATAAGCATCAGCCTTTTGTTGCTGTAGTTTTCAGTTTTCTCCTATTTTACCCTCTCACACGAAATTTCATGGAAAAAAACAGAGATTTTATCCTTCTTCCCATGGAAATTTCCAGAGCTGCCAAATAACTTCTCTTTATGGGTCAAGAAAAATTCCTAATTTCCTCTCCTTCCCCCCCCCCCCCCACTTCAGTGTCCTTCATAACAATTTGGTTACAAAATTGTATTAATCATTTCCAGATATTAATTAGTGTTCTGGCCCATATAGCTCTATGGCCCAGCTCTACGTTGGAGTGTCTGGCAGTTATTGGGTTAAATGCTAGGTATGTGGATGGGTCAGTGGGAGGAGTTCCAAAGGTCTTTGGGAGACTTCCTGGACACAAGCCACATGGGAATGCTTTTGTCAGTAACAAGCATGGGCCATGGAGGTCATACAATAGCCTCAGTCATTATAAAGATGGTATAAAGAGCAATATCTTCTTACCTAAAGGAAAGATCTAAAAGATGAACAAACATGTATTTCCAGCAGCACCAATCTCAACGTGAACGCAAGTAATCTTTCTCATTAAAATATATTTTGTTTATTATAAGATCGTTTCTTTTGAATTAACTATCTGACAGGATTTAAAAGAGATCATTTTAAGTTTGTGTCAGAATAGTAAGAAGATATACTCATAATTTGTGCCATCTTTTGAAAGCAAATAGTAAATTGGCAAAGATTAATTCTTCTCTCAAAGCTGCAACAGTTTGAAGAAAGAGAATCAAATTGGTTAGCCCTTTCTCTACATTAACCTTCAAGGAAGTAAAGATTCTCTTGATGCCTTTAAAAACCTGCAAAGCAAAGCCAGCATGTTTGTGTAAAAGACAGCTTTCAAGGAGTGATTCAGAGGTTTTGTTATGCTAATTCGCTTGCTAGCTAACCCTCAAAGTAAAAGTGCCTTGGACCTGTTCTCAAATTAATGTTTATAGCGGGGAGAAAGAAAAACAAAAATCTACACTTTTGTTCCTTGCATGAAAAGTTTGAATTTTAACACCAAAAGGAGCTTGGGCTTTTCCCCCTCCCCTCTTTGCCAGTGAATCACACAGCCTGAAACAAAGAACTGTTTAATGACTGCCTCTAAAGTTCAGACAAAAGCAAGGTTTATTGCCTTTCAATGAACTCATCTGTTGCCATAGTGACAGCCCTAGGTATGCTCGGAATTTCAGCCAATGTTATAAGGAGGAATCATCGCAGAAGCATCCCCTGGTGGTCATGCAATTTTTTTTCTAGCTGAGTCACAACAGCCACAATTAACTCAGCACACAACAGAGCAAATCTGTTAGTTAAAGTGCAAGCTACTTAAAGTTATCCCAAGTTACCAACACCCCCCAGAGGGCACAGAGTGATCTTACCAGAAGCATTCACTCACTCACCCAAGCTGAGCACTAAGCTGTTCCAGCTTGAGGGAACTTAGGCAGAAGAAATCAAAGCCAAGTCTCTTTGCTTATTATCACAGCTGATGACCCGGAGTTCCAGCCTGCAACTCGCCAGGTGGGAGTTTGTACCTCTACATTCTCTCAGTGGCTCACTAGCAGTAACGTGGTAATAGGAAGAATTTGGCTAGTTTTTTAACACCCCCTAGAGGGCACAGAGCGAACTTACCAAAAGTACTCACTCACTCACTCAAGCTGAAGGCTAAGCTGTCCCAGCTTGAGAGAAAGGAAGCAAGAGCCAATTGCCTTCGCCTATTATCACAGCTGATGACCTGGAGTTCCAGCCTGCAACACGCCAGGTGGGAGTTTGTACCTCTACATTCTCTCAGTGGCTCACTAGCAGTAACGTGGCAATAGGAAGAATTTGGCTATCCTTTCTCCAGATGCCCCCTAGTGGTTAAAGGAAGCTCTACACGCAAGCCTTTAACCGCACCCAGAGAAGCCCCTCTAGTGGACAAAGGGTGAACCTCGAAGCCAGCGCACCCTGGTAGCTCACCCACAGCAAGGGACCCCCAGTGGTGGAAGGGTGAACTGCACTGAAGTACCCACAAACACAGGAGAACGCACCCAGTGGCATCTCCACCCACAGACAGCACCTCAGAAGCTGATCTACAAGTAGCGACCCCTAGTGGTCAAAGAGAGAAGTTATTCAAATTCTCTTCAAAATAGCTGAGAAGGACACAGAACCTACCCTAACCATGGAGGAGTGTCTTATTGATTTGGACAAAGGGGTTCAATTAACCAGCCTAGTTGAGACACCCCAACCAGTCAATCAAGGAGAGATGCTGCAAACAGCCAACCTTGACCAGTACACAGAGGTTGAAACTCAAGCCTCAACAAAGCCAATAATGTCTCAGGGTCAATACGATCTTAGACAACGCAGAAAGCTCACAGACGCCATGCATTCACATCTGATGGAGAAATGGCACATCATCCACAGGCACCATGAACGAAGCTGGGAGAGATTATACAAACTCTACCATGAACAGAAGGAGGAACTCTCCCCAGAACGGGCACATGCAGTGGAAGGAGATAAGGAAGACGCCTACGTGCAATGGATGGACTCTGAACATCAACTCAAGGACATTCAAGAACAGTTAAGGACTTCCGGTACGGAGCGACAGCGATGGCGGCTATCTTTTAGCCGTCCAGCTGGGAAAGTGTCAGAGCCGCGGAGCACAGCATGCATCAGCTGGTCCGCGGCTCGGAACTCCCTTCCCGGGCAAAGGGAAGGGACAGAGAGTGCAAGAGTAGAGGTAGAACCCCTGAACCCTCTCTGGATTTAATCCTAGAGGGGGTGAAAGGAGTGTTCCCTCGGAGCTCTTGCTGTCTCCGCCTCCCAGCTGTTTTTGCTTCCTAGGAAGCAAAAGAAACTGCCGCTTCTATCTCCGTGCTTATAGAGAGTTGGTGAGTAATTCCTAAAAAACGGACAGAGCAGTTTAAAGGATTTTTTCTTATATAATTTAGGTGTTTATTTTTTTTTATTTAGTTCTGACTATTTCTCCTTTTTTTTTTTTTATTATTGTGGAGAAGGAATTAAGATGGCGTTTTGAAAGTGACGGAGTTTTTTTTCCTTGTCTTTTGTTTCACTTTCTCCTGTTTCACTTTCTCCTGTTAAGGATTGGACTTTACTTTTGCTTTTGGTATTGAATCCTCTTTTTTGATTTTCTTTTTCTTTTTGGTTTTTTTTCTCTGGATTTTCAAGGATTATAGTGTTTTTGCTGCCTCTTTTAAAAGTAAAATTTTTCTCTCTTTCCCCCTCATTTTTTTGGGGGGGGGAAAGGGAAGTGAGAACTGTGTTATTTAAAATGGCTTCAAAGAGACAGCCGCCTTCTACAACATCCAAGGTGATTTCCTCTCCTATAGCTTCTACTGCACAACCACAACAACAACTTAAACATGCACCACCGGCACAGCCACCACCCTCCCCTCCTTTGCCTGGACTTTCAGCACAAGAGGCTAGAGGTATAATGGGAGAGGCTGTAGCTCAAATGAGAGAGGAAATGAAGCAACTTTCTACACAGCTTAAATCAGAAATTAAATCTGACTTCAAAGAAGAGATAAGTGGGATGAAGGATCAATTGGAAAAGAACAATAATATTTTGCGACAAGATATACTTGCAGCAGTCTCAGGTTTGGCTACAGTGGTGGTTAAGCTGAATGCAAGACTCGAGGAAGTTGAAGATAAAGTTGATTCCTTTGATGATAAAATTCAAGATGTGGAAAGGAAGGTGGAGACTTCACAAGAAGATATTCTGATGTTTCAGTACAGGCAGATGGAATATGCTTTGAGGATTAGAGGCCTCAAGGAAGATATGAATCAAGATCTGATGGAGGTGGTTCTTACTGATTTGGCTGTGGTTTTGGACATGGACAAAGAAGAATTACGCAGAGAAGTTGAAAAAGTGTACAGGCTTAACTCTTGGATTGCTAAGCAGAAGAATTTGCCTAGAGATGTGGTGATTTATTTTACGAAGAAGTCTCTGCGTAATGAGATCATACAAGCCTTTTATAATAAAAGATTTCAGATAGCTGCCCAAGATGTCATTATACTAAAGGAAATCCCATCAAAAATTTTAAGAAGCAGGAAAGATTTTGCTTTCTTAGCTAATGAGCTTAAAGCTAGATCGATGCCATTTAGATGGGAAATCCCGATGGGTATTGTTCTGAGCCATGCGGGGACACGTTATAGATTGAATACGGTTGATAAAGCTAGAGAATTCTATACTTCAGTCCTAGGTGCAGGCTCAACTTTACCTGTTCAGAAATCCCTGAGTGGCAAAGAGGCGGAGCAGCAGTCTGAGGCATTAAGTTCGGTTTCTGCTGGGATGCTGCAAGCTGAATGGCAACGCCAGACGGAGGTTAAAGAGCAGAGAATGACTCGTGCAGCTTATAAACGTAAAGAGAAGGAGCAACGTAAGAAAGAGGCCAAAGAGATTTCTCCTGGAAATGTATCACCGCCGGTGGGAGGAGCAAGACCCAAGAGTCATGCAACACATGTTGCAATTTCAGATCTCCAAGGTGTCTTCTCCAGGCTGCGGGCCAAGGGAGATGGCAAAGTTTTTGACCTGGAATGTTAATGGATTGAATTCTCCTCAGAAAAGGAAAAAAATCTTTTATTATTTGAAGCAACGTAATAATGATGTTATTTGCTTACAGGAAACTCATATTTTACTTAAGGATCAGAAATATTTAGTTAATGCCCGTCTGGGATCTCACTTCGTATCTTCTGCTCCCGGGAAGAAGGGGGGAGTTGTTATTTATGTCAAGCAAAATCTACCAGTTTGTCTGGTGGAGTCTGACCCCCAAGGGAGATATGTGATGGTTGAATTGGGCTTATATGGTAAGAAAGTACTTATAGTGGGACTATATGCACCAAATCAGCAACAGGAACAATTTTATAGACTCTTACATGAAAAAATAAATCTGCTGGACTACAGATCCGTGGTATTAATGGGGGATTGGAATGGTGTTTTAGACGTACAAAGGGACAAAAAAGGCTCTTCTCCTCTTTTTAAGCAGGCAAAATTACCTAAAGCCTTTTTTGATATGAAAGAGGACTGGGAATTACGGGACTATTGGCGGGAATGTAATCAAGAGGAGAAAGACGTTACCTTCTTTTCAGATAGACACCAATCCTTCTCAAGAATTGACTTCTTTTTGATTACAATGGACTTATATAATAGAGTAAAGAATGTCAAGATTTTCCCTAGGTCTTTGATGGATCATAGTCCAGTTTGGATGGAGTTGACTCAAGAAAAAGAGGAGAGAAGATCCTGGAGGGTGAATGAGAATTTATTTAGACAAGAAAAAAATGTTCAGAAACTAAAGGAGTGTTTAAAGAATTACTTTGTTTTGAATATGTATAAGGGGACTTCAATGTCAATGGTATGGGATGCAGGGAAAGCATTTATGCGTGGGATTTTGATAAAAATGAATAACTGTCATAAGCAAAAACAGATTCAGAAACGTAAAGAATTGGAAGATGAAATTAAATTAAAAGAAAAGTCTTTGATTTTAAATCCTTCTGATGAAAGTATTAAAGAATCTTTAAAGTTGTTAAGAACACAATTTAATATGTTGTTAGCAGATCAAGCTGCAACCAATTTATTGTTTATGAAACAAAACACATTTTGTAATGCTAACAAGCCAGGGAGATGGTTGGCTTATCAGTTGAGAAAGAAACAGAGACAGAGAACAATAGATAAAATAAATTACAAGGGTAAATTAGTTTCTCAGAAGGAATTGATTAAGAAATCTTTTTTGGATTATTATCAAAAATTATATAAATCTACTAATGTGCAAATTTTAGAGATAAAATACTTAAGTGAGGTTAGTTTCCCTAAATTGACAGAGGATCAGAAACATGAAGTTAATGGTTTAATTACTAAGGAGGAAATTTCGCTAGCAATTCAACAATTGAAACCAGGGAAAGCACCGGGTACGGATGGGTTAACAGCTGTTTATTATAAAGCCTTACTGGAGGAGATGACTCAACCATTAGGTGATCTTTTTAATGGCATTTTACAGGGTCAAGAGATTCCTCCCTCATGGCGTACTGCTTTTATATCATTGATTCCAAAGGAAGATCAAGATCTTACTTTACCTAAGAATTATAGGCCTATATCTCTTTTAAATGTGGATTACAAGATATTTGTAAAAATCTTAGTAAATAGGCTTATGAGGGTTGTGCACCACCTTGTGCATAAAGATCAATCTGGGTTCATAACTGGAAGGTACATGAAAAATAATGTCAGACAAATTATTAATTTATTAGAATATTTAGATAAAAACAACCAAGTTCCTGCAGGGCTGATATTTTTAGATGCTGAAAAAGATTTTGATCAATTGAATTGGCATTTTATGTTAAGAGTAATGGAAGAGATTAATTTTGGTGAAAAGATATTGCAAGCTCTTATGGTAATATATCAAAAACAAACGGCACAACTTATCGTTAATGGAGGTTTGTCAGAGGTTTTTACAATAGAGAAAGGTACTAGACAGGGTTGCCCATTATCACCGTTGCTGTTTGTCTTAACACTGGAAATACTGTTGATCAAAATTCGAGAGTCGCAGGAAATTAAAGGAATAGAAGTTAATAAAAAAGAGTATAAGTTAAGAGCTTTTGCGGATGACTTGGTTATCACTTTGTCGCAACCTACTTATTCTGTAGTAAAATTATTACAGCTGATTCATAATTATGGTTTGGTTTCGGGTTTTAAGATTAATGTTAATAAGACAAAAATTTTACCTAAAAATATGACTAGTCGGGAGAAGCAGACTTTGGTTAACTTGACGGGTTTTGAAATTGTTAATAAGGTAAAATATTTGGGGGTGATGCTATCTGTTTCTAATGCAAAATTATTTAAAAATAATTATGAAAGGTTGTGGGTTAGGGTACAGAGAGACTTGAAGAATTGGGAAAAGTTGCAATTATCCCTCATGGGAAGAATTGCAGTGATAAAAATGAATATTCTACCCAAGTTTCTCTTTTTGTTCCAAATGATACCGATTTTGAAGAATGAGATCAATTTAACTGAGTGGCAGAAAGGCCTTAATAAATTTATTTGGGCAGGGAAAAAGCCAAGGGTTAAATTTAAAATTATGCAAGATTTCCGTGAGAGGGGAGGACTCAAGGTGCCGAATTTGAAATTATATTATGATGCGGTGGTTTTAACATTAGTTAGTGACTGGGTAAATTTGACAAATTCTGATATACTTCACTTAGAGGGATGGAATTTACTTTTTGGGTGGCATGCCTATTTAATATTTAATAAAAAAATGGATTGGGCTTTTAAATCTCATATCTTAAGAATTTCTTTACTTAGGGTTTGGAGAAAATATTACAAAAGTGATTTTAAAGTACCATTATGGGCCGTACCTTGGCATGCAATAGAAGGAATAAAAAGAGGGGTTAAAATGGATATGGTGTCCTATAGACAGTTACTTAAATGGGATGGACAAAACTGGCAGTTAAAATTACGGGAAGAGTTAGCACAAGAAAATATTATTTATTCTTGGTTCCAATATAGGCAATTATTAGATAGATGGAAGATGGACTGTAAGGTGGGTTTTTACAGAGAAGATGAAAATCTTATTAAGCAAGTGAAGGATCAAAGACAAACCCACATTAAGAGGATCTATGGGGTTTTAGTTGAATTGGATTCAGAAACGGAACTAATTAAAGATTGTATGATTAGATGGGCGCAGAATTTTGGTGAGCCAGTTCCATTGGACACCTGGGAAATTATTTGGGTGAGAAATGTCAAATTTACACAAGCACAGAACTTAAGGGAGAATTTTTATAAAATGTTTTATAGATGGCACCTTGATCCACAAAAAATGTCTTTTATGTACCCTGACTTACAACCTAAATGTTGGAGATGTGGTTGTATGGATGCTACTTATTATCATATTTGGTGGTCGTGCAGAGAGATAAAAGCATTCTGGATTAAGATATGGTGGAATATCCAGAGAATTTTTAAAAGGAGGGTAAAATTTACTCCACAATTATTTTTGTTAGGTATAGTTACTGATTGTGACACAAAG
Organism: Crotalus tigris; assembly: GCF_016545835.1. Taxonomy (NCBI): domain Eukaryota; kingdom Metazoa; phylum Chordata; class Lepidosauria; order Squamata; family Viperidae; genus Crotalus; species Crotalus tigris. Next base: position 1,454,860 of record NW_024096837.1, read on the forward strand.
GAGGTTATATTGATGTTAAACTTGATAACAGCTGCGAGGCTGTTAGTAGGACAATATTGGAAGAAGGAATCTTTGCCTACATTGCAGGAATGGTTTCTTAAAGTGTCTCATTTGGCGGAAATGGCAAAGATTTCGGCTTTCTTAAAGGGACAAACGCAAGAGAAATTTCTTGCTGTTTGGGATAAATGGATAAAATTCATACAATTTAAATTTGATATAAAAAATATTATATAGTTTTTTCATAATTTTTAACTTTATATATATATATATTTTCTATTTTATATTCTTTTTTTATAATTTTTTTTAACTTTTTCTTTAATTAAGCCTATATTCTGCTCTGGGAGGTCCTGGGGGGGGAAGGGGGGGTTTGGGTAGGGGTGGGGGAAGGGGGGTTTTGTTGGGTAATGTTTGTTTTTTATTTGTATATGTTGTTTTTTGTTTTTGTATTGTTTATTATTTTTTGTAAAATTTATAAAACTCTTTAATAATAATAAAAAAAAAGAACAGTTAAGAGACCTAAGAGTCGACAGCGAGATGCAAAGCCTCAGGCTAATAAACGAGGAACATAAGAAGCTTCTAGTGAGATCACATGGTTCCCCACAGCCCGAACCTCACCAGAAAGGCAGACCGGTCAACAGAGCCGAGTCCGAAGTTTCCCGCTATTCACATGCACCATCACAATGGTCGCATGCAGATCCATCCCATGTGTCTGGAAAGGCCTCATCTTTTCACCACATGTCCAAAGCACACTCCAGCGTGTCCCAACACTCGCATATCACAGGACCCTCCTGCCATTCAAAGGCATCTTCTTGCCAGAGCCATGCATCTCGAGCCTCAGGAGCAGAGAGTATTGCCGCCCGTCTCAGGGAAGCACAGATCAATACCGCAATGGCCAACATTGCTGCAGAAGCAGCAGTAGACGACAAGCTACATAGAGAAGACTTGGCCAAAGCTCAGGCCAACTTTGAGATTTTCCAGCGACAACAGAGAGCAAAAGAGGCAGCCGCAATAGAAGCGATCCTGCAGAGAGAGTTAGAAGATGCCATGTCAACGCCCAATTTGGAAAGTCTAGGAAGGGAAAGTTCTCACAGCCGTGTACAGGCCTATGTGGACAACCAAAGCGCACTCCAGAATGCACAAATGAGAGCACCACAGCCAGCCACAAGCCCCCCAAGACCGAGTAGACGAACAGAGGAATCTCACCGACCTGATTCGCTGGTCAACCGCAGAGTTGATGTCACAACACCTAGGTCACGAGATCCTCCCGCCGTTGCTGCCACATCGAACCTGATGGGATTACCAGCAATGGCAATGACTGCACAGCGGGGAGTGCCACAAGATCTTTCCACCATTATTACCCCACAGAACCCACCAAACCATACCACTAATGGCAATCGGATGGATCCACCTGTAGCACCAACGGCCCTACAGCAGAACCAGCTGACCCTCAGGGACGAGGTTGAAAGAGTTAGAGCCATACTAGAGTCACTAGAGTCCCTGCTGCACCAACAGGAGGCAGCGCCCCAAGGAACTGCCACCAATCCTGACTACAGAGGACAGCCTCAAGCATCAGCTCTGACAGCCTACCAGGGAGCTAGCTACACTCTACCAGAAACACAGACTTTCCAACACGTAAGCAAGCAGGAGCCTGGGCTCCCTCAGCTCAGCGCCAGTGCAGCAGAGTTCAGACCAAGCCAACAAGGTCCTTTGCACATCACATGGCAAAATACACCCAGCCACCAATATGCTGAAGGAAATTACCAGCCAAACATGGCACACGCCCCTACTCCTGGAAGCGAGGTACCATCGCCACCCGGTTACACCCCTATGAGACTTTACAGAAGCAAACTAGATCTGGCATCCAAGGGTGTACACAAATTCCCCGATAAACCGGGAAAGGACTATGTATTGTGGAAGTTCACGTTCCAAACCGCCATCCAAGATGAAGCTATAACATCGAGCGAAGCGCTCGGACACATGAAAACATGGCTGGGACCGGCTTCCACATGATTAGTAGAGAACGCTCAACTAGCCCACCTAGGCAACCCAGCTACCGCCCTTCTCAAAGCTTGGGAAAGGCTCGACGAGCGGTATGGTGGACATGAACTGACAGAAAAGTCGCTCTTGGATTGCATTTACACCTTCCCTAACATCAATATCAATGATCACACCCAGATGTTGGAATTCGCAGACACGCTCTCGATGCTACATTCAGTTCGCGAGCAACCCAACATGCCAAAACTTACCTGCCTCGATCAGTTCGAGAAGCAAAGGATCATAGTTAGAAAACTACCAAAGCAGTCAAGGGACGAATGGGCCAAAATATCAGAAACCCACAGGAACCAAGACCCTGACGCACCACCCGCCTTCGCTGTACTCGCTGAATTTGTGACCGACCAAGCAAAACTACGTCATAATGCCAGCAACGTCGAGCCAACAAATGACAACTTCAGCCCCAACCAAAGTTCTTCCCAAGCTACGGACAGAACCACACCTTTGGTGTATAAAACAGACATCATGCCTTCCCCAAAGAAGTCTCCAGACGAACAAATACTGAGAAGTGCTCTTTCAAACCCTCATCCAACTACCAAAGGCCTAACTTGCCTGATACACAAGTCCTCTCACTCTCTAAATGATTGCAGAGAATTTAGGAAGAAATCCCTAGATGACCGAAAGACCCTACTCAAAGAGAATAGGATATGTTTCAAATGCTGTGACTCTATGGATCACATGGCCAAGGACTGCACAGCTAAGGTGAAATGCCACCTGTGCAACAGTGACAGGCACCCAGCAGCCTTACACCTAGAACCTAAGATGCTGTCTAAGGAATCACGACAAGCAACTAGCTCTACACCAGACTAATCACTGACCGAGTCCTGTTGCTAAGGAAGACCAGCTTAGACAATTGAACCTCTTCAGTTCCAGCTGTTGTTCCTGATTCTTCAGTTCCGGCTGTTCCTGAGTTTCCGGATGTTCCTGATCCTGAGTTTCCAGCTCCGGCTGTTCCTGAGTTTCCAGATGTTCCTAATCCTGAGTTTCCAGCTCCAGCTGTTCCTGAGTTTCCTGATGTTCTTGATCTTGATTCTTCAGCCCCAGCTGTTCCTGAGTTTCCAGATCCAGCTGTTTATGTCTTTCCAGGTTTTTCAGTTCCTGAGTATCCTGTGAATCCAGTTCCCCTCATTCCTGAGAAGCTTGGGTTCCAGTTTTTTCTCTACCAGATTTGGTTCCAGCTTCCTTCACAGGAAGAAGAAGACCTTGTCTCACTGGGAGACAAGACTGCATACCAGAACTATTGGCCCAGGGGACTTGCGCACTGGGCCCACCCACTTGATGAACTAGTTTACCCAGCTGAGAGCCAGATCGTGAAGCCACGTAAGTCAGGTCATGACTCAAAGTCACTTGTACCAGGCTGATCACTGATTTGGTCCATTGCTGATGAAGACTGAACCACAAGATTAAACCTCAAATTATGTATTGTCTTATGCATTGTTTGATGTAACACTTGCCTTTTTCATAATTGTGCATGTTTTATGTTTACCTTATAGTTATGAATGTTTGATACCAAGTTTTTACCTATTTAGTCACAAGTTAACCACAATGAGTATTGCATGCCTTGATGCTACGTTTTTACTATTTTAGTAGTGGAAATATAAATTTCCAAGCGGGGAGTGTTCTGGCCCATATAGCTCTATGGCCCATATAGCTCTATGGCCCAGCTCTACGTTGGAGTGTCTGGCAGTTATTGGGTTAAATGCTAGGTATGTGGATGGGTCAGTGGGAGGAGTTCCAAAGGTCTTTGGGAGACTTCCTGGACACAAGCCACATGGGAATGCTTTTGTCGGTAACAAGCATGGGCCATGGAGGTCATACAATAGCCTCAGTCATTATAAAGATGGTATAAAGAGCAATATCTTCTTACCTAAAGGAAAGATCTAAAAGATGAACAAACATGTATTTCCAGCAGCACCAATCTCAACGTGAACCCAAGTAATCTTTCTCATTAAAATATATTTTGTTTATTATAAGATCGTTTCTTTTGAGTTAACTATCTGACAGGATTTAAAAGAGATCATTTTAAGTTTGTGTCAGAATAATTAGCATTACCACTTTTTCATCCTGGCCCTTATCCTAGGAACAAGATCCATCACAATATCCAGCTCTATCTGTTCTTGAGCCCATGAAAACCACTATCCACTATCTTTACTTTTTCACCTACTATCAACTTTAAATTCACAAAGTATCTAAATGTTAATTTTGTTATCTTGAAAGATAATGTTAGCTTTTTTAATCCATTTTAGTTTTTCCACTTTCAAAATAATTTTTTCTAAATTTAATTTCCCCTAGTAAAATGGTTGGTAGTATTTCTCTCTCTCTCTCTCTCTCTCTCTCTCTCTCTCTCTCTCTCTCTCTCTCTCTCTCTCTTTCTCTCTCTCTCTCTTTCTCTCTCTCTCATACACACACACACACACATACACTTCATGCTGCTATTTCCTTTTAGGCTAAACAACAATTCTTTTAACAAATTAAAAGCTAAAATCCATATTCAATCATCACCCACTCATTCCTTTACCCTACCTATACTTACATTACCACACATACTTCTTAATCATCCCAGGGACTCTGATATATTAATTTTCAGATCCATACTCTTCTTTGCATCATACAATCTATCTCGCATTCACAGTAAATAATTTTTTTCAGCTAAATACAAAATACACATATATTCACATTCAAATTGTATATTCTTGTCTTAGTCCTTTTTCAGTGTTAAATCATTCACTAAGAATTTTCTTTATTTTCTTGCCTGTGTTATTTTTATTCTATACTGTTTTTATCTGTTCAGCAACAACTTGTTTGTTCAAAATACTCCATAATTCAAGTCCAGAACCCCTCTCTGTTTTGGTTTTCAAGAGATCTGTTATTTTTTACCATACTTTATTAGTTTAGCATAAGTTAAGCATATTAAATTCTGTTCCTTAAATTGATCTTGTATTCTGATTGTATGTTCCTCAGGTCCTACTTTGCTGTCACAGTTACTCTCCTTCATTTTCTACATTTCACTCATACCTGATATCATTAATTCGTGATCTGTTCCATTAGATGGACTGGAAAATTCCCAGATTATTGAATTGCCCTTCTCCTCCATGCCCTTTGGTTGTATAACTGTAGTCAGTTAGGTGTCTATGAATATAGTGTGTGCATTTACACTGCTTGAAGCAAAAATCAAATAATTCTTTCTGCAAACCTATATTACCTGAATTATGTTCTTTCTAATCAAAACATTTCTACTTTTTCTTAGTTTCCTTCCTTTCTCTGACTTCATTATTCCAATCACCAATTAGCACGTCTTACAATTTCCTACATAATTCCAAAGTAACTGTTTCTATTGTGTATTCAGTCCATCAGAAATACTGTTTGTTTTACTGGTTATGGTAGTCTCTATTTTATGGAATTCCTTCTGCAGACAAACTCAATTCATTCATGGAGTTGGTCTCAATATTACAGTAAAAATCTTTCCCCCCTCAGATTGTCTTTTGCAATTTGTTACTAGTCCTATTGATGATGTTTGTATTGCTTCAGCCAAGTTACAGCACCAAAATGAGACTGGATGAACTCAGAAAGATAAATAGGGTTGGAACTGGTTAGTATTGAGATAGCTTGTCAAGACATTGCCAATTGGTAGGCTAAGCTACAAAGTTAAGAAAAAAAATCCCAAAATGGTGAATATTTTCCTTTGCCAAGAAAAGTAAATGGACTTGTCTTTCAAATGAATAATCATTACTTTATTATGCTAAATTATTATTTTACAACATTAAAAGACAACATGGATAAAAATGAAAGTCCATTCCATAAAAATATATACTGTTAAAAAACATTACCGTGTAACAAAAAAAACTTAAATTATTGTATTGATTTTCTCAAATTAAAAAAATCCAGTGCCATGCCACTTTTCCTGGATTGATTAGAACAGCCACGTTGTGCATAAGGGGGACATTTTTAAACTCTGATTATTCCATTATGCAGAAACAGAAACAAAGGTATTATGAAACTACATTCTGTTTCTCATAGTCAAATAACAATAGATTTATAAATCTATCAGAAAAATTGATCACAAATATTTAGGTATACAATCTATATCACTGAGTCAATCTTCAATGAGGCACTTGAAAACATTGATGCTGGCATCAAAATAAACAGTGTTTGGATCAACAATTTAAGATGCTGACAATACAGTTCTGCTTGCCAGTAAACATGAAGCTCTTCATCAACAGAGTCACAAAAATATCTGAAAAATATGGTTTGAAGTTTAACACCTCAAAAAACAAGATCATGGTCATCAGCAAACAACCTGTTAATTTACCACCAATAAATTCGGAAGGAATACCATTAGAAAAAGTTGAAAGGATCATGCATCTCAGTTCTAATTTACATGAAAGCTGGGATATGACCATTGAAATGAAGACAAGGATAGAGAAAGCTCGAACAGCATTCTTCAAAATGAAAAAGGTCTTCTGCAGTCACGACATAAGCCTAAGATTGAAAATCAGGCTTGTCAGATGTTATATTTTTTCTATCCTGCTCTATGGAGTAGAGAGTTGGTCTCTGACAGAAGGCCACCTGAAGAGACTAGAAGCATTTGAAATGTGGATTTACAGGCGGCTGTTACGTATAAGCTGGGTTGACAAGATCAGAAAAGAGGAGGTGATAAGCCATCTGGGAAAGTTAAGGGAAATCATCAAAACAATTAAAAAACGAAAGTTAGAATATTTCAGACATGTGATGCGACACCCAGAAAAATACGGCATACTCCATTTAATCCTCCAGGGAAAGATTGAAGACAAATGAGGTCCAGCAGAAGAAGAACATCATGGCTTCAAAATCTAAGGGACTGGTTTGGACAAAACTCAGCAGCACTTTTTCGCCAACATGATCTCCAACGTCCGATAACGGATATGGCACAAGAAGAAAACTGTTATGTAATTTGCTGTCCAACTCTTTTATTCTTTTGATAATTGATCAAATAAACAATCTATATGTGATTCACAGAAACAATTCTCCTTACTTACCTCATTAGGAAAGTATTGTGCCCTCCAGAAGCAATTTTTCCATGATTTTTTTTTAACATTAAGAAAAATCAGAGATAAAAGTGCTCATAATAATTTTAATACTTGTCACATCAAAAGATTTTCAAAATTCAGGTAAGATTCAGATTTAGGAAATGCAGATGTTGAAAATATTGCAAAAGCTATTAGCTTAGAATAGCCCATTATCTATCCTTTCTTCTAGCTTTTAATGCATATCTTGATTGAGGGTTTAGAAATATTGTTCCCTGGGTAAAGAAATTTGCTAGTGTTTTGTTTGGAACCCTGCATATGCAAAATGATAGTAAGAACAGACAGCCTATAGTATCACTTCTATGATACTTTTTTGTTTTATTTTTTGTTTTGTTTTATTTCCTTGATTGTACAGCCACTGTTCCATTCAATAACTTGAAAGAAAATATAATTGAAATAACATGGATGATGGGATTTAGGATTAATATATATATATATACATTGCTTACTGGTGTACACCGCTTAGAGAGTGCTTGCACTTAAAGCGGTATATAAGTCTCATAAATAAATAAATAAATAAATAAATAAATCCTAAATGGGCATTAAATCAAACTGCAGTGTTTACCAATACTAATATTGTGATTGGTTGACCTAAGAAAATGTAAATTGAAAAAGGACAGGTCAACAATTACATGCCACATGTTGTTGTAAATTGACTAAAGTTTTAATTTGAAAAAAAAAGTATTTATTTAGAAGTATATTTGATGATGGAAAGTTCTTTTAACCTATTAATAGTTTAAACATTACATGCTTGTTTTTAAGAGCAGGATTAAATAAGTATATTTTAATCCACTGGAATATTGATAAAAAAATCAATTCCATTCAGTGATAAACACAAGAATGAGAAATGATCTATGACATTGTTTTTGTCATAACTTTTTTCCTCTGCTACTAGAATGGGTACCGCTAACTAGTGAAGTACAAGGCATTTCAAATATGAACTGGTCTCTTCAGAGTTCAAAGCAGTTGTTGCAACCTTTCTGAAAAATCCCATTTGGATAATTTGAGAAATGTTCTGAATCTGTAAGAGATTTATCAACTATTGGCTGATACCAGAACAAATCATAGATGTATAAGAAGCTACATGATACTATGTCATTGTACTACATCAAGGCTCATGTTCCTCTGATCTATGGATGAATAAGCAATTCAGCCCCTAAGGTTGAAGACAATGCTTGATGATGCAGTAGAAACCACCCATGCTTATAAACATGTGCATAGATCTATGCACAAGCATATTTTCTCCCTATAGTTATCTTTCCTTGATGTACAGAGAAAGTTAACTTGTTCATTTTTTTGATATTTTTAATTCCACCTTTATTACTTTATAAACAAATCTACTCAGTGGAAATACATAATACATCTTCTTCCTATTTTCCTCACAACAACAATCCTGTGAGATGATTTGGGCTGAGAGAAAGTGACTTTAATCTAAGGTAGGATCAAAATCCACTATATCCTGGTTTCTAAGCCAACTTCTTTTTATTATTTTATTTTTATAAATTTTTATAAATTTTCTATTTTCACAAAAGTGCTCAATAAACAACATGATGACTGAGTCCATTAATAATTCAGTGAGACATATAAGTTTTCACAACTAGGTCCAATGTTATACCCGCCAGAACATCCTCTCTTCTTCTGGTTAAAATTATTTTTCCACATTAAGCAAATACAATTCTTATTATTGTTGGTAAACATACAATTGTATATCAACATTTGTTACATTTTTCTAATAATATCAATAATATCAGTTTAGAATATCTTTCCTAGCCAAAACATACCTTGATTGCATTTGCATTCAATTTCCATGTATTTAATCCATATCCTATTTTTGCTTTTTTTTCAATTTTAGTTTCCCATCCATGTTCAAAGTGTCCCAATCATTTATAATTTCAAATCAAGTTGTATTTGAGCAACCAAAAGAATCCCTTATTCAAAGTTCTTACCATATTCTTATTTCCCTTTTCATACCAAGATATAATATTTTGATTACAAATCCTAGCTATCTAGTTATAAAAATGCTTCTATTTCTAACTATTCTTAACCATATTCAAACCTCTAATCAATAATATAGCATCCTCTCTATTAGGTCAAAGCTTCTGTTTCTTTCAATCTTACTCTACCTTTCTTTCTTTGCCAAATTGTTCTTTTATCTCCTTTGAGTCACAAGCTAGAATAATTGTTTTCTATTTCAGCATGGAGAGAATTTCTTTCTGTGTTTCATCAGTATTTTCTTGATGATATAGCAAGTTAAGGCTGCTGGGAACAGGTGTTAAAGATGATATTTTACTATTTAATGCTGAGTATGAAACATCCATTTTATTTTATTTTTATAAGTAACCTTTATAGATTTATCCAACTCACTGTCTGTTCCTGAATCTCTCCTAAGCAGATATAAGTAAAGTTCAAATTTTTCTGTCCAATCCTTTTTGTCCAGGGAGAGAGAAGAATCTTTGAGGGTTGTTTAACACTCAAGATTTATAATCCAAAGTGTTCCCCAAAAAAATCCACAAGGTGGCGCAGCAGTTAGAGTGCAGTACTGCAGGCCACTTTAGCTGACTGTGTTCAGCAGGTCACCGGTTCAAATCTCACCGGCTCAAGGTTGACTCAGCCTTCCATCCTTCCGAGGTAGGTAAAATGAGGACCCAGATTGTTGGGGGCAATGTAATATATATTTCCACTGAGTAAGTTTGCTTACTTAAAGCGGTATATAAGTCTCATAAATGAAATGAAATGAATGAATGAATGAATGCTGTTCAGAAAGTCTGTATTTATGTTCAAAATTCAGACAAGCCAAATTTAAAATGTTTGTCATCTCTGCCACATAGATAAGCAGCTTCCAAGCCTGTTCTTTTTTTTTCTCAACTGTAATTCTGTAATAATAAAATAGTTCCAAGAATTACTGTAATTCTTAATAATAAAATAGTTCCAAGGCCAGCCAAAATCTTATCTAGTTCCGGGCTTCAAGCCAGGTCTCTTTTAGTGCCATAATTCACCACTAGATGTCATCAATGCCACTTTCCAGTTTTTAGATCCAAAACTTATGTTGTTAAACTTTTCAAGTCTTTTTCTTTAAAAAAAATAAAAAGGTTTTAAAAACTTTCAGTCCCCAAATTTTCAAGCTGTAAGTATATTTTAATTCCGGATAAGTCTTATAGGTTTTGTCAGTGTCCCCAAATATTAATTCACTGCTTTTCTTTTCTGAGGGAGTGGGGTGGAAATTCTCTTTCCCTCTTTCATCAGATGGGAATGCTTTGGGCAGATTTTCAGGAAGAGGTCTTAAAATCATGAAGAAAGGATCAGGTCCCACCCAGTTTCATCCATGTTGCTGTAAAGTTGCTTGGTAGTCCTTGTTGACTTCCGTTGTCTGCAGCTTCGGAATGGCTACACAAATGCAGCCAGTCTTTCCTCTACCGGCTTGGAGAGCTTCCTTGGATCAAACGGGGGGCTGCCACCCCCCCCACAATCAACGAGAGTCCCCTCCTTGCTTGCCACCTCTACGGGGTGACTTTTGACCCTTTCCAGGGTCCCCCAGTGGGGTGAAACCAGACACAAAAGACGGAGTCCCCATCTTCCTGTGTCTGCATCGCCACGAGATCCTAACCGTAAGCCTAAGCCAGCTTCTTAACTACTTACCTACTTCCTCCTTAGAGATGATGCTATAGGATTTAATGAATGAGTCTCTTTTCACAAACTCTGGCAATCATAGAACTTTCCTCAAAACAAGTCCAATTTTACATAGGTTTAATTAATTTCACCAGTCAATTCTATTGTGGGAACACCAAAATTCCAGTCAACTGCTTCATCTAACTTATGTTGCATAATCGTCCAAAAAGAGGAAAAAAATAGAGTTCATTAAAAAAAAAAAGCCCTACCACCATTAGGATTTTACAGTACAGAATACATCTTCCAAACTTTGCCTGCAGAAGTCAAATCATACCTTTGCTGTCTGTCAATGGGGAAGGGTCAAGTGATACAATGAAGCATTGTTAATTCTCTCCTGATCCAAGTGCATCATGCCCTTACTCAGAAAATGAGCATGTTTTATTTCCAACATAGTGGTTTTAAACCTAGATACAATGTTTCATGGATTATGTATACATTTCAGTCTTTCTAATCACCGAGTTTAATGGGTCCCTCAGAGCCTCCAGCATTCTTTGACGGATGAATGAGATAATTCTGTTCCATGAATAGCAGGGATATTGCAGAAAAAACAAGATTTGTGAGAGTGGTAAGGAATTGGAGTATTTAGAAATTTGATGTAGATGATCTAGAACAGTGATTCTCAAACTTTCTAATGCCATGACCCCATAATACAGTTCCCCATGTTGTGGTGACCCCCAAGTGGGTGTGGCCACCAATAAGAGGGAGTAGGACAGCTAGGGAAAAGGGAAAAATGGTGGACAGCATGGTTTGGTGACCCCCGTGAAATGGTCATTCGACCCCAAATGGGGTCCCGACCCACAGGTTGAGGACCACTGATCTAGAATGATTGTTACTGTCATGAAATCCATATGTACTAGCATAAACATGGTAAAATTAATGTGCTGTAAAGTTCATTGATAAATCAGGAGAAGATAAGTGAGAGTGAAAAATAATAGATACTTACAGAGTCTCTGGGATCAAATATAGCCCAAAGTCCTATAGCGATCAGGTATGATTTTCCCAATGTTGTCTGTCACAGCCTTTTCACAACTGCTTCTTCCTAATGTATCCCCCAGATGAACAATGGGCTGCCAGCTGAAAAATGTTGGCCTTCTGTGACTGTCCATAGTTTTCAAAATTTCAGGCAGAGAACTTTGTACTGTCAGATTTTATCTTCCCCATCCTCACTGTCGATGCTGATATTCTGTTTTTTTCCAACTACCACTTAGCTGAAAGCAGAATGTTGTTCATTTAAGTCTTCAGATCCCTCTTTTTCCGGCTCCTGAATTCTTCTCACATCTGTTTGTAATAGTTTTATACAAGACTCAATAGAGTTGCTTGTTCTTTCTTTTTTTGTATAAGGGCACAATAAACTTATAAAAAACAGTATATTTCTTTTAAGATCATTCTGCCATTTTTTTTTAACATTAAAAGCATTAGCATTCTCCATCTCTTCAGGAGCCATTGAATCTTGAATTTTGTTTTCTAGGGCTCTTTGTATACAAGGCACTGATTTTCCTTTCTTTAATCTCTGCTTATATTCAGCATCTCTCTCTCTCTCTCTCTCTCTCTCTCTCTCTCTCTCTCTCTCTCTCTCTCTCTCTCTCTCTCTCTCTCTTTACTTTGCCTCTTTGCATCCTGTTAGAATCTTTTGGTTATACCTTCCATCCCCCCATTCCCAAATTTTGGAGCCTGCAGAGCTCCAAAACATCACTCCCAAACATCTAGTTCGTTTCTTTTTCTTCTCATCTACATAATAATATTCAAAGTTCACTAATCCCTTTGTGTATATAGAATCTACGTGATAGATTCTATCATGAACTGTCCTTGAAGCATTATGATAGAGATGTTTTGGAGAGGAGACAGGTCAAAAGTAATAGAAGTCATAAATACCTTTTTGAACAAAGCCTGGAAATCAGGTTATTTAATATAGTGGACCCTTTCTAGAACTCTAGAAACAGTTGTTTCACTTAAAAGTATTTTTAAACCCAGCCTGCAACACAATAATTTATCGCATTAAACTGTCCTTAAAACATCTTGCTTAGCCTACCAATCAAGCTAATAGCCATGTCACATGAGCACTGCAGCTGGAACAAATTTGAGAGCTCCGGCACCAGCTGCATTTTGAAAAACAAAACACCAAAAATTGTGTTCTGGGAGAGTGGGTGCTTTACAGCCTAACACATAGTCAGAGTTAGTGGCAAAGCTCCCAAGGCATCCTTAGCACAGAATGTTAGAACAGCATGAGTCCTCAAGATGAAATAAAAGTAGTGAAAATGAGCCATTTCCATTCAAGGGCTATTTGTTTTCAAATGGAGAGAGTATGTCTCAAATTGCCTTTGCAGTGGGCATATATATGAAATGAAAACAACCCTCACCTCTGTCCTACTCTATCAGGCAGATACACTAAATCATAGCTTTACAATAAATCTCCAAAGTCCTGTTTTTGGTGGGGGGGGGGAAACCTGCTCTATTTTACTTTTTAGAGGAAGGACAAAAGGAAGAGTTACTACCAAGGAAATGGTCAGTTAAAAGAGGCTTGAGCCCAGGCAAAGGAAACAATTTGAGAAAATCTATCAAACCAGCCCTTTCCTACTTTACATGAAGATAAAGTATAGGAGGAGGGAGCTGATTCAGACTTGTAAAATTGTATTATTCTAGCTGTTACAATAAAAGTAGTCCTGTTCTAAATGGTGTTGGTTTCTTAGTCTGGTTGGGCTTACAAATGGTTACAGTTGTACACAGAGAGCAAAGAGCCTTATTCTTATTCTGCTTGGCAATGAAAGTAGCTGGAATTAGTCAATTGCTCTTCCTTAATCTACCTACAAAGAGTTTTTCTACAACTGTAAAGACAGGAAACTACCAGGTATGCTGCTTTGAGATCTCAAAGGAAACATATATAACAAAAATATCATTCAAAATATTGAGATGAGAAAAATATAGATTTGAGAAGCGACATATAAAGAAGAAAGGAAGCTATGGTGACAAAACTCAACTAAGAACATACCAAAAATTGGAGATGATCCAATTACTGTTTAATTAAAGTTAGTAACTTAAATTGTGTCATTGTCCTATTTTTAAGAGTGAAGAGTGCCAGACACTGGGTTTACAGAGACTGAAGATGCAGATATGTATATATTTTACCATGGATAATGAATTGTTTTGCAAATAGTAAGTATGGAAAGAGGTACACAGGACATTCATATATTCAGAAATAATACATTTTGCAGTCAGAGTTATTGGATTTTGAGAAGCATGAATGCCAATCAGCCTGACAGTTACACTAACAATTTGACCCAGCATCCCACTTTGAAAGGAGAGGGTTGTAAACACAACCATTGTGTAAACACAAGCATAGTTGAAAGTGTAATGGTTCATGGAGACCTGTAGTTTGTGAATCAAAGGATACAACGCCAGAAGGATGTATGCCATGAGGGAATGAGTATGACATTTATAGGAAAAAGTTGATTTAGCAATTGAAGCTATTGTGACTAAATAGCTTGGCTTTTATGTAAAACAGGCAGGCAAAGGATATTCAGGAACCATTCATGACCTTGGTAGGAGGCCTGCAAAGCAATAAAGATTCCCTCTACTTGAATTGTTTTTTAATTTAATTTAAATTTTAAGTTGAGCCTACTTTTCTTCATACTTTTAAAGTTCATTGCAGTCTGTTGGAAAACTGAGGTACCTAGACCTTTGCTCTCAACCTGTAGCATAGTTATCTTCTGGGCTAGAGATCTGTATGAAATGTCTCACAAGTAGCTATGTTTTTTATTTACTATCTTCAAAGTTTTGGGTCATTTCCACAGTCTAATTGAAAATGTAGATATCTTTCCATGTCCTCATCACAGCCAGCATATTCCATGTGTCCTGAACATGGACATCTGGACTTCAAAATCTTACCTTTCTCAGAGTTAGAGATGTAACCCAGGAGTGTCAAACTCGCAACATCATATGACGTGTCGTGACATATCATGACTTTTTTTTCATTGCCAGCAATGAGGTGGGCACAGTTTCGCTCTGATGCATCCAGCCCATGGGCCAGCAGTTTGACACCCCTGTTGTAGACTCTTAGTCAACAAATAAAATAAAAAATTTAGCATTCACTTCATAATGGCATTAAAAATTTTATTTGCTTTATGTTTAAGAGATTAGGTGGCTGTCTAGAATATTTTTCAAGAAACAATCATAATTAATTGTCAAGTGTCTTATTGTACCCTAAGCTTTCTTGCATTCCCTCTCAGCAGGCAAATAGAGTCTTCAGGCAAATACATTGCCTATTACAGATAGCAAGTGAGCGACTTGTAGTGTTGTGGCAGCACTTGCTGTGACTATATTGACTGTTTATTCACTCATAAATTTACAAAAGGATAAAGAAGTGCTAAAATATTTATTTTCAATACCACCATTAGTGGGTTTTAACTCAAATGCTGGGCTTCTGAACAACTAAATTTTATTCCAAAAAATACAACTCTGACCAAATCTCTGTATTTAAATGGACAGGAGGACAGGAAGGCCTGGAGGAACGTTGTCCATGGGGTTGTGATGGGTCAGACACGACTTCACAACTAACAACAACTCCACACTCCTTTCCAACTATTAGAATTTTGTTTATGTAGCAGTCCAGATCAAAATAAAGTGTACAGTCACCATGCTGCTTAACTGTTTAACTGTAAGAGGAAAACCCTCCTCTGAACAAAGGACCATAGAGTATATCCATAGATGCAAGCTTATAAACACTGCCATCTACTGGCTGAATATTACTATAGTTGTTGCAAAAATACATTCCAACATGTATTCCAACACCCTCACTCAACAACTACTCCTTATATTAGTCCCATTTCAGATCTCAGTTCTATAAATGTGTTTCTTATACTACTTCTTGTCCTTCTTCTTCCTGTCCTGGCTCTCTGCAGAGCTGGCACTATCTCTCTGCAGAGCTGGCACTGCTGCTGTGACTCCAGCCTTGGCTCTGCCTGGGGTGGGGTACTAGGGTGGTGGCTGCAGCCTCTTTTGACTTCTCCTAACTACTCTTCTGTTCAGATGAATGTTGCAATTTAAAACCAGTTTTGGTTTATAAATTAGCCAAACTGAAACACTTTTATAGCATCCATACATTTCTCATGGAGAAGTGGACATAAAAATGTTTACCAGTGGGTGGAAAATGCCTTGATAACAGCAGCAAATATTGTGAAATGTGCAATACTGTATTTGAACTTCAGTAAATGATCGGACATAAATTAAAAATACCAATAATGCTCTTGACCATCTAAATTATGTTTTATATAATTATATAATGTCATGTACAATTAACATTTGAGTCACATACAACTCTGTGACTCAGATAATGCATTTATACTCTGAACTGCAGCAGAGGGAAAGAACACAACTGCTCATCAAAGATGTGGATTTCAAGGTAGGTTTACTTCCTGTTGACCCTCATACCTGGTTATATCAATCCAAGTTATATTGCAACACTGTGCATGGCCCAACACTGCAAACATTTCTTTTTGAGCCTGCTAAAAAAATCACCTGCACCTTTTCATTCTTTCTGGGCTCTTTGTTCATTCAGCAGAGGAACACAGGAGTCTAACTGCTGCCCATCTTTGTCCTGAGTTCTCTGGCCTGCAATACAAATGAGTGGAACTGACAAGTGTCCAGCAGTGCCCAGCTGTCTCCATAGAAACCAACAGGAGGTCTGGCCTTCTGCTACTTCAATGCCTCCATTTTGTTGCTCTGCTTTTTCTTTAAATATGGCATAGATACAACTTCAGCAAAGTGCACTTGCAGCAATTACATTTATTGAGTGGCTTTAAAATTCTTAAACCTCCTTTCAGCTGAGATCTTGAGAATGGTTACAGAATAATCACTGATATTTTTCACAGCAGTTCTGAGTTATTATAAGTAGTCAAAACCTGGGGGGAAATGTCAAAATTAGGTTTTACAGGTCAGAAATTTCCAATGGAAACTCTTTTATCACACAATAGCTTTCAATAGGACTCCATTGACTTTTGTGCAAAAAGGAAAAAAGGCTAACTGTTCAAAATCTCTGGACATATTTTTCTCTCCTTGCAGTCTTCCATTTGCAAGCTAATCATACTGTCATCAAAGTCTTTCAAAGCTGGCTGAACTCCCCAATCATATCAGCAGCTGTCATTTCTATTTGTTCAAATGTCAGGCATTAGTTTAGTAGCTCCATAGAGAGAGGCTGATTTTTTTCAAAGATGTTGGAACACCATATTCTTCTTGTCCAGAAATTAGTTCCTAAACCAGCCAGCTCCATTTAACTTTCGCTGTTTAGCTCTAACCTAGAGAAGCATAACCTTTTTTTCATATCCAACAATCACATTTAGTTTTTGGGGTATCATGCTGGAAGTCAAATTACAACAAGGAGGTAGACTTAGAAAAAGTAATAAGTAGAACCATACCAAAAACTAAATTTGTAAATGCATTCAGAATGGTTTATACTTTATATGTTTAATACCTTCCCCCTTATATTAAAAATACACTTTCCTAGCAACTTTTAATGGGCCTCCAGGATTTGTATCTAAGTCATATAATCCTAAAGTAATAGAACTCATTTACTCCAGGCTACAGACTGTGTTAAATGACACACTAAAGCACTAGCTGACCAGTCTTACCATACTGTACTGCATAAACTAATTCTGTATATTTAGAGTATCTTAGGTAACCAGAAAATTGGGTTAACTGAGAAAACCATGGTTAAATTAGCTAAGGCTGGGTATTTCTTGCCATAAATTGAAAGCCATAAAACTCCATGTAAATTTTATCCTTTTTCTTGTTCTCTCATTTGTTTATATATTACATATCATTTGCTTCTTCTGGTTAGAATAGTAAGAAAAAATAAGATAGAATCAAAAACTTTCTTATTCAGTTGATAATGGACCATATACAATGTCTTCTAGATATAATGAAGAGATATATCATTATTGTTTGATCACATATGTTTAGGGACAGGTGCAATAAAAAAAACCCAGAAGTACCTATGACTGAACAATCTGTATAGATATACTTAGATAGATAGATAGATAGATAGATAGATAGATAGATATATATATATATATATATATATATATATATATATATATATATATACTCCTATCCTTCAGGAGCATCTCTTGCTTACTTTGACTAACAAACAATTACTTTTCCTTCATCTAGCCCAGTGGTTCTCAACCTGTGGGTCGGGACCCCATTTGGGGTCGAACGACCATTTTACGGGGGTCGCCAAACAACGCAGTCCACCATTTTTTTCCCCTTTTCCTTAGCTGTGCTACTCCCTTTTATTCTATTGGCTTTTGAAAGCCAATAGAATAGACTCTCTTGAATAGAGTCTAATTCTATTGGCTTTCAAAAGCCAATACGAATTGTCCAGGCTATGTCTGCCCCGCTGAGGCGCCAAAAGTCCCATTCTGCAAACGGTGCTGCACCAGTTGAGTAATCCTCGACTTACGACCGGTTGAGTAGTCCTCGACTTACGACCGGTTGAGTAGTCCTCGACTTACGACCGGTTGGGGGTCGCGGCATTAAAAAGGTTGAGAACCACTGATCTAGCCTATTATTGATACCACACAGTTTTAGATTTTGAAAAGGTATGCTTGATTTCTTTCTTTGCAGATTCCAGTCATACTCTCTCCCCCTCTTTAAAGAATTAATTATTCTATAGTGAGAAAGATGGGAGATAATATGACACACACTCACACTCACACAGAGAGACATATATATGGTTTGAATTTCAAATTTATTTATTGAAAAACAAGTACTACAACACTATAGCGACTTTTGTATCTTAGTGGATCTCATGTCAGGTTAGTCAGTTACCAGACCTACAAAAATTGGAGAGTTGGTCTCTAATGATATCCATTGGGGGGAGGTGATAAATGTGCAACTACATATAAAATCTATCATTCAAAGAAACAATCTGCTGTTCCAAAAGCATATTTAAAGGATATCGTTACGATAATACAAACGTTGCATTATGCTAACATATGAAAAATGCTCACTAACATAAAAATAAATCCTAATGACTTATAGCCATTTCCTTTAGTTTTTGCTGCAAAATATACCCTACAATTATTATTATTTATTGTTGACCTTACTGTATCCTCATGTCTTACAGCAATTATTTTTGAAAAGGCAAATTTCAGATAAGAAAACACTGTGAAATCACTCATGTGCCACAGGGCTTGCCTGGGAGCAAGTGCTCAGGAAAAACTTGAGGTTTTTTTTACCATTTCACTTTGAAATGGTAAAACTGCAAAAACTATCCATTTAACAACAGTGAACACTCAACACTGAAGGAGAAGGATGTGGGGAGAACTTAATAACTGTTTTCCAGTGCTTGACGGGGTGTCACAGAGAAGAGGAGATTGACTTATTCTCTAGGGCACCAGAGGGCAGGACAAGAAGTAATGGGTGGAAGCTTGTTAAATGAGAACAATTAATCAATGAAATAGCTTGCCCTTCCCCCCCCCCCTCCTGGAGTTGTGAGTGGTCCATCACTGGAAATTTTCAAAAATAAATTGGACAGCCATTTGACTAGGATGGTATAAGGTCTCTTGCTAGAGCACTTAGCTGGACTAGAAGACCTCAGAGGTCCCTTCCAACCTATTATTCTGTGTTCTATAAAGAGGCTGTAGGGTAGAAAAACAAAGAAAAGAAAAGAATAATCAAATAGATATTAGCATACTTGCTGCATTTCTGTCAAAAATGCAGTGAATGAGGCATAGATATGCAAACATACTGGATTAGTCAGAACTGACTGCTCCAGAAATTAAAATAAAATACACTTGGTATATTTCAACAGACAACCATAGATTTTGGCTTAGTATTACAGACAGCTATTCTGGCTGGCTTCCATATACAAGTCCACTGGTAAATACAGAGAGCTTATCATATTAGAGAGAGCAGCAAGAACAAAGACTTGTACGCAATGACACCAACCTCAAATTTTGCCTCAATCTACAGGCAAAATATAGAAGGCACATCTTGTACAGAATTTTGAAAGAGAAAAGGAACAGCACAAAAACGTCTTTATGTAACTAGTTTGATTATATAAAAATGTCAAGTCATCCAGAGAATCCACAAAGCAAGGAATTGTTCTGGATATCCAGCATAAATAACTTGGAAACATATCTATAAAAGGTGCTAGGTGTGATCTCCAAGGATTGCTGTCCAAGTGGCAAGACTGGTTGGAAACAGTTGTTAGGCAAATAGATTGTGTGAGCACAACTTTTAGCCAGTGTGTCTCAGATAATATTATACTGGATCCTTTTCAGTGAGGTATGGATATGGGACTCAAATAGAATTGATCCTATTTTTTTCAGATAATCTCTGATGTTAGCAGGTTGGGGAGTAATGTATCCTTCCTTGTCCTTCTTGACCTCTTGGTGATATTATCTACCATTGGGTCTTTCTGGATTAGCTGCTGGATGTTGGGGAGGGGTGGCACTGAATTGTGCTTGTTTTATTCCTTCCTTTGGGCCCGGCTCCAGTCCTTATGCTCAGCAACTGCATCAGTTGCTAATATGCTTCTAGTATGCTTCTGGTAATGACCTATAAACCCCAAATGGCATGGGACCAGGTTATTTGAGGAATTGCCTCTCCCCTGCTTCCTGCCCTGCTACCTGCCCTATCAGGTCTGCAGAGACATGTTACAAGTCCATTAAGGAGGTCATCTTATGAAGCCCAGGAAAAGCTTATTTTCTGTCATGGTGCCTGCCTTTGGAATATTTTCACTCTGAGATTAGATTGGCCCAACACTACTGGTCTTTTGGACAGCTCTGAATAGACTGTAACTCTGCCACTGATTCTATTTTATGGGTTTTAACTTGGTTTTGAATATGGTTGTATTTCATTATCTGATTATTTATCAGATTTATACACTGCCTATTTGACTACTGAAGTTTACAGATAAAAAGTTATAAAATCCATGCAAAAGACAAAATTAAAAGACAAAGTTAAAAGGACAAAGGGAACACCCTTAAATCACCAACCACGTCCAAGGTTGCACACCACTCTTGGACACCCGATTCCAATTGACAGAGCCAGGTCTTAACACTCTTCCCCAAGGCCAGAAGACTGGGGGCCAGTCTCACTCCAGGGTTTATATTTTCTGTCGTTTCTATTTATATTCGTTGCTTCTTGATGTTTTTAATTGTTGTGAGCCCCCAGAGAAACATCTATGAGTTAAGCAGCTATATAAATTAAATACAGAAATAAAATACTTTTTAAGTGTAGATAAATTTGCAAAGTTAACTATCTTACACGTTTTTTGTGTGTGCTGTCAAGTAATAAGCCATCCAGTTACCCAATATTTCTGATTGTTATAGAGCAGTGCTTTTAGTGAACAAGCTTTAATACTTTGAAGTCCATAAGGACTTAATAGGTAGTTTTATATCTATGTCAATTTCATTTCTTTATGGTTCAGAAGGAAGTTTTTTTTTTACTCACTAAACAATGACATCATTGAATTTTTTAGGATATATGTTGTTTAGCAAAGGGCTTTATTTTATGTTTTAAATTAGGACATCTTTCTTTGTGAGACAAAAACAGCATCAAGAAATTTTGGCTCCAAGAAGCTTAATATTTCTTTTTCCTATCTGCATTTTTCTAAACAGGTCTGTTCAGTCTAGTTGCTAGGAAACATATTTGCTTCACATGATCTCTATTCTTCAGAGGCTTCGAGGGCAAGAATAGAGCATTTTTCCTTAGTGCCCTCTGTCTTTCAGAACACATTAAACCTTACACTTCCTTGCTTAACCAAGGCATGCTTTTGGCTTTGCTCTGAGAAGGACCATTTTGGAAAAGAAGTCATCGAATAAGACAGCATTGATCTGAATATTTAAAAGACAAATGTTCTTCTGTGCTTTCCATTGCTCAATTGAGATATAGAGGTATATACGGCAACAAGGGAATTTAATTTCTTCTCAGCTCTTGCCATTAGAAATCCATATTTATCAATTTAAAAAGTAGTAATATTACTCCAAAAGACCGTTTCTCTCCCTGGCATCTTAAGAAAGGGTATAGGCCAGGAATACCTTGACAGTTATGGTTCCTAGTAAATCAAAAACCATTGGGCCTTTCTCAGTCTTTTTCTCCTTCAGAGAGGGTAGTATTTAGAAGGTGACTGTGCCAGATCTCCTATACAGAATCCCATGAAAGGAAAAAGGCAAATGTATAGTAACATCTGATCTGGAAACACCCCATATTCCCAATTTGATCTGTCAAATAGGGCCTGCAACACTAAACATCTCTTATACCCTAGGAGAGCACTGCTTGGAGAGCCAACCAACATTTTATTGTCACACCTCAGATTATGGCAGGGAGAATTGAGGGGGAAGAGAGAAAGACCATTTTATTTTTTTCATTTCTATGGTGCAATGTAGTACGGATCTCATGATAGAATCTGATTCTGAGGAGCTTGCTGAGACCTTGATTCTCCCCCCTTCTGCTGAAGACATTCAACCAGGTTTCACCATGCTTTTAAAGTTGAACAACTGGTCGTTTTTCTTCAGTGGGAAACAAATGTGGTGAAACAGTGTTAAGGATGAACACTACTTTGTTAATTTATTTACTCAAATTTGTATGCCTCTTATTCCTAATATTGGGCTATCCCTTTAGCCAGGTGAAGGGAAGGATAATTGACTCAGGGGAAGCACTAAGTATTGTAAAGATGGCAGTGAGATGGCTGAGGTAAAAATGCTTCTCTGTTTTGGAGGAAAGTAAAGCTTCCATGTTTTGAGACATGGATCTTCAAACTCGGCCCTTTTATGACTCATGGACTTCAACTCCCAGAATTCCTCAGCCAGCATGCCTGCTTTGAGGGGTAGTCATTTAGTGCAAAGCAAGCCTCCTTACAGATAACATTGGGGCAATTAAGTCAATATTTTCTTCCTACTCATTTTTAAACTATTCCCATGTATAGTATTGTTGAATTTTTGTACTCCATGTATTTCATTTTTTTGTACTTCCTCCACTTTCTTACCTCACATAAAAATATGCATTAAGAAGGGCAAAACAGAACATCTGTTTAAAACCTGGGGGTAGTGCTAGAAACTGTCAGTTTAAAAGCACTGTTTAAAAAAAAATATTTTCTTTTTATACTGAATTCCTAAACTATAAGAGTTTCAAACTTCTGGCTGTAAAAAAAGGTTGTTTTACTGGCAGCACCTGTCCAGGTTTTGGCCATAATTCATTTTTTAAAATTATTATTATTATTTCAAAAAGAGAAGAACAAATGAAATACTATATATATTCAAGTCAATATTATTCAAATAATCTGAATGGTAGAGAAGCCAAGGACATTAAACTTAAATGAATATAGAGTTTATTGAATGTTTTAAAGTTTTAATTTAATATGGCAGAAAATTGTTTGTAGGTCACATGTGAAGCATATTCATGTGGAACCAAGATTATTTCAAAGCAGAATGTTGTAAAATAATTTCATTTCATTTCTAATTATATGGAAAGCTATAACAGATATACATATTAAAAGAACTTTAACTCATGTTATAAACTGTTTTAGTCTTTCTACAAAAATAAACAAAAACACCCATTTTCTTGGAAACATGCATATTTTATTCATTTATTTCTTTATTGGATTACAAGACTTTCTGTAATTTATTAAATACATTGAAATATGCATGATATAATAATAGTTCAAAAATTAAAAAGTACAATGGAATTCATTAAAACATCCACCATAACAAATCAAAAAATAAGCTAATGAATAATCTGAAGATAATACCTTATAACTCACAGGTTCTCCTAAACAAGTCCATTTCATCAGTTTCTGAAAAGCAAATAAATGGGAATTGATCAAACTTCTAGGAGAAGGATATTCTCCTTCTACATGTATAGATGTAGAAAAATAGTGTCTCTGAACCTCCATCCATTTTTCCATGTGAAAGTGAAGAACCACTAGCAGATTCTCCCAGGACATATACATCAAACAAAATGAAAATATTTGAAGATGTTCCGGAGCGGTTTGAGTTCCAAACCATAATAGGATTCTAAAGATCAAAACCAACACATTAATTGCACTCAATTAATAGGAAGCCAGTGGGGATGGGATCAAAATGACATTGGTCACGCCCATTGATGACCTGTGGCAGGATTTGGATGGAGGTGTTATCTTAGACTTTTCAAGACTTTTGATATTGGCCAGTAAACAGGAGAGTATATCCATAATAGAGCAGGAGACCCTGAAGTTGTGCTAAGCAGCAGGCAGGAGAAACTTCAATAGAGAAAGCAAAGAGGGAGGAAAACAGAATGACTGAATTGTAAAATAATTAAAAAATGGAGCTGAAAGGGACCTTGGAGATTTTCTAATCCAACCCTCTGCTCAGGTAGGAAACCTATACCATTTCAGACAAATGGTTATCCAATCTCTTCTTAAAAACTTCCAGTGTTGGAGCATTCGCAACTTCTGGAAGCAAGTTGTTTCACTGATTAATTGTTCTAACTGTTAAGAAATTTCTCCTTAGTTCTAGGTTGCTTCTCGCCTAGATTGGTTTCCATCCATTGCTTTTTGTCCTGGCTTCAGATGCTTTGGAGAATAGCTTGACTCCCTCTTCTTAGATATTGGAACACTGCTATCATGTCATCCCTAGTCCTTCTCTTCATTAAACTAAACATACCCAATTCCAGCAGCCATTCCTTATATGTTTTAGATTCCAGCCCTGTAATCATCTTTGTTTCTCTTTTCTGCACTCTTTCTAGAGTCTCAACATCTTTTTTACATTGTGGCAACCAAAACTGAATGCAGTATTCAAAATGATATTAACACTTCATGTGAATTGATTCTATCCCTCTATTAATGCAGCATAGCACTGTATTGGCTTTTTTGGCAGCTGCAGCACACTGCTAGCTCATATCTAAGTGATTGTCCATTAGGACTCCAAGATCCCTCTCACAATTACTACTATTGAGCCACTGGCCAATATCAAAAGTCTCGAAAAATCTAAGAAACAAAATGAAAGTTGAGCATTATGTCTTCCCCTCTCTTATTTTGTGCTCTGTTTCTTCTTATTCTAACAAAAATTAATAAAGGCGGAATAGACCAATTTACTCAGGTGTATCCAGTATCAAACTAAAACATATTGTGATAAGCATGGTTTTGTTTTAAATTAGGGTACTGTAAACGTCTAGCTACTTCAAGGAGTAAGCATGGGTTATGGACAAAAGGGATATGAGACCTGGCTTATTAAATAAACTTCATCTAAATAAACCACACCTTTCTGCTGTTAAATTTGAGGAAAACCTTTTCTATGTTTGGAAATTAATTCATAAGAGAAAGTATTTTGAAATGTTTATGGGGAAGGAAAGAAAAACCATCGATATAAATCAGTGACAATATTAAAGATTTCAATAGGACTGCTGCTAGAGGCAGAGCAAAAGAGGGGGAAAAAGAATGAAAACTAGGAACAAAGCATATAGTTTAAAGTGAATTTTTTTAAAACTCCCTCTGTTCTTTTAACTAAAAAGGTAATGGCATAAGAAATCCCTACATTGGGTTCACAAATGTAGTTACAATTCTTTTACAAGGTTCATGAGCTGCATTAGATGCTGCTTTAGAAAGTAACCATACCTGTAGCATCAGCCTTAACTTTTATCCCTCAGGGAAAATAAGAGTATCAACCATGGAGAGCTTTACTCACAACACTTTACAGCAGCTTAACAATATTGTCCATTGGATTTTATCAAAATGCCTTCATATCTCTCAGCAGCAAAGTACAGCCTACCTGTACCAAAACCTCATTCCATGATAATGTCAGTGTTCAGTTGCATGCAAAAATGGTAAACTCTGTTGTATTCACTTCCATGATGAATGGATTTTTTAAGAATAGATCTCTTTTAAATACCGCAAAAAGTAAGATTAGATCCCCAATTATATTAGGGATGTGTGTGTTTTTACATTTAAGTTTCTTTAAGAGCCGAGGTGGCGCAGCAGTTAGAATGCAGTACTGCAGGCCACTTTAGCTGACTGTGTTCAGCAGGTCAGCAGTTCAAATCTCACCGGCTCAAGGTTGACTCAGCCTTCCATCCTTCCGGGGTAGGTAAAATGAGGACCCAGATTGTTGGGGGCAATGTAAATATATATATACATTGCTTACTGGTGTACACCGCTTAGAGAGTGCTTGCACTTAAAGCGGTATATAAGTCTCATAAATAAATAAATAAATTATCTAAAATAAAATTCAAATAGTACTGTACAAATGTACCTTGTTCAACAGAGTTAATTTCTTTTAGACTGTGCTCCCAAGGGTTGGAAAATTACTGTGGGTGCTATCCAGTTTAGTTTGCACCCAATATATTCATCCTTCCTATTTTAATATGAATATGAATTTATGCTGGGAATGTCTATTATCAAGTCAAAACAGATAGTAAAAAAAAATTCCATATTGCCATGTGGCATCTTGGTGTAAAGGAATGTGGTTTTGTTTACTAACAGGTTTACTAGCTATTTTTCTCCATGAGATGCATACATGGAAATGGTTTGGGAGAGGAAAAGAAAACAAGATGTCTGTACCAAGTATGATCAAATCCAGCCTAGGTAATTTGATGGAAATTCTGCCACCAGTTGTTGAATGGAGAGCCAAAGCAACAGGTATCTCAGCAAAAATATGCTTCTCGGGTTTCTTTTAATTCTGCAAGATGTCAGAATAGTTACTATTTTCTTGTGAGCTTAACCATTTGATTCCTAGATAGAAATGAAAATATGCCTACATAGTATTCCAGCTACCTTGAATGAAGCCTCCCATATAATGGGTGCTAAACACTCGTGTATTCAATAGGTTTTTTTCCCAATTAGATGAGGTTCTCCTAGATTAGGCTGACTGGTTCTATTGCAGTGTGGCACATAAGGAATGAGAAGCAAGTGATTTTGCAGCCTTTTTAGATCTCATTAAAAGCACTGGGTTGTCTGTATTAAGTAATGGTAATAAAAAGAAAAGCATTGGTGGCTGTAGAACAAATGGACCTTGTACTCTTCTATCCAGTACAAAGTGTTTATGGGCTTAGATAATGTTGCAGTACTGTAGAACATTTCTCAGCAGGTTTTGAATAAAACCAATTAGGAGGGAACTGATTGGTCTATTGGTGTTGCATTGCTTGTTTGTCCATTGACACCAACTAATCTGTTCCTGTGATAAAAAAGAGATTGTCTTTTGCAGGTGAAGCAGCTCCAGATAAGCTGTTCTCTTTTTCTAGTAGAAACAGCCTATCTGTGGAAAGAGTCATAACGATTTATTATTTAGTGTAGACCTATAATCTGGACTGCAAATATCTCAACTATCATTAGATGACAGGAAAAAGTTTTCTATACACTATCTTTTTGCTGCTCCCTTGGAGAGAAATGCCAGATATAAATCTCTTTGTCATAATGCCTACTTTTTTATCTTATTTTAGTATTATGCAACAGCGGAGAGATAAGTGGATTAGGAAATTGCAAACATTTTTGATAGTGCAAAACAGAATTTAAAAAACTGAAAAATCATACATAACATATACAGCAACCTCTAAAGGTTTAATATTTCCCAAGGATATGTTGGTTCTGGCAAAAAAAAAAATCCTGATAAGATTCTCTTTCCCCACACAACATTTAGCTCATAATGTCATGGTTCCAATAGATGAAACCCATCAAAAGAACTTCAAGGCAAAACTCTTCCTTAAAGAACATTTTATTCGGGAAACAAAGTATCAGCACTACATAGTTGAACCCAAAAACTAAATTCCCTTCCCTCAGATACAAAGTAACAAAGTACAATTCACACCCCCAATAAACTGTCATGAATCAAATTCCCCAATTAGTTAAAAGTGGGGGCTTTCTCCCCAGCTCCTCAGCCCACCAAAATGTTATCAGCTTGTCCTTGGGTTCCCACAGCAGTGTTATCATTATGGCTAGCTGATCTTTCATTCCAACCCTTCTCCCTTCTGCACCTGATTCTTAAAAGCAAGAAAAAGCATAGAAAAGGAGAAGAGAAAATGGCTGCATTTTCATCAGTTGTCAAAGTGGGAACATTCAATTGTCTCTGCCACCTGCAAAGTCACTCTGAGTAGGCAAGTGGTAACTAAAAAAAGAAAAGAATTCTTGCATGCCTTATTTAGATGGTTTCAAAACTTTATAACAATATTCATCCTCTTCCTGAAAGAGTTCAAAGCAATATTGCTGTGCAATGTAGGTATTTCAAAAATGGTCTTGAGGACTAATATTTTACATAATGTTATTGTACAGCTTTCTAAAAAAATGGATTAGTGTTGGAATAGATGATGCATGTGTAGCTTGTGTTTTTAAGAATATCAGGTCTTAGTGATGGCTAGTAATCTTTATGTGTGATTGTTCTTCTTCCTATTGGAACAGCCTCCTGTCAGTTATTAATCTCACATACTGCAATATTCTTTTGTATGCATTTATCTAGATAGAAAGGTAAAGACACCATCAAAATGGACTTGGCTCCTGGGAATTACATGGATCCTTATACCTTTTTTACCTTAGCAGCAGTACAGAAGTAGTTTAACATCACTTCCTGGGGCATTTTAGACATCTCAGTCTAGCCCAGTGTTTTTCAACTTTGGAAGTTTTCAAATGTGTGGACTTCAACGCCCCCAGAATCCCCCAACCAGACAGCAGTGTGGTCTATAACTTGGTATCCAAATACTAACTAGAGTTTGGGGGAGGAAACAATAAACCATATAAATTTTGGTTTAATTATTAAACTTTTTCTTAACCACTGTTTACCAACTATTTTTAAATGTATAGTTATACTCAGTCAGACATAACTGTGGTCTAAGACAATTGCAGCCTCTGTTCCCTTTTTCATATTGTCACATTTAGAAAGGGAAAGCATGCTGTTCCCTCAAAAATAGATGTTTTTCCTTCATCTGTTAATCTAAAGACCGAAATGGGGTGAGCAATCAGCAGTAGATTCAACAAACTGTGTTACCTTAAATGAGCTCCATTATATTCTAGTCTTGTCTCTATCTTGATTGCTTAGATGGAGTTGTGCAGGTGAATTTACTTAACCTTTTGCTTGGATTAACTGTTTGCCTGCCAAAGGTAGAGCTTATCTGCTTCTTAATTTTAATATGGCCTTCAATGAACAAATGGAGGCACATCCCCGTATCTATCAGTATGGCTTCTGCCAACTAATCGGAAAATTAGTTATCTTAGCAGTTTCAGATTTTTTTTTCTTCCCAGAAATACAATACTGGGGTGTGGGTTTGTAGAAATGCAATCTCCATCAAATGTCCCAGTTTGATCAGCACAAATTGCCTAAACTTAACATGATGGCTCAGACTTTTCAAAGCCAATTTACATCCAGGAGAGCAAGGCAGAGTCATGATTCAGGCCTCAGTATGGGATTGAGATGACACTGATTTCCATCTCAAATTATTTCTGATGTGAATGGGATGGGGTGGCATGTTCATCCTTGTTCTTCCTGACCCTTCAGTGGCATTTGATGCTATAATATCCTTCTGGGATGGGCAACACTTTATTTTGCTGATCCAGGTTTCCCAATTCTCATTACAGAAGCAGAGGAAAGGAGCTGCATAGGCTTTTTACAATGCCAATACCTTCCATTTGAGTAATATAAAGTAGTGCATTATTTATTTATATCCCACTTTTAGTATTTTTACAAATATCTCAAGCTGGCAATAATTGTAACATACCTTCCTCCTTCTATTTTCTTCACAATACCAACCCTGTGAGGTGAGTTAGATTAAGATAGCTTTCATGGCAAAGGTAGGACTAGAACTCACAATCTCCCGCTTTCTAGGCTGGTGTTTCAACCACTAGACCAAATGTGCACAGAATATAATAAGAATGTGGAGGTAAACCATTCAGTTTACTTTCATAAGAGATCAGATGGCTTGTTTTGATTTTAAGGGAACAGTCAGCCTTTGGGAGAAAAACATTTTCATGCAAACATTTTCATGCAAACTATGATAGGTCTCTTACCTATCACAGTTTATGTGAATGAAACAGTTGCCACTGGCTTGAAGAAATTCAGATGCAGGACTCTCAGCAGATACTGATAAACGTTCTTCTTTATCTGGTTCAGAGATAGAAGCCAGAGCTATATTTAATGCTGCTTTATGTTTCTTCTTTGCCTTCCTCGTTTCACAAGAAGATGCAATGTTCAATAAAGCTCTGGACTTGCTCTGTGATATTTTGCTTTAGTAGTTACTCAACATGTTTATTTTGTTGAATTATATTACTGACACTTGATATTGGTTTTATTATGGTATTGTTTAAAAGAAATTAGTAAAAGAAGAAGGGTTATCTTGGATCCTTCCTAATCTCCCCTTCAAAAAAATAGGAAGCATAACTGCCTTATAACCAGTTTTGGCAGAAAAATCAGCTGTTTATTGGCAGGAGGAAAAGAGTTGGCAACTGTTCAGCACGCCATCTTGGGGGAGGTTCCAACTCCACAAATCTTAAGGTTGCTGAGATTGAGAAACATTGTCCTAAAACTTAATAGTTATTTAGAGGGTACCTAGAAAGTTAATCTCTTATCACAGTCTTCCAAACCAAGTGCTTTCCAGATGCATTGGGACTACATTTTCCTAAAAGCCTAAAATGAAAGACTATTGTGTTTTTCAGTTCCAGAAGTTTTAATTAATTAATTAAGTTCTAACTATCTGGGTGATATAAGATCTGAAAAAATACACTTTAACACAAATCCATTTGTGATGTTATCCTAACCTTTGATAAAACAGTAAATTTGAACCTCATTTATCTTGGCTTTAAAATAATAAGATTTTCAAAACACTTGGGACTGCAGGCAAATATATATATGTTATTTGTTTAACGTGTTGGGAGCAGCTTCTGATACAATGTGACATATTTTATTTAGTATCACTTCTACATGCAAATTCCTGCAAAGCTGCCCATGAAAGCAAGCATTTTACGAAAGAAAGCATTTTATAAAGTTCAAATTGACAATTCAGTCAATTTGCTAAAGAAATCCACTATTTTGTTCCGTACTATATTCGTTTTCATTTTGTTGCTCTGCACTGAAGACTAAATGGCTATTGCTTCTACTCTGATAAATGAAAAACAAACATAAGTGGAGCTATTTATCTTGTTATACTGGAGTAGGCTTTTACAGTTGCCTGAAAATCCAAAATCTGCAAACTCTAGTCGTAAAAGTCAAGGAGCATGGTGAAAAATGGGACTAAGAATATAATGACAATGTACAACAAGCAGTCCTAGAATTGACAAAGAAAGTGACAATTGAAATGACAGATAATTTTTGCCTCTTAGAATCAACTATCAATAGTAAAGGAACAAGCAATCAAGAAATAGACCAGAGGCTGGTACTTGTTATATAGCTAGGAAGGCCATGTAAAAGATATTCAGATGGTCTGACAAATATATCCCTACAAAGATCTAAATAGAATAGGCAATGGTATTATCTGTGATACTTTATTGAAGTATAAGCTGGGCTTTGGAGAAGTGGGATAGAAAGTTATTGACACTGTTAAATTTTGGTGATGAAGAAAACTCCTGAAAATACTGGAGAGGCCACAAAACAAACAAATGGATTATCAGACAAGACAAGCCTGAATTCTTACTTGAGGCACAAATAATGAAGGTCAAATTATACTACTTTGCACACATTATGTGAAGACCTAGCTCTCTAGAAAAAGGTCTAATGCTGGAAAAGGTGGAAGGAAAGAAAAGATAATCAGCAAACTGGGTGGACTCAGTTGCTGTAGTGAGGGGTGCATTATTTTCTGAAAGTATATCTAATAAATCTATCTATGGTTTCAGTTCAAATTTTATTTTTATGATTCCAAAAATATTTTTTGCATTTATTTTCAGTAAAGAATAAAGATTACATTACCACCACATATGGTATTAATTCCTTCTTTGCTGTGGTATTTCCAACATTTGTTGTTATATGACTTATTCATCTTGGGAATCATTGATAGAGTTAAATATCATTTGTAAAATATTTTATACCAATGTTTTCTTAAATTATAGCTAGAAGTAGATTTTATTGATTTTTTTTTCAGTACATCTTTTCATTGACTCTCTGGGATTGCTTTTTTGAAATCTTGAATCCATTTTATCATGCAACCTATGATTGTTCTGTCTCTGTGATATCTCAATAATAGTTTGTAAATGCATACTAATAAGATACCTTAATCTGATATAAGTATTTCAAATTCTGTTATCTTTCTCAAAGCCCTTCCTTATTTTTTAAGATTGCTTTTTATTTTTTCCAGTTATTTGCAGATACATAAACCATGGTACGTTTCTTCCTTCATTAGACAATTCTCAGTGTGCCTTTAATTTAATTTTTTTCTGAATCTCAATATTAATATAGGTAATAATTTTTTAAAAAAATTTAGATTTGAGAATGCTGGCTGGGGAATACTAGGAATTGAAGACCACACATCTTCAAGTTGCCAAGGCTGAGAAACTTTTGGGCGCTATCCAATGTCCTGGAACATTCTTCTTCCTCATTACCTCACTTTAAAGCAGTGGTTCTCAACCTTTCTAATGCCGCGACCCCATAATACAGTTCCCCATGTTGTGGTGACCTCCAACCACTTATACATCACCGGGTGCCAGGGGCGTGGCCAAAGAAAAGGGGAAAAAATGGCGGACAGCCTTGTTTGGTGACCCCCATGAAATGGTCGTTCGACCCCAAATGGGGTCCCGACCCACAGGTTGAGAACCACTGCTTTAAAGCATCAAATCAATCATTTTACATGGTCAGGACAAGACACAACACAACTCCATTCTTGCATGCTATTATTGCTTATCTGCTTCAGGGTCATACATATCTGTTTTCCTAAGTTGTCAGTTTAGCTGCCACCATAACCATGATGCTAAAAGTATCAATCTGTTGACCATTAAAATAATATTCTTTCACTTGGGTAACAATATTATTACAAGCTGACTTTTTACAAAGATTATTTGCCTAAAGCAACTCCCCTTATTAGTATTCCATAAGACCAACTGATAGAAATTATGAATGTCTTTGGATTGCAGCATTTCAAACCACAACTGTGAATTTGTGAATACTCCTTTTGTACATAGAAAATTAATAATACTGAAGAAGGGTAACCTAGTCTTTTCCACAATGTGCCAATTATCTATGTAATAAGCATTTTTTTGGCTATCTTCAATTATGTGAACCTTCAACTATAATTGTATATAACTTAGATTAACTTAGATTAACTTAAATCTGACTTAGATTTACAATAACAGGTTTTTAAATCTTTTTAATCATACTATTTCCCTGAAAAAAGGTGGCAATATGTGAGGAAAACCTCATGAATTGCTTATAAAATGAAGTTGCATTATACTTAATTTTTGTTATCCATGGTAGTTATGATCATTAAGCTGTAATATTTAATTCCAGAGAACCTGTACTGCAGGCCACTTTAGCTGACTGTATTCAGCAGGTCAGCGGTTCAAATCTCACCGGCTCAAGGTTGACTCAGCCTTCCATCCTTCTGAGGTAGGTAAAATGAGGACCCAGATTGTTGGGGGCAATGTAAATATATATATACATTGCTTACTGGTGTACACCGCTTAGAGAGTGCTTGCACTTAAAGCGGTATATAAGTCTCATAAATAAATAAATAAACCTGAATATCATTTGTTAGCACTAAATGTTTAGACAAAAATGGACATTTATGTGAAAATATTTAATAGTTCCTTAATAGTTTAGTTAGATCTGGAGGCAGTTGTTGATTGATTGAACCTGGAACAAACAGATATATTGTAAGGTGTGAAAAGGCTCCTGTACTGTTAAGACCTATGTATTCCCTGAAGCAGTACAATAAAATGCAGTTTGTCTCCTTCTAGATACCTTCCTTTCATTAGCTGCATTAAACAGATGCCTTTTGGCCAATAAATATTTTTCAAAAGACTGCTAAACTAAAACCTTATCTAAATTAGAATTTATTAAGACTACAATTGAGAATAAAGAATAATGAATAATTATTATAAACTAATATACAGTAACAAAGAAAAATAATGCAATAAATAACAAGGAAAACCATACTATTGGTATACCAGGAATAGACCCATAAACAAAAGAACAGTTATACCAAATGGCAGTGGGTGGAAAATTGGAAATGTCAAACTTTTATTTTCTAAATTTTATCAAGAAGAAACACAGTAAATGCCTCAGACCAAACATCTCTAACAACAAGATGGGATGTTATGAAAGCTGTTATAAAAGCCAAATGCATAAACCAAATGAGTATCATGTGAAAAAAAAAACAGACTATCTAGGTGACAACTGCATTACATATGGAAATTAAGAATGCATGAGCAAAATATAATAGTAAAAGATCGGTCAATACATATAGGCAATTGGGGAAAAATATAAAGTGTTAGCACATATTATACAGTGAAAAAAATCAATATAACTCTTAGTTTTTAAATAAAAATGCTATGAATTTGATAAATAAAAATTCAAGGCTGTTGACAAATTGAAAAAATAAAAAAAATTATAAGTGCAATAAAAAATTCCAAGGACTAGGCTTCCGGTTTCGTCACGCAGCCGCCATGGATGGCTGGGGGATCTGCTCTCTCTCCCCCATTCAGTTTTGCATTGCTGGGGGGCCCTGAAAAGGGCCAAAAATCACCCCAAAGAGACGACCAGCAAGGAGAGGCTTTTGCTGGATCGCAGGAGAACAGCAACTCTCCTATTAGAGCTGACAATTCCTCCAAGCCAGCGGACAAAAGGACCGGCCATAGAGATATGGCTCGTCTCTAGGCTGCTAACAGCCAAAGTCACATTGACATCTGGCAACTTCAAAACAGCATGGAAAGGATTGGGTGAGATCTGCCTCTCTTACATCCTAATTACTTAATTACCTGCATAAGCTGCTAAAGTACTTTCCCCCCTGTGGTGAGGGAAGGGGGATTTTAGCCCTCCCTCCAGAAACAGCAGCTATCAACTACTTGGGAGTTTTAAACGTTGGAAAAATACTGGGATCCTAATTGGAATTCTATTTTCTATAGATTATAAGACTTGTAACTTTCTACTCTCTATTTTTTTTCTTCTCTGATTTTTACTCTATTATTGAAGATTTGGGTTCTTTTTCTCCCCCTTAAAATAGAGGGGGAAAAGAAAACTGAAAAGATCTAACTAACTCTGAGATGACATTTGCTGGCTAAATTTGAGACTGTAACCTGCTATTCTTTAAGAGAGACTATAGATAAGATATAAAACAACCTTAAAGCACCATCTGCAAGAAACTCAGCTCAGCTCTTTACTTGGTGGACTTTCTGATTGTAAGTTTTTTGTTTAATTTAATACACTACAATAGAAGAAGAACAGGAATGGATTTCTCCCACAGAGGAAGTACAGCAACAAATTCTTTATATGTTAAAAGCAATTATCCAAAGTCTCCTGTATGCAAGCTCAAACTATGACTTCAACTAAAGAATCATATATACAGAATTCTATAGAGAAAGGGAAACAACCAAATGCTGTGACAGAAGACTTAGATATTCAACAAATACAAACAGTGGAAAACACAAAAAGGAAACTGATAATAGAGAACAAAGATAGGACTTTTCTTATAAACCAGAAGGAATTTGAAGATAAAAAAGAAAAACAGATGAAAGAGAAGATAAATACTTTGGGACAACTGCATCAAATTGGAAAAAAACAAAGGGATTGAATGGGAAGGTTCTAGAAAAGTTTAAAATTTTCTACTCAGCAACAGGCTCACTGAGCATGTGCGGGAAAACCTGAATACGTGCCTGGAACTAGGTATGGAATGTCCACATGTAGAGAACAAAAGAATACCCATATATGGTAAAGTAGGAGGTAAGGTAGGATAATTGTGTCGTCTGATAGGTTTGTAACCTGCCACGTCAGGAATAGCTGACGTAGGTATAGGAGGAGATAGGGAGGGGTATAACTGCTGTTACGCTTCTGTAGGAGGTGTGGCTTTTCCCTGCAACTCTTGTGAGTACGGGTTAAGTCCACCACGCTTTGCAAACCGTCTTTTCTGCTAAACTTGATTTTTGATAATAAAAGAAACTTTATTCTGCTACTCCGAACCTCGTCTCTGAATTTCTTTCAAGGAATTCTACAAACAAATTGGGGGCTCGACCGGGATCCAATCTGCGCTGGGACTCTGAGGGGTCCTCCTTAGGTGCACCCCTTTCCTTTTGAAAGGAGGGGAACCACCCAGAGGACTGCGGAGCTCTTGGAAAACCCGTAAAATTTTAATAAAGACGAGTATTAGGAGAAGGGTGAATAAAGTGCGGAGCAGCCTGAAGACAGACCGGGTAACATCTGCGCGCAGACCCTGGTGAGTACTGGTTTGAAAACACCAGAACACAAGAGTCCAGGGCGGTCGGGATAGAGTGTGTGGATGTGAGAACTGGCAACGGGGCCGGGTGGAAGTCCTTTTGAGGGACCTCGGGGAGGTCTGCAGGACGGAGTGAGTGAGGGGGATATTATTGAATATCCGGAGACGGTGACGTGTGGAACTGGAAGGAGTTGCTGGGAGGGACACAGGCGCACATACTCAAGATAGGCTGAGCACCCATAAAAGAAATGGGGGGCAATACAGGGTCGACCAATCCGGGGAAAAAGTGTGTTAAAAGGATCCGTAAAAACCCCAAACTTAAAATCGACCCGAATGGCCCTTTGGGCAAAATATTGGCTGGATGGGGATCCCCGCCCTATAACCGGGAGATTTTGAGGTTGGGGTTGAATAAAGAAGATATGGTCAATTTATGTTGTTTTGTTTGGTGGGAGGACGATAATGTGGAGTGGCCAAGGAATGGCTCCACAGATTATTTTCAGTGTCACAATTTATATAACTATGTGAAGAAAAAGAAATGTAAAAGTTTAGATAATGAATTAGATTATGCGCTAATTTGGGTGCCAGATCTTTGGAACTCAACTGAGCACATTCTCGTGACAAAAACAGATGAAGAAGAAGAAGAACAAGAAAAGGGGAGGGATCTCTTAAAGAGTATTCCACCCCCTTATAATCCTAATCATATCCAAAACCCTCCTCATCCAGTAAATGTATTAACACCACCATTATATCCAGAATTACCAGAGGGAGTGAGCCAGTTAACCCCAGAACAATGGTCAAGCCCCTCTATGCCTGTCTTGAGTCCAGAAAGTCGGGATCCATATCGGACCCCCCAATACCCTACACCACCCATTCCTGTACTAACACCCCATTTCTCTTCTGAAATAGGGAATAAGGGTGAGGAAGTGAAAAAGAATTTGGCAGCAGAGTTGGAAGAGAGGGAGAGAGTTCGGCAGTTTCCCCTGAGGGAAACTCCAAATGGAGTCAATGCTCAGGGAGCTCCGATAATAACATATGTTCAAGAACCACTTAAGGCTTCAGAAGTAAGGGCCTTTAAGAAAGAGATGAAAAGTTTTATAGAAGATCCTCTGGGAGCTAGTGATCAATTGGATTCTTTGTTAGGCCCTAATATTTACACTTGGGATGAAATACAAAATATAATGGGAATTTTATTCAGC
Organism: Crotalus tigris; assembly: GCF_016545835.1. NCBI lineage: Eukaryota > Metazoa > Chordata > Lepidosauria > Squamata > Viperidae > Crotalus > Crotalus tigris. Next base: position 1,492,139 of record NW_024096837.1, read on the forward strand.
CCAGAGGAAAGAAATTTAATTAGAGTAGCTGCTATGGCGGTATGGGAAAGAGAGAATCCAATAGTAGCTGGTGGGAATCAGGATGCGGGGGCTGTTAAATATCCTTTGGTGAAACCAGATTGGGATAATAACGAGGAAAGAGGAAGGAGAAATATGCAGGATTTAAGATCAATAATAATAAAAGGGATGAAAGAGGCTATTCCTAAAACACAGAATATGGCACGTGCAATAAATATAGAACAAGGAAAAGAGGAAGCTCCCGCCACCTTTTTGCAGCGTCTTAAAGACGGACTGCGGAAGTACGCAGGGGCGGATCCTGACGATGCCTTAAATGTCCAACTTGTTAAGATTCAGTTTGTGATTAAGGCGTGGCCAGACATCGCCAAGAAATTGCAGAAGAGGGAGAATTGGACTGCAGAATCCCTGGAAGTATTGTTAAGAGAAGCTCAGAAAATATATGTGAATAGAGAGGAAGAGAAAGTGAAAAGAGATGGTCAAAGGACAAGCAGGATGATGGCGATTGCGGTGAAGGAAGTGATGCAAGTGCAGCCAGAGAGAGGAAGAGGACGAGGCTGGGAACGAGGAAGAGGAAGAGGAAGTGAGTTTAGAGGAAGACCAGGAATGAGAAGCAGGGGCGGAATGACTAGAGGAAGAATGGTAAGAGAGAGAGGAACTTGCTTTCACTGCGGGAAGATGGGACATTTCAAAAGAGAATGCCCAACTCTGGCCTCAGAAGAGCAAATCAATAGGATGATGGAAGAGGATGAAGACATCTACTAGGGAAGTCAGGGGCCCCTGATTAGGAGTTCCCGCCGGGAGCCCTTGATAAATTTGGAGGTGGGAACCCAGGAATACACCTTTTTGGTGGATACTGGAGCATCTCGCACTTCTGTGTGTGTGATGCCAAGGGAAGGAAAATTTGACAAACAGACAAAAATTAAAGTAAGTGGGGTAAAAGGGGAGGCTTTTGATGTAAAACAATTGGAACCAATAAAAATAAAATATGGGGTAAATGAAATTCGGACCCTGAAGTTGTTATATGTACCTGAAGCAGGAATTAATATTATGGGAAGAGATTTGATGTCTGCACTGGGGCTTACAATAAGTTTTGATAAAAACGAAACAGCATATGTTCTAACAGAAGAGAAGGAACAGAAAATTGACCCCTTAGTTTGGGTACAACCAGGCAATAGAGGTGGATTGGAAATAGAGCCTCTGAAAATAAAACTAAAGCCCCAAACTGAGGTAGTAAGCCAAAAACAATATAACATTTCAATGGAGGGAAGAAAAGGTCTTCAACCAGTAATAGACCAGTTAGTGAAGGATGGGTTATTGGAGGGAACTATGTCACCTTATAATACCCCCATCCTACCTGTGAGAAAACCTGATGGTACTTACAGAATTGTACAGGATTTAAGGCTTTTAAATTTGATAGTAGAGACCAGACATCCAGTGGTTCCAAACCCTTATACCATTCTGGGTAAAATACCTGTAGAACACAAATGGTTCAGTGTGATAGATTTGAAGGATGCCTTTTGGTCTTGTCCTTTGGACAAAGACAGTAGAGCATTATTCGCATTTGAATGGGAGAATCCTTTCACTGGAAGAAAACAACAATACCAGTGGACTGTATTACCCCAAGGATTTACAGAATCCCCAAATTTGTTTGGACAGGTGTTGGAGCAAACTTTGGAGAAATTCAAATTGCCAAAAGGCGTAAAAATGATTCAGTATGTAGATGATTTATTAATATCAGGCAAAAAGAAAACAGACACTGAGGAGGGAACTATTGCCTTGCTAAACTTTCTAGCCCAACAAGGCCTGAGAGTGAGCAAGGGAAAACTTCAATTTGTAGAACAAGAAGTGAAGTATTTAGGACATTTGATCAGTCAAGGTTCTAGGAGAATCAGTGCTGAAAGAATTCAAGGGATTATGGGGCAATCGAGACCCAAAACGCAAAAAGAATTAAGGAAATTCTTAGGGTTAATTGGCTATTGTAGATTGTGGATAGAAGATTATGCCAAATGGACAAAGAAGTTATATGAACAATTGATCCAAACAAAACCATTCAAAATTGGGTGGACTAAGGAACTTGATGAAGACTTCCAAAAACTAAAACACCTGTTGGTTAGAGCACCTGTTCTTAGTCTTCCCAATTTGGATAAGCCATTCCACCTCTTTGTTTCAGTGGAAGGAGGAGTGGCTGTAGGAATTTTGACACAAAATTGGGCGGGGCAAAAGAAACCAGTGGCATATTTGTCAGAAAACCTCGACTCAGTGGCTCAGGGATGGCCTACTTGTATTCAAGCAATAGCAGCAGTGGCCTTGTTGGTGAAAAAGAGTGAGAAAATCACAATGGGAGGGGCACTAATTGTTAGTAGTCCTCATCAAGTAAGAACTCTACTGAAACAAAAGGCAGGGAGATGGCTAACTGACTCAAGGTTATTGAAATATGAAGGGATGCTATTAGATCATGCTGACCTAGTTCTGACCACTGATTCAGCCTTGAATCCAGCACAATTTCTAAATAAAACTAGTTCATTTGAAAATGATGAAATTGAACATTGGTGTAGTGAAATAGTGGACTTAGAAACGAAGATCAGACCAGACCTGCAAGATATTCCCTTAACAGAAGGGGAAAGATGGTATATAGATGGTTCTTCACGAGTAGTAGAGGGAAAAAGACAAAATGGATATGCCATCATACAAGAAGGAACGTGGGCCCTTTTGGAGGGGGGTAGATTGCCAAATCATTGGTCTGCACAGGCAGCCGAATTATATGCTCTAAAAAGAGCTTTAATATTGGGAGAGAAATTGAATTTAACAATTTACACCGACTCTAAGTATGCCTTTGGAGTGGTGCAAACTTTTGGAAAAATTTGGAAAGAAAGGGGGTATGTGACAAGTCAGGGGAAAGATCTGATACACCAACAACTAGTGGAGGAGGTGTTATCGGCCCTTGTATTGCCACATAGAATTGCTGTAGTACATTTGAGAGCACATCAAAAAGGGGATGAAATTGAGAAAAAGGGGAATAGATTGGCAGATCAAGAAGCTAAAGAGGCTGGCATGAGTGAAATTATTGAACAAATCAAGCTCATGATTCCTCATGTAGCTAAAATAAAAGAAATCCCAACCTTTAATGAAAAGGAAGAAGACAAAATTAAGAAGATAGGAGGAATCAAGGATAAAGAAGGAAAGTGGTGGTTACCAGATGGAAGACAAATTCTTAATTATCCCCTCATGAGACAAATCTTTGAAAGACTGCATGAGGGGAGTCATTGGGGAACTCAAGCTTTGATTGATGAGGTGCTAAAAAGATATGCAGGAGTGAAGGTTTACACTGCAGCGCAACAAGTAACCCAAAAATGTATAATTTGTCAAAGAGTAAATAGAAACCAATTGAGAGAAAAACAAAAGGGAGGAAGGCCTTTGGCCCTCTACCCTTTCCAAAACATACAAATAGATTTCACTGAAATGCCACAAGTGGGACGGTATAAATATTTGTTGGTAATTGTAGATCACCTAACGGGGTGGGTGGAAGCTTACCCTTGTTTTGATGAAACTACTAGAACTGTGAGCAGATTGTTGTTAGAACACATTATACCAAGATATGGGATTGTTCAAAGAATTGATAGTGATCAGGGAAAACATTTCACCGGAAAAATCACTCAAGGGATAGCTAATGTGTTGGGAATAAAATGGGATTTGCACAGTCCATGGTGCCCGCCCTCTAGTGGAAAAGTGGAAAATATGAATGGAAGGATTAAAACTATGTTAACGAAATTATATTTGGAAACAGGAATGAATTGGATGAAAACTTTGCCTATAGCCCTGTTTAGAATAAGAACACAACCTAGGAGGGATGTTGGGATTTCACCTTATGAGATGTTATTTGGCATGCCACTAAGAAATGCTGGTATACAAATGGGGAATCTACCTAGTAAAGATAAGGGACTGATTCAATACTTGCAAATACTGTCCCAGACTTTTGATTCTTTCAGAAAAACTGGCTATTTGATACAAACTCCTCCTCTAAGCTTCAAAGTCCACTCCATAGAAGTCGGAGACCAAGTGTGGATAAAGACGTGGAAGGATGATTCCCTCAAACCAAAGTGGGATGGACCGTTCTTGGTGTTATTGACCACAGACACTGCCATTCGAACACAAGAAAAGGGTTGGACTCATTATACCCGAGTAAAGAAGGCTAATCTTGAGGAGTCGGAAACATGGAAAGCATTTCAAAAAGAACCATTGAAACTGGTGTTAAAAAAACAATGATTTATATCCTTTTGAATATGACAATAGTGGCGATTGGGGGAAAATTATGGATTGAGCCGCCTAGAATCTTTGAACATAATGGAACTTGGACACAAATTCGGTGTTATAATGACAAAGAGAGTGAACACTGTCCTATGAACTGGATCTTTGAACCCAAAATTTGGTGGTGTGAATCTAAGTTGCAACCAAACTGGCAGCAAGTAGGTCAGGAGAAAAGCTGGGTAACGCAAAATAAAGGGGGTAAGTGTCAAAGTACTCTATATTTACAAGTAACCAGGGAGACTATAGGTAAATATACCTGTACCATGTGGGAAGGGAAAACTTATTTGACTAGTCACTCTTTAGTGGCTTCTCCAGACTCCTTTGAATTTCCTCCTATTCCCTTGTGGATATGGACAGCTTCGGCTATGAGGAGACACTTTCTGCGGAGAGAAAAGAGAGCAACTAGTACTATTATCTGTCTAAAAGGTGGGGGACATCAAAAGGGAGAGTTCCAATACTGGAAAACTACTCAATATGGATGTAATCTGACTCTGGAAGTAACACCAAGGCAAACCCAGAGAGATCCAGCTTGGACTTGTAAAAATCAAAGTAGAGAGTGGATGAGTGGAATTACCCAGATGTGTGAAAATGCAACCAGGGGAGACCCAAGGTGCCATTGGATAGGGAAGGCCTTGTGGTACAGTGGTTGTGGCACAGAAGGGGAAAGCACTGATTATCTCTACTTTCTATGTAACAATACTAGGAGTCAGTATTTACAACCTGAATGGGAAGGGCTGTGTGAAGTATTATGGGAAGAACTTGTTCAGACTCATCAGCCTGTCCATTCCTTATCCCCTCCTGTTAGAAAGATGAGAACTACTGTTACTACAAAACAGACCACAACGAAGTTCGGACCCTGCCAAGAGTGCACAGAATGTATTAAAAAGACCAAGCAAGGGAATATAGTTACTAGTACCTTATTATATCACACTCTAAAACCAGAATGTAATGCTACTAAAGTGCAACCTTGTGTATGTAATCAAACTCAATATTTTAGGTGTTATACAGCCCAAGGGATGCAGTGCTATGAACCAAAAGCAGTAGGTCCAATTACTGCTAGCATTTATGTATATGGATATAAAGGGGGAGTTACTGGAACAGAAGGGTTATTTGCTATAGCCCAAACTAAGGGAGGATACGTTGCCCACAATACCACAAGAGGAAATACCAAGCTGTCTGTGTGTTTTGACACTTGTAAAGCTATAAGGATAGGACAAGGACATGATAATAGACAAGGAATGAAGTGTGGTAACTTTGAGTGGGAAAAAGATTATATGAGGGAAGAAAAATATTTATTCCAAGTTGCTATGCCCGCTGCAAGTACAGGCCAGGTGGCTTTTGCCCCAAGTCACACTTATTGGTATACCACTAAGACCCCTTGGGAATGGAGGAAAGGACCCCAGGGGTTCAACTTGTCTATGGCCTCAGTATCAACAGATTGTAAGCCAGAACAGTGTACACGGATTTGCTTACAAATCAAGGCATCTGAAACCCCCTCTACTAATTTTTATTATTTTGGTATTGGTATAAGTTAACTTCAGAGCCAGTAAAAGTATATTGGGAATATCAGGAAGAGATTGCAAAATTTAATAGTCTCCCTGTTCCACCAAAGGCTAAAAATATGTTTATCGCTTTAGCCCAAGAAGTTGCTCAGAAGTTAATGCTGAGAAATTGCTTCGTGTGTGGGGGAACCAATATGGGAGATGAATGGCCATGGCATGCTAGAGAAGCTAATTATACTGAAATTGAGAAATGGAAAGGAAATTTCACTTACCAGAACACCTATAATGAAACTTGGAGGATGTCCATTAACCTGGTGGGCAATATATGTTACTCAAGGAGTAACCATAGTGGGAGAACTAAACCTATGGGGTTCATGCACTGTTTGAATACCTGGGAAAACAATACTTGGATATCACAAACGAATCAAAGTGTCCCTAACAACTCTTTATCTTTAATTCCCGAGCTAGCCTTCCTAAAAGATCCTGAAAACGATACCCTCCTCTGGACCACTCCTGATGGGTTATATTGGATCTGCGGAGCATTTGCATATAATATTCTCCCTGCTGGATGGTTTGGGTCTTGTATTCTGGGTGCTATACAACCCTCTTTCTTCCTCTTGCCATTACAAAGAAGACAATTATTGGGTGTCCCTGCCTATGAACATGTGGGAAATTTGGTAAGGCGATCTGTGGCTAAAGTGAGAGAAGGGTTAAAAATTGGGAATTGGAAAGATGATGAATGGCCACCCGAACGAATAATTGCTTATTATGATCCAGCTACATGGGCCCAAGATGGAAGTTGGGGGTATAGGACCCCAATTTATATGTTAAACAGAATTATCCGATTACAAGCAGTAGTAGAAATTATAACCAATAGAACAGCTGAGGCTTTAACTAAGTTGGCTAAAGAAAGTGTTTTGTCCAGAACATATATTATGCAAAACCGCTTGGCTTTAGATTATTTGTTGGCTAAGGAAGGAGGTGTCTGTGGAAAATTTAATTTAACAAATTGCTGTATACAAATTGACGATTCAGGCATGGTAATTAACCAGATAACGAAAGACATGGTTAGAATTGCACATGTACCTGTACAAACTTGGACAGGGATATTGGATGATGAAGGGTTCTTGGGAGGAATATTCAGAAATTGGAAACAGGCTCTGTTTATGGTATGTATTATATTCATTGGAATAATGATGTTACCTTGTCTGATTCCAGTAATAAAGAACCTAGTAAACAGTTCAGTCCACGGTATATTACAAGCCCAACAAAATGCTAAGTCCATAATGGTATTAAAAGAAATTGAGGACCAAATCCAGTTGTTGGAAAATATGAATACTTCACATCCAATGAAAACTACCAAAGAAGAAACTAGTAGGTTAAATGAAATAAAAGAAAATATTAAACTAGTGACCAAATAAGAAATGGGGGAATTGAATGGGAAGGTTCTAGAAAAGTTTAAAATTTTCTACTCAGCAACAGGCTCACTGAGCATGTGCGGGAAAACCTGAATACGTGCCTGGAACTAGGTATGGAATGTCCACATGTAGAGAACAAAAGAATACCCATATATGGTAAAGTAGGAGGTAAGGTAGGATAATTGTGTCGTCTGATAGGTTTGTAACCTGCCACGTCAGGAATAGCTGACGTAGGTATAGGAGGAGATAGGGAGGGGTATAACTGCTGTTACGCTTCTGTAGGAGGTGTGGCTTTTCCCTGCAACTCTTGTGAGTACGGGTTAAGTCCACCACGCTTTGCAAACCGTCTTTTCTGCTAAACTTGATTTTTGATAATAAAAGAAACTTTATTCTGCTACTCCGAACCTCGTCTCTGAATTTCTTTCAAGGAATTCTACAAACAGGATGACCTGCTAAATCAGCTAGCCCTCTTAAGAAAACAGCAACTGAACGCCCTTATCAGTATCAAACAATAGTCACAACAATACAAGGAGATCTTTTTGATGATTTAAAAGTGAAGATACGAAAGATGATTTGGCAGAGGATAAAGCTAGAATAAGACTGAAAGGGATTGGGGTTTTGATCTATACATGAGATCTAAAATAGAATATATCTAAATGGATAGAATATGTATTTTGAACATAAGATATTGTAATGATTTGAGATAAAAATGGTTTTATAAAATCTAGAAATATAAATATCGAAATAAGAATGTTATATTGTCTTAATAGTTTCTTAAAATATATGGTAGAATTTACATATAAGGTTTGTATTTTAAATATATGAGGAATTGTGATAAAGGAATTGTGCTTAATTAAAATTTGGAAAAAAAAATAAAAATTAAACATTATATTAAAATATGAAGGGGAAATTAATCACCAGGTCACTGATTTCCTAAAGGTTTGAATGTTTACAGATAACTAAGACTTGAAATTAAGATATTGTCATGAGTTGAGACACAAATTAAATAAAACTTAGAAGTATAAATACTAATAATTAAATTCATATATTGGCTTGTGGAATAAATGCTGATGGTTTATTTATTTATTTCTCTTTTTCTGGAAAGGAAGAAAGGAAGGAAGTAGAAAGAGGAAAAGAAAAAAAATATTAGCCCTAAATATGAGATAGGAGACTGAGAAACTGGGATCATTTAAAATTCAGAAATGATAAAGATTAAACATTAAATTTAAATATCAACGCAAAATTAAAGTTAAGAAAAACTTATTAGGTTATTGTCTAAAAGATGGAATGTCAAATTAATTAAGATATGTATAGACTGAAGATTATTGATGAATATTATAAAGGTATTTTTTGTTTGATTGATAGAATAAGAACTGAATATGACAGTATTGATCTGAATATGACAGTAGATCTTATGGGGGAAAGAGAGGGAATTAGTTGTTGTAATACTTTGAGATTTGTACTGAGAATATTCAAATGTAATGGAATTACGGTACTCAACCACCATGCTACTTTTCAAATATGTAAATGTAATATTGGAAAATTAATAAAAAACTTAGGGGGGGAATTCCAAGGACTACATACCAATACTAAACACATTAATAAAAATTGCTGCTTTTTAATAAAACTTCCTATATACTTCTATAACCCAACACCATAAACAAATTAGCAGATATTTAGATAAGTTAAATTTACTCAAATTATCCAATAGACGGAATATCTTGATTTTCGTTTTTTGGAATCAGAAGAAACAAAGTCCCTGCAACAATTTACTCAACCTATTAGCCTTTTTAAACTATAGGTTGGATTTGTACATTGAGTTAAATCTTGGTTTATCTTACTCATGAAAATCCATAATGGCCCAGTTTGTACATAGTAGTGTGTAAAATGTGGTTAGATTTACATGTTTAGGGTTTATACCTTATTATACTAAACCCCAACAAATTATTCTTGGGTAAGTGTGATGTATGGAGTCCAAATATAAGCTATGAAATTACACCTTAGCTGACTACAGTATGGACATTTGGAAGAGTGAATCTTATCACTCTTGCTTCAGCTGTAGCAAACTACTTTTTATACTATTACTGCTTCAATAATATTTAGAAATAAAGAAAAAATAGCTACTTCTTGTTCAGTGATTTTGTTATTCTAGAAAGGAAACACTATATATGAAATTCAACTTTTCTGACATTTTTGCTTTTTGATGTAAATATTCTGGAATTGAGATTAAATCTTTAGCTGTGCTTCAATGCTGTCTTTAAATCAGATGCCTTATTTTGGACAATCGCTCAGCTAAATTTTCTTTAATTCTCTCTACTGCCTTTTAGTGGATCTCTATTTTCCATCAATATTCTGCAAGGTCTCACAAATAAACTAAATCAAATGAAATGATAAATAGTTTTGGTTTGACGGAAGGGAAAATCTAATGGTGTTTCTCAACTAGATTCCAGGAACCGGGCAGAAAACTTTAACAACTAAGCAAGAATCCTCCTTTAAAAGTTGGTGCTTCTCAACCATTCTTTGACCTTGAAGCTCTCTGGGAATTTTGGCCACATTTTGCTTGCCTCTTGTTTCCTGCAATAAAATACGATGCCAAAGTATTTGGAAGTAACAAAATCATACAGAATTCAAAGAGCAATTACATACATCTGTTGAGAGCTTTCCATTCCTTTGTGAGTGTTAAATAGGAAAACTCCAGTTGCTATTTGCTAGGCTGCAGCACTTGTTCCATTTTTAATGTTCCAAGTGAACTCTCAAAAATTAGACATTATTGTAGAAAGTGATACTTAATGAGTGAATGTCATTTAGAATATTCAGTGCTCTGCTACTACTATCCAGTTTTTAAGCCCTAAATATTCCACTAATAGATTCCAGAAATATGAAGGATTGGTTGCAAAGAAAATAGGTCTATGTTACAGCTGTTCTTGCAGCTGTCATAAGCCTCATATACCCCAGCCATGACAGTGATTGATAGCAAAATAATGCTGCCAATACATTTTTATGTCAGACTAATGCCTACTGTGTATTAGTTGTTTTGGGAAAGATTGTTCAATGAATTGCCCTTGAGATAAATTTGTAAGGAATAATCTCTGGACCATGTTCCTGAGAATGCTCCTATTCTATGAGAAAAACAGTGTTGCAATCCTTACCCTATTTTTAAAAAAACCAACAGCAATATGTCAATATTTTTGAAAGACATAATTAAAATGGACATTTATTTCTTTATAGTCACATTTCTCCATTGCTCATCACACCTATGTGATTCGGGAGATGTATAATAAAACCATAAACTATGGTATAAATGATAAGTGAAAACAAATAAAAAATGGAGTTAAGATCAAAGTTAACATTAAAATATTACAGATTTTAAAAAGGCAGAGGGAACACCCTCAGGATATCAACCACGCCCAGAGTTGCATATCACTCTTTGAGCCTCATGCCAATTGGCAGAGCCAGGTATTAACACTGTTTTGGAAAGCCAAAATCCCCAGAAGTGGTGTCAGGGGGAAAACTTTGACAAGAAACAAGAGACAACACATAACAAATTCTCACTTTAGAATCCAATGGTTTATTTAAATTTTACACACAATTCAGTAGTTACATTTCAACAATTTATTGCAATAAGGACCCAATAGACTAGCAGTCATTAGTTATGATGGCTGAGCCAGAAGGCAACACCCAATTCTTGGAAGCAGGCTTTATACTTTAAGACTGTGCCCACCTCTAGCATTTTGGTGCCACCCAATAGCCATCCCATTTCCCTTTCTCAGGACTGACCTTCGGATCAGCTCTCTATTCCTGGAACTGACCACTGTGTTAGTTCCTTATTCTTATTCCATTGTCCTAGTTACCAAGCCAGTTTCCTATTCTTCCTTGTCCTTGGTCTGACCACTACTTTCCTCACTACCATTTCTACTCATGTCATTGTACCTGTAAACAAGGCTCAGTTCCTCAATTCCTATGCTATCTGGTTCCGCACTCTGTTCCTGTGGAGAAATATGTGCCAACCACAGTCTTTCACCATCTACTGCAAAGGTCACAGTTCTTTCTTTTACTAAGTATGTTTCAGCAGAAGCTGATCTTTATTTTAATTGACTATCAAAGAAATATGTTTGATTTATACAGAAAGAATTATTAAGATATTTTTTCCTTTCACAGTGGGGACCTGCTTCAGCTCTGGGGATAAGAATGTTCCAAACAGCAGGGCAATAGCAGAGAAGCTTTCTTCCTGGATCCCACCAGTTGAAATTCCTTAACTGATGAGATTCACAACATATCCTGGTAGTACAGCAGTATTGCAGGCAAACTCTGCTCATAGTCTGGAATTCAATCCTGATGGGGCTTAACTCAGCCTTTCATCCTTCTAAGGTTGGTAAAATGAGGACCCAGATTGTTGAAGTCAACATCCAAACATTGTAACCACTGAGAGAGTGATGGGAAGTGCTATGAAGCAGTACAAAAGTCTAAATGCTATTGTTATTGTTATACCATTCCTACCTGAGAGGTTGGGACAGGCCAATGTAATTGGCATGATATAGTTCCTCTAATAAGCTGCTTGCATGACATGAAGGTGATAACCAGCACCAGAAGCAAATTGCCATGCAATGCAGCTCATATAGCAGAGGTGTTATATGCACAATTTGAGAGATGCCCCAAACTGATCATGCCACCACAGTCTGCACCACTTATAGCTCCCAGATATTCTACAAGGATAACCCCATGTATAGTACATTGTAGTAGTCCATGTGAAAATGACCAGGATGTGAATAACTGAAAGAAGGGTTTTTCAGTCCAAGAAACTGGAGCACAACACAAAGTTGGGTAAAGACTTTCCTAGCAATGACTTCCATGACTCCAGGGATCCACTAAATGACACACCAGGGTCTGTGTAAGGCAATGCAACCCCATCCAGGACCAAAGAAGGTAAAGTCCCACATACAGAGTAACCTCCAGCCTATAGCCACTTTGTCTTACCAGGGTTCATTTGAAGCCTACTATTCTACATCCAGACTGCCAAGCTTTCCGGCACTGCAAAGCGATCCACAGCATCACTTACTTAACTTAGCACAGAGATATACACCTGGGCATCTTCAGTATGCTTGCAATGGGTGATCTCCCCCGGCAGTTTCATGTAGATGTTAAAAACAAGCACAGAGAGAAACAAGTCATGCAGCACCCCACAAAAAAAGCATTATGAGCTGGACCTAACTCTCCCTATCAACACTGATTAGAACTAGTTCCAGAGGAAGGAAGTTATATATGATAAGTTCTGTTTTTATATTTTATATACACATCATGGTTCTTGGACAAACATTTCTGTTAATAGCAAATAACAGCAAACAACCTAGCTTAATGCTGCTTATTAATTAGGTAATAAAGTAATTTTTACTTTCATGCTGGCAGGACTAGTACATTCCATATAGCTGCTGTAGATTAACAGGTTTATAGACTAGGAAGCATAAGGTTAGCACAGATAATGTTGGCATTCTTGAATGCCAGAGTTTCTAATCACTCTAATGCTAAAATGAATAATTATTCATCCATGCTGCAACTCTGTAAATAAATTAATTCTGAAATAAATGATGTCACCAGCAATTAATGGCTGCTACTATTATCTCTTCCTTCTCTGAACAGAGACTGGAAATGTTGCAATAAAACCTGAAGAATTTAATTATAAATTCAGTGACTTTGGTGAAGAAAAAAAGCAATAAAGTAGAAATAAGATGTAATGGCATTTTAGAGGTTCCTATGTCTTTGCTTCCCCGTTTACTTAGTGAAGAAATTTCTGCCATTATTGCCAATTTTATTAATGTGGATACTTTAAGATGCTACCAGGGTGCAAAAATCACATGCTTGGGATAATAGTTTTTATTATAAATTGTTATTATTAGATTTTAATTCCATCTTTTTATATAATTTAAAGCAGCTTATATTTTCCCCACAACATTGCTGTGAGGTGAGTTGGCCCAAGAGCTTTCTTGCCTAAGGCATTCTAGAATCCATATAGTTTCTAGGCCAGGATCCTAGCCACTACAACAAATTGGATCTTACAGTAATTAATAAATGAACTAAAATAAAACTGAATAACTTGCCATCTAATAAATGGGAAATTATATATGAAACATCTTTAGGGCAGTGAAGGCTTATATTCTTTTGGCTTCATTCACTTTCTTAGTGTCCTTAATGTGACCAGCCATAAACCTTCCCTTTATCTGTCCTGTGTTAATGGAATGTTACACCTTCGTGATGATTCTGCCAACACAGGATCAGGAGTAGGACTGAGCAGTCAACAATAATTATGTGCCTGTAGTTGATCAGTTTAGAACAACCTCTTAGGTGAAAATTTCCTTTAAACGCTATATGGAAAGCCAGTGTTCAGAGGCACAAAGCATCTCTCAACCCAGTAAGGATATGCTCAATAGTTATTCTTCCATGACTTATCAAGTCTAGCTTTCTACAATAGCAAATGGGTCATTTTTATTTTAATTTTTTTAAGAGTCTGTCTGCATCACAGATCAGCAAACATTAGCCAATTTTCTGCATTATTAGTAGGACTCTCTGTTTCTTTTCCTCAGCCCTGCTATTACTGTCTTAAAAGAGGCCAGAGGGAAAAATGCAAAAATTATTGTGGTGTAACCTTCAAAAATATTGAGTGAAAATTGGCAGGGTTAATATCCTCAAGAGATTTGTGCTATTTTCAGCCTATTTTTCTGAAAAATAAAGCAAACACAAGCTTCATTTGTTGCCATATCAGAGCTTCTAGATAAGTCTTGTCTCAAATCATGTCCTGAATCTTAATGTGGCTGGTATTGAATTGGTTTGCTTTTGCATACTGAATCACAAACTTGAACTGAGCTTTAAATCTCAGAACTCACTTCCTACTGAGTTGAGGATAGGTTGTACAGATCTGCTCAAGTGGAAAGATAGAAGCAAGAAAAAGTCTGGAAGAGTCATCTCACCCCAAATGGTATGTGTGTCCAATGGAGAGAATTAGAGCTTATATGGGTCCTACCATTTTGTGTCAGATGGATGAATTTTGCATCAATTTCCTATTCAGTTTCCTATTATTATTTGACCAAGATTTCCTTCATATTACAACTGGCAGGACAGAGGAGGTGGGGGGGGGAAGAGTCACTCAAATTTTAATAGAATAGAATTATAGGACTCCTTGATAGTTTCAGAAGATGAAGTAAGTGCTAAAATTACAATATGAATTCTATCAATAAGGTAGGGATCCAAGTGACTCAAAACTTGTTCTTTTCTAAGCAACTGTGTTCTTTTCTATCTGCAACTATGATGCAAATAGTAAATTACAAGAGAAAGAAACAGTACCTATGTGGGATGGGATGTTTTAAAAGGTGTTTTTAAAAACAAATGAAAACAAATGGTATATTATTTTGCCCCCAAAACTGAACTAAAGGACAGATTCACTTCAGTATGACCTGGGCTTTTATTTTATTCTTATTTTATTTATTTATTATATTTTTCTTGTATTGCATTATTTTATTTATAAGAAAATTTTGTTCCTTTAGAAACAGGTACCTTTAAAAAAATTTCAGAAAAATCTCTGCAAAACAAACATCTTCAGTATCAACATTATATTCATTGGGAAACTGGATATGTAGGATATATGGAGTTGGAAATGGAAAAAGGAGAACTGCTATAAAATCAAGCCACCTGCTCCTATATCCCATAGCCAGTCTAAAAGGATACCATGATTAAAAGCCATCGAGAGCTTAAAATCAGGACAGATTCACCACTCTGTCGCAACTTTTTTTCAGGACCTCTGTGACCACAAATCAACCATCTTCTCAGCAATCTTCTCCAGAAAAGGGAGGTTGGCAAAGATTGCCCAGGAAGGTTGGGTCCAGCTTCTTTGTTTGTCTCTATTTGGAAAAATGTCCAAGTGTTCCTTTTATTTAGCTTTCCAATTGACTCAGCTCTATATTTCTTATTATTCCACACATCCATGCAGTATATAATTGTCCTACATTCTTCCCCTACTACACAAAGCCAGCCCTGGTCATTTATTTTATGACTTGATTCCTTCCCACCCAGCATGAAGAATTTCCAACAGAAGCCAACAGACTCTGCCTGTGTTTGAAATACTGCTTCCGAAACAGTATTGTTCAGGCAAAGCTGAGTATATAACATGATTAGAAAGGAAAAGCTATCAGTTCAGATCAAATAAGCATTCAGAGGATTTATAGCTGAGCCTGACTTGAAGAATGAACCAAGAATTAAGACACGGTAGAAGCAAAGCGTTCTAGTTTGGTCCTGAAAACATACTATGTCTGAGTGACCTAATATCTATAACCTACAGTTTATGTAGCCAGTGCTTGCTGCATATTTTGGATGAACAATTATATTTGGACATTATATGATGGTTGGAAATATAAGATCTGGAAGACTCTGGTAGGAAGAGCTGCTCCCAATTCCTACTCCTAGAGAATGGCATTACTAGGGACCACCTTGCTATTTTCTGCTTTGGATCAGTATTGTCCCTCAGCCTTATGACGATTTAGAAAAGACACAAAAGATTTTGAAGGTGGATATGTCTTGCTACTACTTTACTTGAGGTTATGTTAGTTGTTGTGTTTATTGTTGTGACCTTAGAAGCGTAAGCTGCTCAGAGAAGAATATTACCCAAGGGACATACAAGCCTAAATAATATCAGGATAATGAAGCTTTGTAATTATTTGCTGTATCTCAAATAAAGAAGGAGCAAAAAGGCAGACAATCATAAAAAAAAACTTCACTGAGATAAAGAAAGATCTTTCAATGGATCACTTTTACTACATACAGATAATTAGTAGCACTTTTAAAACACTATTAAAAGCTGTGCCACGACTCTTCTGTTTGTGTTTTAAAAGTGCTACTAATAATAATTAAATATTAAATTAAATTAAATATTAAATAATAATTCTTATTCTTTGTTATAATTATTGATTGAATATATGCCACTAATTCCAATCAGATGCATGGAAGCTTACAAATATGAATTTACAACGTACATAGTATAGTACAATATATAAACAATAAAGCACCCATAATTAAATATGCAATTAAATATTACTATTTAGCCAAGATTCTTGTAAATTTTAAACACATTAAAAAATAATTGAGACCAACCATTTAAAAATGTTTTGCCAAGATCAATAATAGAATAGAATAGCAGTGTATAAATTGAAATGTTGATCTGTGATGTGTATATTGACTTTGGTATTTTTAGGAAATCATATATTAAAAGGAATCGATGAAATCTGGCAAATTATTGAGGGTGACTCAATTGGAAAAAGATGAGCATGATTTTAAAATTGGAGAAAGAAACATCAATAACCTGTATTATGTTGATGACATATCTCTAATAGCTGAAAATGTAGAAGATCTGTAGGCTCTAATCAAGTCAAAGGAGCATAATGAGAAAAACGACACTAAGATCAAATATAAAGAAGGCCGAACCAATGGCAATGTGTTTGGCAGTCAGCCTTAGAAGTAACAACCTTAGAATCAACAGTAAGATTTTGAAGTGGTAGATAGCTTTTGCCTTTTAGGCTCAACCATCAACAATAAAGAACAAGCAGCAGTATGCCACAGACTGACACAAAGTAGGATAGCAATGAATTTGTTCAAAAAGATCTTCAGATGTGTAATGTCTCTATACCTACAAAGATCATAATAGTGTAAGCTATGATATTCTCTGAAACATTCCAGGGAGTCAAAAGTTGGTCTTTGAAGAAATAGGATAGAAAAAATATTGGCACTTTTGAGCAGTGTTTAGATACATTATGTAAATACCTAGCTCCCTTGAGAAATCTAAAGTGCTAGGAAAGGTGGAAGAAAAGAAAAAAAGAGAATGGCCAGCAATAAAGTGGAATGTTGTCTTTAAAAACTTGAAGAGCCAGGCTGGAGATAGATTGTCTGGGTTGTTAAAAGTTGAAATCAATGTGATGAAACATAATCATGAATCACAATAAAAGATGTAGGATCCCTACTTATTCCTCATGCAGCAGAATTGGAAAAAGAATATAATTTGGAGCTAAATTGTTCTTCTTTACATTCTAAAGCTCTGAAAATCTTTTTCTAGGGGGAAAAAGATATGGGCAAGAATTTTGATTATTTTCAATCAATAAGAAGTTCTCTAATTCACAATATCCTTTTATAATAATGGAAATGAAAATAGCCAAGGTCAGATTAAATTTAAATGAATCTATCCAGGAAAGGATAGGTGAAAAGTGTTGAATCATATGTATTAGAAAATTACAAGCGGATGATATTTATCAGCTAAACGACAGGAGACAGAACAACTTCACTGTATGCTAGGGAGCTATTAAACTTGTGTGCATATTTATTTTATGAATAATCTTAGTAGAAATATAAAAATATAATCGTAGGAAAATTCAGTTTCTTCATATATAAGGCAGAGATAAGTTAAGATTTATCTTGTAAATATGAAAGAAAGTGAATTTAATAAAATTAATGAATAATTAGCCTGCAAAGAAAACATATTTTAAAAAGAGGCATCTGATCACATCTTGAATTCTTTGACACAGACATACATCTATGGATATCCTTGCTTATAAGTATCTATCATAACAATCTGGGCATAAAAATAAAAGCTGAAAAATAAAAGATTATGGCTCAAGTTCCTTGCTGCGCTGAGGGCAATGCTCTTGAAACAAAAAAATAAAACAAACATTACGAATGAAGGCTGATATATGTGTCCCATGATAATGTTGCAAGATCCGCTCTGGATTGGTCACCTGGATCAGAGGTTATTCTTTTACAGTAAACATCTGATCCTGATGACTGACCCAGACTGAACCTCCAAAACAAACATTTTTGGAGATTAGATATGAAATACCAATTTTTAAAAATGAAACATTTTTTATAGTATTAGCTGCATTTCTCCAGTTATTATGTAACTGAGGCTACATGTTTTTGTTAATTAAATATATACATTTAAATGTTTCTTGCTAAACTACCTAAGAACTGAATATCATCATGATATAAATATTTATCCCAGGGTTAAAATATGCACATAAACCAAATTATTTGTTTACTATAGATGTATCTAGGACATTGGGAAGCTGTTTAAAGAGATTGCTAAAGCTAGAGAAAATGATCAATATTTTCAATAGAATCATACTGTATGGGCTTTGAAAAAAAAAACAATTTGCCAGATGAATAATGAATATAGAATATTCCCCCATAAGTAGGAATATTATATAAAACTCAATAAATGCTTTTGCTTTCTCTTAACTTTGTTTCAATGGAATGAATACATATGTAATCAAGGAGAGAAGCAACCTAAAATTAAGGAGAAATTTCCTGACAGAACAATTAATCAGTGGAACAACCTGCCTTTAGAAGTTGTGAATGCTCCAACACTGGAAGTTTTTAAGAAGAGACTGGACAGCCATTTGTCTGAAATGGTATAGGGTTTTCTGCCTAAGCAGAGGGTTGGACTAGAAGGCCTCCAAGGTCCCTTCCAACTCTGTTGTTGTTGTTGTTGTTGTTATTTATCATCGCACAGTTAGCCAGATGTTCATACTGGATTTGGCATTTTTGTCTACCTATCGAGTCCTTACCAAGGACCTGGGATAGGCAGATGTTTGATGGTATTGCAGATATCGTCGCAGGATGAAAGCTGTTCCAAGTAAAGCCGCCTTTTGCAATTGACTGAGGGAGAATTTGTCAATGCCAATGGTGTCCAAGTGGTGCTCCAGTTGTTTTGGGATTGCACCCAAGGTGCCTATTACTATTGCTACTACCCTTGCTTGCCTTTGCCACAGTCGTTCTATTTCTATTTGTAGATCTTTGTATTTTGTTATCCTCTCCAATTCTTTCTTTTCTATTCTGCTGTCTCCAGGCACTGCCATGTCCATTATCCAGATGTTGTTGTTATTGTTGTTGTTAATTCAGGTTGACCCTTACACTTTATTCCTTTCCCTCTATAGATTTACATCTCAGAAGAAAGATGAATCTAAATCATAGCAGCCATCAGATGAAGTAATTCTGAAGTAGATGTGTGACACCTTATTGCAGTCTATTTTGTGGGATTCTATAAACCTCATATGCTATTTACTGATTAGATAATAATATAAAGGAACACTCCATGATTGGACAAAGCATGTCTCTTTATTAAATTAGGTCATCATTAAAAATCCAAATATATTGTAGCTCACATTTTTGCAAACTATTTTGGGCTACCGCAGGATATTTCTGCACTTCAATAGAGAAGAAAGGATTTTTCAAAGCTGATTGCAACTGTTGTTAACAATTCTGAACTCAGCAAAATATGGCTAGCATCTTTAAGGTATGCGAACGTAAATCACTTTGCAGTACCAATGACCTTTAGTACTCGTTATGAATTTTAAAATCAAAACAATTCTTTAGCATGGATAAATCAGCAAAAAGAACCATAGTATAGTTATTTTTAGTACAATCAGTGAAACATCAAATGCTTACAGGCAAGGTCATATCTCTTCAAAGAGAATAATTTGTATTCAATTAAACAATGTAGTTTTTATTCCCCGAGTAAAGAGTGCCATCACATGGCAAGTCTTTAGAGCAACCAAAATGGATTAATAGTAGAGATCTTAATTTTGCTTTGCTTGTATAAACAATATTAAGAAAATTAATCTTCTCCAACATCCTCTACTCAAAAACTTAGAATTGCTTATATTAGCACAATATTTTCTTGATGATATATCAAACATCACAGATAATTGAGCAGGAAGAATGGAAAATGCAAAAAAAAAAAAAAAAAACCAAAAACCTTGCTTTAAAAACTTCTGAATTTAAATGCAAAGCTATTACCATTTATATCCAGATCTTTTGGAATAATTGCCACAGGCCCATCTAGTTCATCCACTTTCAAAATCTAGACCATAAAAATGAATGATATCAGAGAAATTTATATTAAAACAATCTTTGAGTTTCCAAATTAAAACAATGGATGGTTAGAGGTGATTTTTAAAATCTTACCACAAGAAAGGTAATGGATATGGACTTTCATGGATTTAAAAATCCAGTTAAAGAACTGATGGTCAGTGAAATGGATTAGAAGTATACCAGTCACCATGCCTCTGCTACTTCCTTACTATGGAACTGTTGCATCAAATATGGAAATCATGTAGAAACCGAAAAAGCCCAGGGTTTTATTTGGCCTACATCCTTCCCAAAAAGAATATTCAGGTATGAATGAATCCTGCCGCAACTTCCAATAACTCCTAGGATGAGTGTTACAGAGCTCTTGGCCTCCTGAAGTGGTAGCTGCTGGAGTTCTACATCAGAGATTAGCAATTTGTCCTTTGATGGCTCCTTTGCCTCATTTCTATTATTTTTTGGATTAATAAAACCATGCAAGCAGTTCGAGAGAGAGAGAGTCCTTGCAGAATAACAAGTATACTTACATTATCCCTGGAAAATCCAGTACATTCCATCAGTCAGCTACTGTGCTGGGGATAACAACCACATGTTGCCCAGATACCAAGGTAGCAAGTGCATATTAGGAGAGAGATGAAATGAATGATGATACTACTGCATCATTTACAGTCTCAGTAGTGACCTCATTCTTCCACAGCTTTTTAGGCAAGTTCCCTTGCGCTTTTCATAATCACCATCCTAGAACACATCAATGCAATTTTCCTACAGGTAACAGCAAGGATATCAAAAATAAAGGCAAGCAAAACCTCAGTGCAATAGTTAAAAGGCAAATAGAGTTTGTTTCATCCTCTTCTGATACTGGGCCAATTTTAAAGAGTATTTTCTTAGAAGCTCTAACAGCTATAGAAATAAATGCTGTACTAGCTGAAAATGTTAATTGATGCAGGATGACACTGACACAGAAATAATACATTTCCTTGGACAATTCCTAAGATAATTTGGTGTAATACGAAGATAAACAATATGGTTTGCAAGCAATTATTTATTACCACTTTGGCTCTCTCCCCTCCTAAACACATGTGAAAGATATTGCTGAAATTTGTTATGCAAAATGCCAATATTTAATGATGCAATTTTTGGTGTTCTGTTTTAGATTTGAATTCAGTAGGAGGCATTACAAGAGAATGTGCTTCCATTTGCTGAAAGAATATTATTAAGTAGGTGTGATGGGAAAATGGGTTAACTCAGAGACCTTATAGATTATATATATAAATAAATTCTGGAAAAGAAATCAAGACAGAAACTCTACTTTCATTGTGGTAAGTATAAGTTGAAGTAAAGGGTGACTTTAACCTAATTGTATTGAAGTATATTCTAAGATTCTGAGTGACTCTTGTTTCCTGATCTGTTCTACCTGAAAAGATTGTGATTAATCTTGAAACCTTTCCTACTCAGACAGATATGAGACATGCCTTCCAGATCTACAGCATGGCAATAATAGCATTCTACCAACTGCAGGCTCAGTAGCTGAGGCAGTACTACAGCATCAGTAGCAGACACATACACCTATAAAGAACCTGCAAAAAGCCATCATCCAGCTAACACACCATTTGGTGCAAGGTTTATCTCAGTTGAGTGACATTCCACAATTTGCTTCACAGAAAGCGTTGCCCATTTTTCCTGGAGATCTATTGGAAAGATTCAGGGGGGATACAAGATTAATTTCTGACTTTCACAATTCAGGGGTCAAAAATTCAGCAGAAATTTGTACAGATTAGACCAAGGTAGCCTTCATTTTTAGCCTGTTGAACAGCCATAAATGGTTCCATTCACTGAAAGCAACAATGCTGTCCTGCACAAGTGTTAAAATGTAATGTAAAGATGTGCATTTGATGAGTCAGACAGAAAAGTAATTGAGAATCAGAAGCTCTAAAAGCTGAAGCAATGAGCTCACTAATAATTTCTAGTTGTAAGCCAGAGATATGAACAGATGATGGGATGATTTTGCACTGATAGTTTTCCTGGGTCCCACCAGACGGCCATCATTAATTGATGAGACCTAGAGTAGGCCAACCTAGGATAGGGCAGGCATACACTATATGAAACAGATTGTTAATTAGTTAGATGCTATGCCAAGTAGGGCTTTTTTAATGAAAAAAAAAGCTAAAGTAGGTATGAGCATCAAACCCTGAGATATTCCACACATTGGCCTCAATTTTTTTCTCCTATCAACACTGAATAGTAAGCACCATGGTCCCCCAATCCCCATATCTTACAGGCAACTCAGAAGGATACTGTGCTGGCCCACTCACACCCACATACATGCAACTATGGTTTAGTGAGTTTATTAATATTCCCAGAAATTCCCTTCTCCAAAAACTCAAAACTGTCCCAATTATGTCCAGCCACAAGCAGGCTAAGATTAGTCCACAGAACAATGGCCTACTAGTCCACAACACAATTGAAAGTTGCTCAAACAAAATAACTCCTCAAGGCAAAACTTAAATCCACATACAAGAGAGGTCATGTAGCAAGAAAAGTTCAGAGTCTTCAAGAACAATTCCAAACACAGTGTCAATCCAGAGTGAAGCAGGAATCACCACAATGAACAACACTGTTGTTCCCAGCAATGCCTCCATCTGTCTGTTGTGATAAATAGCCAGTTTTTTGGTGCAGCCCATCAAGAAGGGCAGAGTCTTCTCCTCTTGATTAGTCTGGCTGACCTCCACTGCTCCTGCCTTTTCTCTGCCCTGCGTGTTCTCAGATCAGATGCAGAAGGCAGTTCCTCCTCCTCTTCACTGGCCATCTGCCACTGCAAACTTTCCCCAGCTGAAGTCTCCTCCAAATCTCTTTCAGTCAGCCATTCAGAGCCATCAATAAACCCGATGTGCCAGGAATGGGCTGAACCTCCCCTGAGCTGACATCTGAGGAGGAATCTGAAGAGTCACTCAAGGGAAACATCACAGATACTAAGACTGATGATACTGAAAGCTGCCAAGAGATTTAGGAGGGGCATTCTCACCACAGTGCCACCAAAGGTCATCAACAAATGTCACCACTGCCATTTTAATATTATGTCCCAACCTGAAACCCAGTTGAAAAGGGTTCAAATCATTTCATTTCTTCCAATCTTACCCACAGCTTTTTAGAAACTAGATAAAAATTGTCAAGGGGTAGTTGGATCCAGTGATGACTTTTTGAGTAGGAGGCAGATAGGCTACCCCATATTTCTGAGAGGCAGACACCACCATATGATTCTAATTTGCAAACCAGTCAGAGTTTCTTAAACTGTGAGATGGGCAGGGTATAAATCTGATAAATAAAAATATGGACCCAACCATCTGTCATTTTTCAAGAGCCTTTATATGACAGGAGGAATAATGATCTAATAAATAAACAGTTGGATTGACAGTGCCAAGGATGCTGCCCACTTCCTCAGGAGTCACTGGATTTTACTCCTATAACCAGACTATGTCTCTGCCACCTTACCTGGATCCACCAATCAGATCACCAATCACCAATCTACTCCCAAGCAAAATCAAGCAACTATTTACTTGGTTCCTAAATATCCTTCACATCAGTCCACCTGAGAGTCTTGTGGTTCATCTCTGTCCAACAAATAGCACAATAGTCACAAAAAGGCCACAGGTCAGCCGTATTGCCACAATGCAATCCTTTATCTCTTATTTGTGTTCAGTTAGATTTGTTTTCTCCAGCAGTGTTCCTAGCAAGTCTTCTGAAATAACCTTCAAACTTTTCGAGAATAAATCCTTTGCCCAAATTGTATATAAATTGTCCCATTTATTTTCCAGAAAAACTTAATGGAGACAATGATAACAAAACTTTGAGATGTGTTTAAAAAAATGTTTTGGACAGTTTCTGTTGTGTTTCTTTAATTCCTTTATCAACTGATCTATCTAATTGTGGGATTACTACCCCACTGCAGTCTCCAATTACACATTGTAAATCTCATTTGTTATTAAATTTGTATTTTGTTTTTATTTTGCCCTGAGATGCTAATTGAACATTATCCTATAACTCAAAGGCGCTGCCATTGAGGCCAACAAACCAAACTTCTGAAAAAGTGCAAAAATTCATTTTAAAGATGTTCCGCACTTTTCTTTTAGGAATATTCCAACTGAATCTGCATGCCTTCCTGTAAGTCCAAAAAAGTGTCCTATGACAACTAGTCAGAGAACATTCAGTGTTCTGCAAACCAGTATATTTCAACTTAAATAATAACTGTGGGTGAAATTAGACTTTAAGTGTAGCTCAGCCAACAGGATTCCATGAGCAGAAGCAGATCGTCTTAAACTGTGGCCAACAGCTTCTGTTTATATATTCTAAATCCCAGAATATTGTATAACTAGCACATTTCATTGGTACATATCAGCCTCCCTGCCTTACTTAATTTCATTATGTTTAGCTTTTTTAATTTTTAAAAAAATGAATGGGTATATATCATGTGCAAAGCATTGGCCTTAAGCAAAACTTGCATTTCTAACAATGCCTTTGAGAAAAGATACAGAAAATACAGAAAGATACAGAAAACAAAATGTGGAAGGAATACAATGTAGGATTTTCCTTACCTTCTAATACTAAAGCCTCTAGCCTTTTGGGTGCCAGGGATCAGTTCCATGGGAAAAAAACATTTCCATGGACAAGGGGTGCATGCACTACTGAGAGTCTGTGCATGCACAGATGAAGGTGTGTTCACTTGTGTGGCCTGGTTCCTAACAGGCCACAGCTGGTATCGATCTGCAGACTGGGGATTAGGGACCCTTGTTCTAATATATTAATAATTTATTATTATTAAAGGGCTCCAAGGCAATCATTTTATGGGAGTGACTATAATGTTCACCAAGTTCAAAATGTGCCCCTGACACCAAAAAGTTGGTGGCCCATTTTCTCAACAGATGCCTATTTTTTTATTTGCTGATATTAAATCAAGTGTTCTATCTGAAAAAACCATTTAATATAAATGCTTTGATTTTATGCTCTCATTTAATATAAAACTTAAGCTTAATGAAATCTCAATGAGCATATAAATTAAACTTTTGTATTTTTTAAAAAATATGAACCTTTCATTTCCTTTTCGATTTACATACAAGCATACATGATTTGTCCCAATTTCAAATGTATCTATACAGAAAATCATTGCTCTCTTGTGTGTGTGTGTGTGTGTGTATGTATATATATATATATATATATATATATATATATATATATATATATATATATATATATATATATATGTATATATATATATATATATATATATGTATATATATATATTGCAGAGTAACCCTCCCTTCTCCAGATTCTATTAAACTTTAAGAAATCATTTTATTTGATTAACTAAAGAAAGATAATATATTTTTCACCGTTGTCTAGGTCAAAGTACAATACAATTTCTTGTTTATATTCACATGCCCCTTCTTGTCATGAAGGAAGGGTTTGTGTGTTCTGTTAATGTTGAGTGCTAGCTGGAGGTATACCACCAGAAGGTATACAGAAGAATCACCCAAGTAGACAGTTCTCAACTGAGGACCCAAGCACAGAGTATCCGCAAACCCATTAACCATGAAAAGACAACAGAAAAAGAACCCCATACTGGATCATTCATCTCTGGGTTAACAAGGACCGTAGCAGTTGCTGTCCCTTGGCAGCTATTGAAAAATGAATTACAGGGTTGGAGGAAGACCTGGCAACCTAATCCACAAAAAACTCACCAAGAAAATTCTATGGAAAGGGTCTCAAATGTGTCAGATAGGGTGCCCAATGATTGGACAACAAGAATCCCAGTTGCTGAGGCAGCCAGTGATGTGTGCAAATGTCTGCGTTGTACAGAGATACATCAGATAGCTACATGGAGTATCAGAAGAATTAGTCAGGGTAAATTAGATATTGTCAAATGAGAGATGATTAGGTTGGAAATTGATCCTTTGTGTCAGTGAGCTACACTAGTTGGACAATGGCTTTTTCCAGTCTGAGGATTTCACTGTCTATTATTCAGGACATGATACCAGGAAAACAAATGGAGTGACATTTATTGTAAGTAAGAAACTTGCCAAAGCAGTAGGAAACTTCTCAACTGTCAATGACCGAATTATGACCATCAGAATTCATGCCAAGCCCCTCAACATCACATTTATCCAAGTCTACAGCCCAATGATTGCTACAACAGAACTCGAAATAGAGGGCTTTAATGTCATGGTCCAAGAAACTCTGAAACAAGTGCCCAAAAAAGAGACGATTTCTAGGTGACTTCAATGCAAAAGTTGGCAACCAAGTGGAGACAGGCAGCACTCGCAGTTAGATGCCATGTGGTGCATCACGTTGGTCCTGCCGCTCGTGTTGCACCATGGCACAATGCTCCTGCTCGCATCAGGAGCCATGTGGTGCATCTTGCCACAAACAGTGGTACTAGTGTGATGCACCACATGGCTCCTGATGCGAGCAGTGGCACTGGTGCAACATGCCAAGTGGCATCCTGCCATGAGCAGCAGCACTGGAGTGATGCCCCACATGGCTTCCTGCCACGAGCAGCAGCACCAGAGCAACATGCCACATGGCTTCCTGATGCAAGCGGTGGCACCGATGCAATGCGCCCCATGGCCTCCTACCATGAATGGTGACACCAGCGTGACATGCCATGTGGCATCCTGTCATGAGCAGCAGCAGTGGCACAATGAACCACATGGCTTCCTGACATGAATGGCGGTACTGGTGCAATAGGACATGTGGCTTGCTGCTGTGAGCAGCGACACCGGTGCGACACGCCACATGGCATTTTGATTCAAGTGGCCACAAGCAGCCACAGAAGTCAGGCAGCAGGCATAGGAGGTCTGACTGTGGCTGAGGTCTGAGGTAAAGCAGGTAAGAAATCCCCTGAAAATAAGACCTAGTGCCTCTTTTGGAGGCAAAAAAATATAAGACCAGGTCTTATTTTTGGGGGGGAAATGATAGGTGACAGCAATAATGTGGGTGAGCATTTTGCCAAGCAATTTTGCCAAGAAAACCATTTTAGGATCATGAATACATAGTTCAAATGCCACAAACACCACTTGTATGCTTGAACCTCATCAAATGGACTTCACCATAATCAGGTTGACTATGTCTTATGCAGACATCTATGGCCCCATCTCAGTCCTTGCTGTTAAGACATATCCAGATGCTGATTGCAGTTCAGATCATGAAATGTTGGTAGCCAAGACTAAAGTCAAATTATGCACTATCAAAAAGTTAGTGCCTCCAAAGAACATCATCCAAATCCCTACTATATATAGAACTAAGGTGAAAAAATAGATTTGAACTACTGGACACTGCTGAAAATTCCTAGGACATCTGGCCCTGCAAGGAATTCTGGGATCTTTCTAGATCTGGCCATACCCCGACTTGACCAAGTTGTAGATGAATTAAGGATTGAAGTGGTTGTGAAATGAGCAGTAATAGCCATTATCATGAACAGTGAAATGCAAAATAACATAAGGCACCTGAGGTAGAACAACCCAGGCAATAGTTTCACGACAAGCTATTTATAAATACCATGAGTGAGTAAGATGGACTCAATGCTGCTTTTTGTTAAAGTGGATTTGTGTTTGTTTGCTTGCTTGTTTTTCTGGGCTTATCGTTCAGTCAGAACTGATTCTGACTGAACTAATAGGGCTACCTTGGGGATATTAACAGGTCATTTATTCTTAATATAATCAGCACAGCAATATAAGAGTCAATAGTAATATATAATAGCATTTATAATTATCTTCATGTGGTTGCATTGCTTTATATGAAAAAATATATATTTTGTCCACAAAAAAACCTTTATATATACAGTAAATGTAGTTCCTTATACATGATACTATTTGTGCTTGTATTTTATTCTCCACAATAGGTTCCCATTTTTAAAAAAAATGACAGGAAGAAGCACTAAGTTCTTTCCATTGCAATCCTAGCCACGTTACTAGAAAGTAACTCCATTGGCTTCACAGAATTTTATATCCAAATTAAATGGGATGACAACGTATTTTCAAATATACCTCTGAGAAATTGGGTGAGAAAAATAATTGAGTTTGTGAATTGGGGTTATCTTTTCTTTGCACTAAGTAACAAGGAAAAGGTGAGGAAACATTTATTTGGGCCACATAGAAATTGTGTGATTCACCACACATTTTGTTTCATCTCTGAAATAACTGTTAGAACTGTAAATTCTCATTCTACAATGAGAAACCATGGGGAGATCAGAGCAGTCCATTTGTCACAGATTGATTGCTTGCTGGACTAGATTATTTTTAGTGAGAACTGAAATTTTTAGGTTGGTTAGTTAGAGTACTCCATAACAAAGACCTCTGAAACAAATATTTCTGTTTTAATGCCTGTTGAATTTCTGAGAAATAACACAAGATATTTCTCAGTACTTTCTTGGCACTGTAAAATGCTCAGCTCCATCCAGTCACCCCAATTCTACCCCAAATTAAGAGATTATAGGGTCATAAAAAGAATGTTTTCTTAGCCCTGTTAAAGTTCATAGGAAATCCATAAAGCAAAATAATCTGTAACATTTTTTTCAATGAACTATGACATTAATTTGATCAAATTTAGATAAGCTACTACAAATATTTAGCAGTATATTTTCAAGTCCCTTTAGATATAGCTTTCTATGAGCTTTTTCACATTGAGTTAAATGCTATTGACTTATCCTTACTATAGATCCATCCATGAGTTATTACCATTTACTGGGTCACCCGACTTTGCTTCCAACATAGACAGTGGTGAAACGTAATGGATCTCACACACATTATTATTAAATGCTATGGGCTAAGGATGAAAACTCATTAGTGATACCAGTAGAATTAAGGATAACTTAAGCTGGCTCAGTCATAGACTGGAGATGAAATAAAGGCAGCATCATAGAGATCCAGTGGAAGGTGCCGAAGTATGTTTGTGGGGAGACACTCTGTGTTTAAGAAAGTAATTGATTGTTAGACCAGGGGTCTTCACACTTTGCCCCTTTATGACTTGTGGACTTCAACTCCCAGAATTCCTCAGCTAGGCATGCTGGCTGAGGAATTCCGGGAGTTTAAGTCCTCAAGTCATAAAAGTTTGAAGACCTCTGTGTTAGACCATAGCACCATATAGTTTAACCATTCTATTTTGCAGTAAACAAGCATTGAAATACAGATTTCTCAGAATTTTAAGTGGAATAAAGAGAAGCCAGAAATAACATGATTTTCTTTCAGGACACGGAGACTAACTAATTTGCAAATTATGAGGTGTTTTTTTTTCCTCAAGATGGCAGCACATCACACGCAGCGGCTCTGAGCTCCCGGTATTGGTGTGTGGTGATTGGAATAATGTGTGTGTGGATGGGTGTGCACAGTGCTGTGCAAGGGGCTAAACTTGCCTATACATGCGTAGAGCTATTAAACATCGGGTTCACAAGACAATCCGGGATCACTAGCGATTTCCAGCAGTCCCATAACATACCAAACTGCATAGCGAGGCCTCCTGGATCTCCGTGGATTGTCATCGGGTTGGGGAGATGCCAATGAAAGAGAAAACAAAAGGAGCAGAAACAAAAGTGCAGCTACAGAGCTGGCTTGCTGGCACGGCTTGGGAAGCAGCCTCACAGACCAGCGCTGCCAAGTGTTTTCCTGAGCAATGTAAGATCCCTCCTCCACAAAATTGATGAGTTACAACTGCAGATGGCAGCAAGCAGGCTTCTCCATGAAAGTTGTGTGATGATTGCCACAGAGACCTGGCTACATCCAGCCATACCTGATACGGCAGTGGAAATGACAAGCCATGTCATTCATTGCTTTGACAGAAATAGTGACTCTGGTAAGAGCAAGGGAGGAGGACTCTGTGTTTATATACATAGTGATTGGTGTGCTAATAGTAGAGTAGTCTACAAGGACTGCTCCCCAGATGTGGAATTGATGACTGTGACATGCAGGCCATTTTATCTGCCCAGAGAAATTACTGTGGTAATTATCATAGCTGTCTATATTCCACCGAACGCCAATGTCAGTGCAGCGCTGTCTAAGCTATATGACGTCATCTCCAGGCAGCAGTAAACTCACCCATAGGGCACTCTTGTCGTGGCTGGGGACTTGAATCAAACCTGTCTAAAGACAGTTTCTCCCTAAGTTTGTGCAGTATGTTCAAGTTTCTATCAAAGGGAAGAACACCTTAGATTGCGTGTATTCCAATCTGAAACAGGAATTCAGAGCATTCCCCCTCCTCCACCTGGGTACATCTGACCATCTTTCACTCCTGTTGGTCCTGAAGTATGTCCCTCTCAGGAAAAGAATTCAGACAGTCACAAAAATGGTTAAAACCTGGCCAGAGAGTACTCTCAGTCAGTGGCAGGATTGCTTTGAAATCACTGACTGGAGCATTTTTGAACATCAAGATCTGAATTCGTGGACTCTATACTTTCTTACATCAAGATTTGCACTGACAGTGTGACAAGGGATAAGTGCATCAGAGTCTGCGGGAATTGCAAACCCTGGATGACTGCAGAAGTACGATCACTCCTGAGAGCCCGAGACTCGGCCTTTAAGGCAGGAGACAGGGACGCATACAGAGAGGCCAGGGCAAATCTTAGAAGAGGCATTAGGATGGCGAAATTACGATATACGTGCAAGGGGGAGAACTAACTAGCAGATAACAACCAGAAGCAAATGTGGCAGGGACTGCAGCATTTAACCAACTATAAAGGCAATAGAGGAACACGGTGAACACCGATGCCTCACTGGCAGAAGAGTTGAACATCTTCACTCATTATGAGGTGAATGAACCAGACCACATAGCCCTGCTGGGTGGCCTTCTGATTCTCAGCCACTCACCTTGCACAAACATCAAGTGAGAGCTGTATTGAAGGCTGTGAACCCCGGCAAAGCTGCAGGCCCAGATGGGGTACTGGGGACTGTGGTAAAGAATTGTGCTGATTAATTAGCAGGGGTCCTGACAATGATCTTTAGCATCTTCCTGGTAACAGCCTGTGCACCAAAATCCTTGAAAGCAGCTGCCATAGTCCCAGTTCCAAAGAAAACAGCAATCAGTTGCCTAAATGACTACAGACCTATTGCACTAACATCTGTAGTGATGAAATGCTTTGAGAGATTGGTTCTCCAACATTTTAGAACATGCCTCCCACCAGATTTTGATAAACACCAGTTTCCCTATAGGGGAAATAGGTTGACAGATGATGCCATAGCTATCATTTTACATTTGGTAGCAAGTCATCTGGAGAAACCTGGAAGCTATGTTAGGATGCTTTTCATTGATTATAGTTCAGCTTTTAATACTATTCTGCTGGCTATTCTTATTGAAAAGCTGACTGACTTGAAGTTCCATCCCTCTATCTGTGACTGGATTAATGACTTTCTGAGGGACCGGATACAAACAGTGAGGGTTGGGTCTGTCTTATCCACTCCCCTGAAGCTTGGCCCTGGCTCGCCACAGGGCTGTGTGCTTAGCCCCTACCTGTACTCATTGTACACATATGATTGTATCATCTGACCCATCCACTGCGATCATCAAGTTTGTAGATGACACCACCGTGGTGGGTCTCATTACAGGTGGAGATGAGACAGCGTACAGGGGGGAAGTACAAAAACTATCCTCATGGTGCCTAGAAAACAACCTGCACTGGAACATTGGCAAGACGAAGGAGATGGTGCTAGACTTCCGGAGGAAAAGAGAGGAACCTGTCCTACTTTACATCAGAGGGGACTGTGTGGAGAGAGTTTCCTCCTTCAAATTCCTGGGAGTTTACCTCCTTGAAGATCTTACCTGGAAAACTAATACAGCCCAGGTGGCCAGAAAGGTCCAACAGAGACTTCACTTCCTCAGGGTTTTGTGGAAGAACAGGGTAGAACAACGACTCATAACCTTCTTCTACCGGTCTACTACTGAAAGCGTTCTCACATATTGTATTGTGGTTTGGTATGCTGGCCTGACAGCCGCGGACAGGAAGGTATTGCAGAGGTTGGTGAGCATGGCACAAGACATCGTGGGCTGTTCCCTGACTCCATTGGATGACATTGCCAGGGCCCGTTGCCTTGGCAGAGTGAGGAAAATTCTCAGGGATGACTCACACCCTGGTTGGTACCTTTTTACTCTCTTACCATTGAGTAGGAGGTACAGAAACATAGCCAGCTGTACCAACAGGCTGAAGAACAGCTTTTATCCATGGGCCATCAGGCTTCTGAATGGGACATAACTTTATAACTTTATGAATGACAGACTCAGAATGAGGCCGGCGTGATGTGCAATTAGTTCACAGGGTGAAATAAGTTGGGGGTTTGTAGTCACCGTGAGTTTGCGGTGAGGGGGGCACAGAGGGAGGCTCAGCCAATTTCACTGTATACATGTTATACTTTGATAATAAAGGGTTTATTATTATTATTATTTAATTGCATTCACAATCGCCTTAGATTAAGTCTAAACTAATTTTACTCTGTCTCTCTAAGCCAGTGGTTCTCAACTGTGGGTCGGGACCCCATTTGGGGTCGAACGACCATTTCACGGGGGTCGCCAAACAACACAGTCCGCCATTTTTTTTCCCTTTTCCTTAGCTGTGCTACTCCCTTTTATTCTATTGGCTTTTGAAAGCCAATAGAATAGACTCTCTTGAATAGAGTCTAATTCTATTGGCTTTCAAAAGCCAATAGCAATTGTCCAGGCTGTCTCTGCCCTGCTGAGCCTGCCAAAAGTCCCATTCTGCAAACGGTGCTGCACCAGTTGAGTAGTCCTTGACTTATGACCGGTTGAGTAGTCCTCGACTTACGATGGGTTGGGGGTCGCGGCATTAAAAAGGTTGAGAACCACTGCTCTAAGCAGATCAACCATACACTGGGATGAATGGCTTGTAGAGAGTCTATTTATTTATGTACCTGAGCCCCAAACTGTTGCAGAGTAGGTGTGAGGAAAATTCACACAAATTGCCCAATCCATGTGATTCCATTTTCCAAGCATCTAGTGATTAGACAAAATTGATGATCAAATATATGAATGAGACAATGAATGTTAACTCCTCAGAATTTCCCTATGCAGCAGAAGGCAAATTATAAACATTATCAAGGCAGAGCACAAATCCTGTGTTCATCGTGTATATAGGATATATGAGAATATTAAAAAAGAGACACCCCATTAAATTCACTTAGTATTGAAATAGTCTAGAAGCCTAATGTTTTTGTCCTTGTCCCAAAAACTAAAGGCCTCACTTCTACAATGAGAATCCAGGGAGAGACCAGACCAGTATATTTGTCACAGATTGGTTGCTTGCTAGGTTAGATTACACTGTATTTTATATACACAATTCAAAGTGACAAACATACCTAATACTCCATCCTTCTTCTATGTTTACCACCACAACAACCCTGTGAATGAATTGGGCTGAGAGACAGTGACTGGCCCAAAGTCACCCAGATGGTTTTCATGACTAAAGTGGGATTAGACCCTTCAGTCTCCTGGTTTCTAGGCAGGACTTAACCACTACACAAAACTATCTCTCTTTTATTATATTATATTTAGAGAGACTTGGATTTTTTAGAGTTGTTAAAATTTGAGCGCTCTGTAACAAAGAACTGAAAGAAAATATTTCAACTTTGACTTGTGTTGATTTTCTGAGAAACAATGCAGGATATGTCTTAATATCCTCTTGGCATTGTAAAAGAAATAGAAATCTGGTTGTTGTTAACAATCAACAAAACATCTGTAAAACTCAAGTGTTGATAATTTCTTCTTGTACAGTCAGATAAAGTTAGAAATATATCTCTAAGTCAAGGTAGAACAATAGTTGGCCTTATTTTTTTTCTGTTTTTTTTTTCGGTTCGTCTTGAAACTTCACTCACAAACAAACAACATTCACAAATTTCCTGACAAAATTGCCATTTAGTAGCAGTTATATATAATTATCATATATTATATAATATATAATATTCTCTTCCTGAGAATTTTCTTGCTCCAATCAGCTATTTTACTTGGAAGAAACAAGTCTCAAGGGTCCTTCTTATAAGCAGCTGATGTTTTTAATAACTCTTTGCAAATATATCCCAAAAAGGGTTTAATTGGGATTAGTGTCTCAAGAGAATTTGTTAATGGTTTATTTTCCATTTCTTTGGTCTAAGGTTTTTCAACATGATGGTTCAGAAGGTGTATTAAAAAAAATACCACTATATAACCCAATTTTTTCTGAAGAATCTGAATTTGATCTTTTTGAGATTGTCCTGAATTCATTAGCACATAGTAACAACATATGTGTTTATGTTGGCTAAATTATGAGAAATAAAAATTGGAACATTTGCTGGACCGTGCACTCCCAAATTTCTGTATTCTGTGTTCAGATTACTGCAAGTACATTCACTACTCATGTACCTTGATGTTCATTAAATATCTGCCATCATCAAAAGAATTAACAAGAATAATGGGGCAAAAAGATAAGTACTGTAGAAGAAACATGAACAGGCAACAATACCTAGTCTATGAAAAGACATTGAACCACTGGAATAAATATTATGATTAATTAGTATGGACAATCCCAAAGGGAGTGCTTCTGATTATTTCAGCTTTAATTCTTTGATGTAGGAGAATAGAGACAGAAAGCAGGATACCAAATCTTTCACAATGAAAGAAAAAATTCAGCAGATGAAGACGAAGTATCCATAAGATTGTTGAAATAAAAGATATAAACAGGGACTTCTGAGAAGGAAGAAAATGTGCAAGAAGGCATCTTATACATTTTGCTCATTCTGACACTGGTGGGAAAACAAAAAATTCCACTGTCCTTTTGCAAAGAAAGCAGAAAAAAAGAGAACATTTGGCAATGAATGCTGAACATCAAATTAGCTTCTATATTGTTACTGCATTATCCCTGTCAATTGGCCCTTGAGTCAAACATAATATTACTAGGCTTCTTATAAATCTGTAACATAATCCGTCTCTGATTAGCCTCATTTAAATATTCAGATCCCCTTTAGTTTTATCTTAGATTAAATGTTTCACATTTCTTCTGACTTGATTTATATTATATGCAGCTAACCATGACAAGATAAAATATGTACATTTAATTGAGGCTTAGATATTTCAGCCTATATTTAGCATCTGTCGAAAGAAAAATCTTCATCAAGGCCCAGTCCAAACCAGGAATAAACAACATGGAGACTGCTTTAACAAGAAGGTTGTAGTTTATTGAAGAGGAGAGCCAGACAGAAAGATGGCTCTGGAAAAAAAAGTGACCACATGTAGAAGGGAATGGGTTTTTATACCTTCTGGGGATCTTGAGGTTATTTCCTGTTCCTGTTTAAAGCTTTGTATTTCCTGTGTCATGTACTTTGACCTGAGTCTGAGTGTGCCCCTTTGGCATCTGTTGGTTAATCCTATTATGTCCTGTCTTAGAGTTTGGGTGGGGTATGTTGATTTTAAGGGTGTCTTCCTGATTTTTTCAGCTTCTAGCTGGAAGGCTCCAACTTTCCTGAATGGATTATTACATCTGCATTTCTAAAAGCTGGTTTCTGCTGAGTTGTCTGGCTGGGGTGGAGGGGGGAGAAGTTTCTGTCTTTTTAAAGTTCTTCTCCATTATTCCTTTGGGGAAAATATATTCTGCCTTTTTAATATTTCCCAAAATATTTCTTTCTCTGGATTCTTCCCACATATCAATTGTGTTCCTCTGTACCCATTTTATATCTCTTGGGAAGATGGATAATAAAAACACATAAATTTAACTAATAAGAATGTGTGGGGTTTTTTTTTAAAAAAAATGGCTTTTTTAATGTCCTCAACTGAGTGGTTCTGCTGGTGATGGCTTGGACTTGCTTCTGAAGTTTTTGATTAGCTTTCAGAAGTGGATTTCCCTTGCTTTCTTCTAAGGGCTGAGAAAGAATGACTGGCCCAAAATCAGCCAGCTGACTATGTGCCTAATGCAGGTCTAAAACCAAGTTTCTAGCTATGTGCCTTAACCACTATACCAAATAGGCTCTCCTATGGCAATTAACTGCATTTAATTTATTTGCTTATCTGCTTTTATTTATGTATCAATTGAAATCTAGATTTTGTTCTATTATTTTCCATTTCTTCCTGTACTAGCATTGTGGTCCACAATGCTCCATTCCAAAACTAAGTTGAACCTAATCTTATTTTAACTCTTAAGAGAGGCAGTGACATACATAAGATCTGTCTATATCATAGACACTATGTCTTCATGTTCTCCTTTTGTCTGTCTAGTGATAAAGTGCTCAACTGTTATGGAGAAGACAGATGCCTTGACCAAGTACTGTGACCTATGGAAGAACTTCAGAAATCCCCATTTTAATCTATATACCCATGAAAAAAGTCAAGAGTAACATCATTGACACATTTGAGAATGTTTGCAATGTCTTGATGTTTGAACTAAAAGCATTACTGTCAACTGTAGACTGACAGCCTTATAGACTGTACTGTAGATATATCCTGGTTTTTCCATGTATTAATTTTTCTGTTCTCTCTCCTAATGATGCAGCTATTATTTTAAGACTCAAAAAAGTGGGTAGAAAGTAGCACTAGTGAAATCAAAATAAAATCAAATAAAGCAACAGCTTTGCCAAAAAAACAAAGGAAGCTGAGTTGTATAACAGACCTGCAGGAGACTGAACAAATAAGGACCTTAAATGTCTTTCTGGTAATATTTCAGGATTTGGGGTCATGAAAGCATTTGTGAACTTTGTGGTACTACAGACTCAAAGGAAGTCTTCTTTGAGTCTGTAGTAGCTTAAAAATTGATTCCTCCATCTCTTTAAGTTGTGTATATTGTTGCATACCAGCCTCTTTGGAGCTAATCTGTTCCTCCTCTATTGTTCCTTGGCCTATAGATTGATCCATTAAGATTTGAGATTCAATTTCTAAAATATCATCTTTAATATTTCTCCAAGATTTCATGTACTCCGTAGCTTCCAAAAGTATTGCCAATATAAGCTCATAATCAAGCTGTGGGTAAAATTCCTCCATTTCAGTGATGAAATCTATTTTTCATGTAATGTTGCACTGTTTCTTTTATAACAGTGTTTCCCAAACGCTGGCTGTGGAATTCTGGGAGTTGAAGTCCCCATGCCTTAAAATTGTCAAGTTTGGGAAACACTGTTTTATAATAATAACAGAAACAGTTTTGTTTCTCTTTTGTTATTACAGGATCCAGGTCATCCTGAGAACTATTAATTTTATTTTATGAGATTAAAAGTTTATTACAAATCACGTTATAAATGTTCTGAATATCCATAGACAAATAAGTTCATTTCCTTTGAGTAAAGTGTTCAAATGGACCCCCTTTAGGCAGTTTTTGTAAGGTTCTGAGAATTTAAATGTTATGTTATCGACAAACATATAGAACACAGAACAAAGAACAATAGGATTGGAAGGGATCTTGGAGGTCTAGTCCAACCCAAGCCAAGAGATCCTATACCATTCCTTAGTTTTATATATATGTGTGTTAAACATCACTGCTAAATAAAACATTAGCATGATACATTATCTTTTCTCTAAGACCTAGCTTATGGAATAATTTCCTATTCTTTTATTAATTAAATACATAATAAAAAAAGAAAAATAATATACAAATAGCAATAGCACTTAAACTTATATACCACTTCACAATGCTTTACAGCACTCTCTAAGAAGTGGTTTACAGAGTCAGCATATGGCCCCCAACGATCTGAATCCTCATTTTAATGACCTCAGAAAGAAGACTGAGTCAACCTTGAGTGGATTTATTATATATATGCATATATTGTAAAAGAAGCAAAAGAAAAAGCTAAAAAAGAAACAAAACATGCAAATCATATATACAGACAAAAATGTGCATACAAAATTGTACAGTAAATATTTCAATGGATAGAAGCCATAAGTCATTATTATCATTCACAGCTAATCTATATTAATAAGATTTTGATTCAGTGTCATCAAGGTAAACAAACAAAACATCATCAGGTCATGATGCAAGCATCACATGGATTGAGCACAAGGACCTCACCTACAATTAGAGTCATTGATTTCTTTATTTAAAACATTTATATAGCCACCGTTTTATATTGAACTTTTGATGGTACCCAATCAACAATTAAAACTATATCAATAATAAAACACTGTACTATATTATATCTATAAAAATCATAAACACTAAAAAACCTGGCATCAAAGTTAAACTTCCAACATACAGTTCCTCATTAAATCCTCTCATCCACTTCACCCTACCCCAGCTGGGCTTGGGGAAAATGCCAAGTCTTCCATGCTTTCCAGAAGGCTAGAAGAGTAGAGGCCTCTGGGACTTTAAAGGAAAGGGTGTTCCATAGGACAGAGGCTGTCACAGAAAAGGCATGCTTCCTAGATGGCAATGTTTATAGACTGGAAGTTTGCCCATCCTATCTAACCTGCTAGGATAGTAGGCATCCTTAGGGAAAGGTGTTCCCACATTTAACCTGGCCTTTAAGGGTAATTGTCAGCATCTTGCATTGCACCCAGAAATAAACTAGGACCCAGTGCAGGTATTACATGGGTAAATCTAGAGTTACCCATCATTGTGTGCACCACCACACTCTGGACCAGTTGTAGCTTCTGGGTGATCTTCAAGGCCAACCCCATATAGAATGCACTGCTCTGCAGTAATTCAAGTGGCAAGTGACCAAAACCTCCAGGTCCAGGAAAGGCACAGTTGATGCACCAAATGCAGGAAATATGAGTCTAGGAGGACTGGTGATATCAGCATCAAATGGGATTTGTTTCTTTGCTTTGATGATAGCATGTATTAACTAAACAGAGATCCCACAATGTAAAGAAGATACTGAGACTTTAGAAAGAATGCAGAGAAGAGCATGATAGCAGTGGGCTGGCACAAAGAAGAGGGAGTCAAGCTATTTTCCAAGGCGCCTGAAGGCAGGACAAGAAGCAACGGATGGAAACTAATCAAGGAGAGAAGCAACCTAGAACGAAGAAGAAATTTCCTGACAGTTAGAACAATTAATCAGTGGAACAACCTGCCTCCAACTTGCCTTCAATGGAAGTTTTTAAGAGGAGATTGGATAACATTTGTCTGAAATGGTATAGGATTTCCTTCCTGAGCAGCAGGTTGGACTAGATGACATTCAAGGTTCCTTCCAACTCTGTTGTTCTATTCTGCTCTGTTCTATTGATAGAAAAGGAATAGTTTTCATTTTATTTTCCCAATGATAGTTTTAACTCCCTATTAACATTAGTCTACACCAGGGGTTTGACACCAGGGGTGTCAAACTTATGTCACGAGAAAACTGCGTCCACCCCATTGCCGGCAATGGGGAAAAAGTTCCAATACATCACGCAACATCATGTGACATCGCAAGTTTGACATGTCTGGTTTACACTATTACCAAGTTTGTCTTCCAGTGCAATTTCCACACAAAGGGAAATTGTGGGCTCTGCGGAAGCTTTTACACCCCACAAGAATTGACATAGTCTTGGTAAGTGAGTGAATTTAGTCGTATTGACTAGAATCAGTAAGCTATGCATTTTCCCTTACTTTATGTAATGGTATTTACTTATTTTAAAAAGTTGTTTCACTTAAATACTTTTGTATTTACCAGTACCTGCAGCACCCAAGCAAAATTCTACATTTAGGCAAGAAAAACCAAATGCACAGGTATAGTATAGGGGGTATCTTGCTCAATAGTAGTAACTGTGAGAGGGATCTCGGAGTCCTAGTGGACAATCACCTAAATATGAGCCAGCAGTGTGCTGCAACTGCCAAAAAGGCCAACACAGTGATAGGCTGCATTAACAGAGGGATAGAATCAAGATCCCCCTTTATGGATTACTGCCTTGTCGTGGCGAAGGGGCTTGTGTAACTCAATGAAGCTATAAGCTATGCCGTGCAGGGCCACCCAAGACAGACAGGTCATAGCAGAGAGTTCTGACAAAATGTGATCCACTGGAGAAGGAAATGGCAAACCACTCCAGTATCTTTACCATGAAAACCCCATGGACAGTACTAAAAGGCAAAAAGATATGACGCTGGAAGATGAGCCCCTCAGGTCGGAAGGTGTCCAATATGCTACTGGGGAAGAGCAGAGGGCTAGTACTAGTAGCGCCAGAAAGAATGAAGCGACTGGGCCAAAGCCGAAAGGACGCTCAGTTGTGGATATATCTGGTGGTGAAAGGAAAGTCCGATGCTGTAAAGATTTTTTCTCCATAGGAACCTGGAATGTAAGATCCATGAATCAAGGCAAGCTAGACGTAGTCAAAAAAGAGATGACAAGACTGAACATCGACATCTTAGGAATCAGCGAACTAAAATGGACAGGAATGGGTGAATTTAACTCAGATGACCATCAGGTATACTACTGTGGGCAAGAATCCCTCAGAAGAAATGGAGTAGCCTTCATAGTCAATAAAAGAATAGGAAAAGCAATATTGGGATACAATCCCCAAAATGACAGAATGATCTCAATTCGAATCCAAGGCAAACCATTCAATATCACAATAATCCAAATCTATGCCCCAACCACTGGTGCTGAAGAGGATGAAATTGACCGGTTCTATGAAGCCCTACAGCACCTTATAGAATTAACACCAAAAAATGATGTCCTTATCATCATGGGGGATTGGAATGCTAAGGTAGGAAGCCAAAAGATAACCGGAATAACAGGCAAGTTTGGCCTTGGAGTACAAAATGAAGCAGGGCACAGGCTAATAGAATTTTGTCAAGAGAATACGATGGTCATAACAAACACTCTTTTCCAACAACCCAAGAGACGGCTCTACACATGGACATCACCAGACGGTCAACATAGAAATCAGATTGACTATGTGCTCTGCAGCCAAAGATGGAGAAGCTCTATACAGTCAGTAAAAACAAGACCAGGAGCTGACTGTGGCTCAGATCATGAGCTTCTCGTTGCAAAATTTAGGCTTAAATTGAAAAAAGTAGGGAAAAGCACTAGGCCACTCAGGTATGAACTAAATCATATTCCTGATGAATATACAGTAGAGGTGACAAATAGATTTAAGGAATTAGATCTGATAGACAGAGTGCCTGAAGAACTATGGATGGAAGTTCGCAACATTGTACAAGAGGTAGCAACTAAAACCATCCCAAAGAAAAAGAAATGCAAGAAAGCAAAATGGCTGTCTGAGGAAGCTTTGCAAATAGCTGAGGAAAGAAGGGAAGCGAAAGGCAAGGAGAAAGAGAAAGATACACCCAATTGAATGCAGAATTCCAGAGAGTAGCTAGAAGAGATAAGAATGCCTTCTTAAATGAACAGTGCAAAGAAATAGAAGAAAACAACAGAACAGGGAGGACCAGAGATCTCTTCAAGAAAATTGGAGATATGAAGGGAATGTTTCATGCAAAGATGGGCATGATAAAGGACCAAAATGGCAGGGACCTAACAGAGGCAGAAGAGATTAAGAAGAGATGGCAAAACTACACAGAAGAACTATACAAGAATGAGCTTAACATCCCAGATAACCACAATGAGATGGTCACTGACCTTGAACCAGACATCCTAGAATGTGAAGTGAAATGGGCCTTAGAAAATCTGAGCGACAACAAAGCTAGTGGAGGTGACAGTATTCCAGCTGAGCTATTCAAAATCGTAAAAGACGATGCAATAAAAGTGCTACACTCAATTTGCCAGCAAATTTGGAAAACTCAACAGTGGCCACAGGATTGGAAAAGGTCAGTTTACATTCCAATTCCAAAGAAAGGTAATGCCAAAGAATGTTCAAACTATGGCACCATTGCACTCGTTTCACATGCTAGTAAAGTTATGCTTAAAATCCTACAAGCTAGACTCCAGCAGTATGTGGATCGAGAACTACCAGAAGTACAGGCAGGATTTCGAAGAGGCAGAGGAACTAGAGATCAAATTGCCAACATACGCTGGATCATGGAGAAAGCTAGGGAGTTCCAGAAAAACATCTACTTCTGCTTCATTGACTATGCAAAAGCCTTTGATTGTGTGGATCACAACAAATTGTGGCAAGTTCTTAAAGAGATGGGAATACCAGACCATCTTATTTGTCTCTTGAGAAACCTATATGCGGGTCAAGAAGCAACAGTGAGAACTGGACACGGAACCACTGATTGGTTCAAAATTGGAAAAGGAGTCCGGCAAGGCTGTATACTGTCGCCCTGCCTATTTAACTTATATGCAGAGCACATCATGAGAAAGGCAGGGCTAGATGAAACAAAAGTTGGAATTAAGATTGCCGGGAGAAATATCAACAACCTAAGATATGCAGATGATACCACGCTAATGGCAGAAAGTGAAGAGGAACTAAAGAGCCTCTTGATGCGGGTGAAGAAGGAGAGTGCAAAAGTTGGCTTGAAACTCAACATTAAGAAAACCAAAATCATGGCATCCGGCCCTCTCAATTCCTGGCAAATAGATGGGGAAGAAATGGAGGTAGTGACAGATTTTATTTTTCTGGGCTCCAAGATCACCTCAGATGGGGACTGCAGCCAAGAAATTAAAAGACGCTTGCTCCTGGGGAGGAAAGCTATGGCAAATCTAGACAGCATACTAAAAAGCAGAGACATCACCCTGCCAACAAAAGTGCGTATAGTCCAGGCCATGGTTTTCCCAGTTGCAATGTATGGCTGTGAAAGTTGGACCATAAGAAAGGCTGAGCGCCAAAGAATTGAGGCCTTTAAACTATGGTGCTGGAGAAGACTCCTGCGAGTCCCTTGGACTGCAAGGCGTTCAAACCGGTCAGTCCTAGAAGAGATCAACCCCGACTGCTCTTTAGAAGGCCAGATCCTGAAGTTGAAACTCAAATACTTTGGCCACCTAATGAGAAGGAAGGACTCACTGGAGAAGGGCCTAATGCTGGGAAAGATTGAGGGCAATAGAAGAAGGGGACGACAGAGAATGAGATGGCTGGATGGAGTCACTGAAGCAGTAGGTGTGAACTTTAATGGACTCCAGAAGATGGTAGAGGACAGGAAGACCTGAAGGAACATTGTCCATGGGGTCGCGATGGGTCGGACACGACTTCGCAATTAACAACAACAAAAGAATCAAGATCACGTGAAGTATTAATACCACTTTACAATTCCTTGGTAAGGCCACACTTGGAATACTGCATCCAGTTTTGGTCACCGCGATGTAAAAAAGATGTTGAGACTTTAGAAAGAGTATAGAGAAGAGCAACAAAGATGATTAGGGGACTGGAGGCTAAAGCATATAAAGAATGGCTGCTGGAATTGGATATGTCTAGTTTAATGAAGAGAAGAACGAGGGGGGACATGAAAGCAGTGTTCCAATATCTCAGGGGCTGCCACAAAAAAGAGGGAGTCAAGCTATTGTCCTGAAGGCAGGTCAAGAAGCAACGGAAACTAACCAAAGAGAGAAGCAACCTAGAACTAAGGAGAAACTTCCTGACAGTTAGAACAATTAACCAGTGGAACAACCTGCCTCCAGAAGCGGTGAATGCTCCAACACTGGAGGTTTTTAAGAAGAGACTGACCTATAGTCAGCTCCATAGGCTCACCTCTACAAAACCTAGCCAAATTTCTCGCCAAACAACTACAGCCCTATGCAGAATCCATCACCTCACACGTAAAAAACTCATTCCAGTTTATAGAGATCATAAAGAAACAAAGCTTACAGCCCAGCGACCTACTAGTGAGCTTCGATGTCATATCCCTCTTCACCCAAGTGCCTATCAAAGAAGCCTTGACAGCTATTCAAAACAAATATAACCCCCCCAAACACATCTTAGATCTGACCAACCACTGCCTATCCAACACATACTTCATCTATAATGGACAAAAATACAAACAAACAGAAGGAGCACCCATGGGATCACCCCTCTCACCTGTCATTGCCAACCTCTACATGGAACACTTTGAAACCCAAGCTCTAGAAAAATCGGATCACAAACCCAAACTCTGGCTCAGATACGTAGACGACACCTTCATAATCTGGCCACATGGGAAAGAAAAACTGGACAACTTCCTCACACACCTCAACAGCCTACACCCCAAAATACAGTTCACCATGGAAACAGAAGCTAACAACCAACTTCCCTTCCTGGATGTCTTAGTCTACAAGAAATCCAATGGCTCCCTAGGACACACCATCTACCAGAAGAAAACACACACAAACCGCTATCTGCACGCTCTCTCACACCACCACCCAGCACAGATCAACTCTGTAGCCAAGACACTCATCTCCAGAACAAAACGCTTAGCTGACGAACAACACCTAAAACCCGAACTACACACTCTCACCAATGTACTAACATCCAATGGATTCCATAGAAATAAGATTACAAACCTAATCCAAAAAGAAACCCCCACCAAAATCCAAGACAAAGAACAAGAAAACGGCAAAGCCCTCCTCCCATACATAAAAGGCACCACAGACAGAATCAGTAAGATCCTTCATAAACACAACAT
This sequence comes from Crotalus tigris, assembly GCF_016545835.1. NCBI lineage: Eukaryota > Metazoa > Chordata > Lepidosauria > Squamata > Viperidae > Crotalus > Crotalus tigris. The sequence continues at coordinate 1,536,679 of NW_024096837.1, forward strand.
CAAAACAGCATTCTGCACAAACAGAAAAATATCCACCATCCTTAGAAACCCCAAAGATAAAATTGAATTAGAAAATCAAGGAGTATACGAAATCCCATGCACCACTTGTCCCACCACATACATCGGACAAACCAACAGAAGAATAAGTGCACGCATTGAAGAACATAAGAACTCAGTCAAAAAAGAGGAACCAACATCTTCCCTGGTCCAACACCTTAAAGCCACAGGACATGAAATTGACTTTAAAAATACCAGAACCATTGCCAAAAGTGAACATTTTAATAACAGAATAATCAGAGAAGCCATCGAGATAGAAAAACGCCCACACAGCATGAACAAGCGAGATGATACCTCCCGCCTACCAGCCATTTGGAAACCTGCCCTTATTGACAAACGACTCCCTAACCCCAAAATCTTAAACCCCTCTGCAACTCAGACTAACCTGAGCACAACCAAACAGAACACTCCCCCAGCCAATCAGAGCACAGCCAAGCCCCTAACCATTCAGAACACACCTCCACCCAATCAGAACACAGCCAAGCTCCCATCCAATCAGTTCATACCCTCACTGGCAGTTAAAAGGAAGAAACAGCTAAAACCACACATTGCTGCTCAAAGCAAGAAGCTAAAAACACCAGCCTGAAGATGACGAATGTGACTTCGTCGAAACGTTGCCAAGACACTTCCAATTTTACGCGGGAGAAAACCCGAACAACCAAAGACCTATATACAAATACCCGCGAAAACCTCAGAAAACATATATATATATAGATATATATATATATATATATATATATATATATATATATATATATATATATATATATATATATATATATATATATATATATATATATATATCAGATTGAAATAAACATCTTTTTCTTTTCAGCATTAGTTTTATCTGGATAAAAGATTAATTAGTTACAAACATCAGTGAATGCATTTATTTAACACTCTTTTTATAATTATGTAAGGTCCTCTTTTGTTACATCCGGCTGATTATTCTCATATTATATAACATTTTGCATTATACTATTACAACTGAGAGGCCACATTACTCTGAAAAAATAGCATCTGGTAATTATTAGAGAAATCTATTGTAAGGAGGAATACTTTGGTGGTCAGATTAATGGATTCATAACAGTATTGTCATATGAGTACAAATTATCTTGGGAAAGAGGAGTTACACATGCATGAATGAAATGAATGCTATTCAGATATGTATATAGCCTGTTAAACGTCTCTGAAATTTATGGGACAAAACATAGTTGCTTGAATCAGCACTGGCCCAGAGGGTGATTGGACTGGGCATTTGCCAAGACACCCAAGGAGAGGCAGATGCTGTTTAACAGAATTCTCAGTTTGTATTTATATGACTTGGAAAATAAGAATCGAGCAAATACAGGGAGATGACTGAGCAGAGTTTAAGACAATGGAAGTCATTGGAAGTGCTAGCTGTATGAGCTTTATTGTTTGAGTGTCTTTAATCTCTGTGTACTGTATCAACCTACTTGCAATCAAAAGAAATTCAAATATTATGACCATTTTAGAGAATTGTTGCACTTCACATCAATGTTTGGATCATAATGAATGTCATGGAGTGTCATTCAAAAACTATTTTAATTTATTGTTTACGGTGGGATGGAGTGGCTGGGGTCTTGACTAGGACTTATTTTGGGGATAGGGTTTACAGTATATTAGGCACACACGTAAAAATCAAGCTAGGGCTTATTTTCAGGATAGGTCTTATTTTCTGGGAAACACGGTAGTATAAAATACAAAAATACAAAAGCAAGGTAGGAAACAAAGGTAAGGGGAAGGGAAAAAGATAAGTGTGGAAAAGAGAGGAAAAAGAAAAAAAGGCATTGACTTCCAACTGCCTCTGTTGCAGTAAAACAAGGCATTAACACTGAACCTCAACTTTTTATTTTTCCATAATAGTATAAGCCAGTGGTGGCGAACCTATGGCACGGGTACCAGAGGCGTCACTCAAAGCCCTCTCTGTGGGCACGCGCATTGTCACCCCAGTCCTAGGCCTTCAGCTGGGTTTAATAAAACCTTTTCGCTTTAGGCCTCCGCTGCCGTGTGCAAAAAAAAAAAGGTTAAATCAATCAATTTCAACTTCTCACGGGGAAAAAAACATCTTGCAAAGTTGGAATTGATTCGTTGAACTTAGTCCCACCCAGTCTGCCATTACCACGGCAGCGACCCCCACCCAATGGGCCATGCCCACCCAATTGGCCACACCCAGCCAATGGGCCACACCCACCCGGCACTCGATGATGCATAAGTGGGTTTTGGATTGCAGTTTGGGCACTCAGTCTCTAAAAGATTCGCCATCACTGGTATAAGCTATTCATTTCTATAAAAACAAATCTATCTAATCAGTAAAACCCAAAATCAAAGTATCATTTTTTTCCCACCTCAAGCACAAAGTCCAGAAGCAATTTCCAAGTAGAAACAAAAGTGCTTATCTTCTTTTCTTTCATCAGAACAATCAATTTGGCCATCTCCGCTAACTCCATCAACTTTTGTAGCCATTCATCCATGGTGGGAATTGACACATTCTTCCATTTTTATGCAAGAACATCAGATTTTCAACACTGAAATGTCTTTTAGCCAGTCATTTTGCATCAGTAGTTTTGATTTAGTAAACAGAATGAAATTTAAGAATACATTTAAGAACATACTTTGTACTGTTTTTTATCTTTACTAATCATTTGGTACATGTTTGTTTGAATATATGTTCATTGGCATTTGCCTCCCCCCATACACACACAGAGAGACACACAGAGGGAAAGAGGGAGGGAGGGAGGGAGGGAGGGGGAGAGGGAGAGGGAGAGGGAGAGGGAGGGAGGGAGGGAGAGAGAGAGAGAGAGAGAGAGAGAGCTATTTTTCAGCTCTGCATATACTGCAACTGATTGAGAACCTTGATTGGATGGTAAAAGAGCAATTTCTGTCTCCAAATTTCCACCTCTCCACACCTCATTTGCATGATTATGCAAGTGCAACATTCCTAAGTAATCATAAAATGTTGACAGAATATCTTTCATGCTGAAAAAGAGTACGCAGGTTGGAAGGACTTTTTCTCATATTAAAAAAATAGAGCTCAGTGGCTAGTCTTCATATGGGGGAATCCAAAAATATAAAAGATAGATGGCCATTGAAAGTTGGCAGCATTTAGCCAATCCTGACCAATTTTTTAAAAGATGGACTTGATTGGTGCTTGAATGGGAAAAAAAAACCAGGGCTAGAGGCTAGATAGGGAAGTTGAAAAAAAAGTCCCAGGACATAATGGTGATGACTTTTAATTCTGCAAAATAAATTTCAGACATATATTCATCTAGTCCAGGGCATTTTAACCTTTTCATCCATTGTTCCAGTTGTAGGATATGGCAATATCCGAGTACCACCAGTCGACTAGCAAGGTGTCAAAAACTTGATGACCAAAAAAAAAGGGAGGGGGGAAGTGATGAAGTACAGGTAGTCCTCAACTTACAACAATTCGCTTAGTGACTGTTCGAAGTTACAATGGCACTGAAAAAAGTGCCCCCCAAGCCACAGCCGAGCAAGACACCTGCCTGCCCAGCTGGCGGCGCTCTTCCTCGTGTCTGAGGTTTTCATTGTTGTGAGCATTCTGTTGAGGATTGGCAGTGTGGGTGGGGTGGGGAAGTGTTTGGTTTTTATTCCCCCCGTCTGCTGGGTGGTTGCAGCAGGTTTTGGTGACTTAACATGATCTTGGAACACTGTGACCGTCATAAATATGAATCAGTTGCCAAGCATCTGTATGTAAATCACAAAACCCTGGAGATGGTGCAACATTCCAGCTGATTGGCGCTTCTTCTGGGCTCAGCAGAAGTGCTAGGATCAACGCCGAGCTCCAGCTGGAGCCTGGCACTGATCCTGGCGCTTCCACTGAGCCCTGACAGTCCTGGAGAAGTGCTGATCCTGGTGCTTCTGCTGAGCCCTGACAGCCCTGCAGCTCCAGCCATCTCTCGCTCAGGCTTGTGTGGTGCTGCCACCGGTTCAGCTCATTCCCCTCCCCCGCTACCACTTTTCTAGGATGGTCACGTACCACCTGCCAGGTGGTACCCGTACCACTGGTTGAAAAGCCTTGATCTAGTCATTCAGAGCATAATTTAGTTCAAAGGAGCCTTTATTTAAGTTATAAATTATTGTAAAGAGATTGTGTCAGAGCAGTATGAACCCAAGCTGGGGACAATCTGGGAGTAATCTTGTTCAAGAAGCCTGAAGAATAAGGCAAATCCTCTGCTAATACATTTGTGGCTGGGTAGAAGATTGAGCTAGGCCACAGGTGTCAAACTCAATCGAGTCATGTGATATATCGTGACATATTGTGACATTTTTTGCCTTTGCGGAGCCAGGGTGAGTGTCCTCATGGGAATAAAAATGACTCGATCATTTGAAATACAGAAGATGCTACCAAAGCCAAGGGCAGCATGACCTTTTTGTGTTATCTGTGCTCAACTAACAAGGATATTTATTTTGTTCTATTCTTTATTGAGCTACTGACTCCCCCTTAATAGCAAAGCTGTTCTACTTCCTTTAAAAGCTGTTGCTTTTATTCTGTCTGTTTAATTTTTTTTCCCTACACTGTTTTTTCCCTCTCACTTTAAAGTTTAATCACAAATGAGTTTTCCAGTGGGATGAAAGCCCATAGAGTATTCAGAGATACTTAGCACAAAAATCACCCTACAAGTCCAGCAAGAGGAAACACGTTCAATTGCAAGAGAGAAAAACAAGTACTTAGGATTATGTTAATAGTTTGGGCAAAATCATTATTCGTGACAAACATATTAGGAAACACAGTAACTTCTTGTGCGGCTGCATAATTAGCATTGCTAAAGGTCTTTATTGATCTCGGTCATTTCTGAAATAAGTAGAGCTATTTCCTCATCTTATTACATTGCTTCTTGATGAAATAGTGGAGAATGAATATCGTTCAGCATTTACAAAAGAAATGCTGGAACACACCATTTCTTTTTCCTTTTTCTTATTGCTATATATTCTTTATTCATAATTTTTAGGAGGACTGCCTCTCAGCCGGTTTGGCCTGGATTGCATTCTGATTGTTCAAAAATGTCAGCTATAACCCTGAATGCAAGAAAAAAGAAATTGCTTAAATCAGATTGACGAATAGGATTGAAATGAATGATAGCCAAGAGATGAGAATGCAGATAGAAAGTATTTGAATAGCTTTCAAAATTTTATTTTTCCCAGAAGCACTTTAATTGTATAGCCATAAAATTTAAGGATTACAGATATGAGGTATATGCAGTATAAATATTATTATTAATATTTTCTAAATCATGAAAGGTTCATTATCGATTAGCATTGTTTACTTATCAATTACTACTTATATCTCATTTATTATTAAATTTGTATTTTGTTTTTATTTTGCCCGGAGATGCTAATTGAACATTATCCTATAACTCAAAGGAGCTGCCACTGAGGCCAATGAACCAAGCTTCTGCAAAAGTGCAAAAATCCAGTTTAAAGATCCCTAATAGATGTTCTCCCCTTTATGGATTACTGCCTTGTCATGGCGAAGGGGCTTGCGTAACTCAATGAAGCTATAAGCTATGCCGTGCAGGGCCACCCAAGACGGACAGGTTATAGCAGAGAGTTCTGACAAAATGTGATCCACTGGAGAAGGAAATGGCAAACCACTCCAGTATCTTTGCCATGAAAACCCCATGAACAGTACTAAAAGGAAAAAAGATATGACGCTGGAAGATGAGCCCCTCAGGTCGGAAGGTGTCCAATATGCTACTGGGGAAGAGCAGAGGGCTAGTACTAGTAGCGCCAGAAAGAATGAAGCGACTGGGCCAAAGCCGAAAGGACGCTCAGCTGTGGATATATCTGGTGGTGAAAGGAAAGTCCAATGCTGTAAAGATTTATTCTCCATAGGAACCTGGAATGTAAGATCCATGAATCAAGGCAAGCTAGACGTAGTCAAAAAAGAGATGACAAGACTGAACATCGACATCTTAGGAATCAGCGAACTAAAATGGACAGGAATGGGTGAATTTAACTCAGATGACCATCAGGTATACTACTGTGGGCAAGAATCCCTCAGAAGAAATGGAGTAGCCTTCATAGTCAATAAAAGAATAGGAAAAGCAATACTGGGATACAATCCCCAAAATGACAGAATGATCTCAATTCGAATCCAAGGCAAACCATTCAATATCACAGTAGTCCAAATCTATGCCCCAACCACTGGTGCTGAAGAGGATGAAATTGACCGGTTCTATGAAGCCCTACAGCACCTTATAGAATTACCACCAAAAAATGATGTCCTTATCATCATGGGGGATTGGAATGCTAAGGTAGGAAGCCAAAAGATAACTGGAATAACAGGCAAGTTTGGCCTTGGAGTACAAAATGAAGCAGGGCACAGGCTGATAGAATTTTGTCAAGAGAATACGATGGTCATAACAAACACTTTTTTCCAACAACCCAAGAGACGGCTCTACACATGGACATCACCAAACGGTCAACTAGAATCAGATTGACTAGGTGTGCCTCTGCGCCAAAGATGGAGAACGCTATACATTCCGTAAAAACACGAACCCCTAGCAGGAGCCGCCCTGTGGCTCAGATCATGAGCTTCCTGAGCTTCTCTGTTCATAAATTTAGAGACGGCTTAATTGAAAACAGTAGGTGAAAAGCACTATAAGGACACTCAGGTATTAACTAAATCATATTCCTAATGAATATACAGTAGAGGTGACAAATAGATTTAAGGAATTAGATCTGATAGACAGAGTGCCTGAAGAACTATGGATGGAAGTTCGCAACATTGTACAAGAGGTAGCAACTAAAACCATCCCCAAAAAAAAGAAATGCAAGAAAGCAAAATGGCTGT